>NC_053472.1:3385229-3685229 GCF_015227805.2 Hirundo rustica | reverse complement strand
TTTTTTCTATTTCAGCCTGTGTACTGTATTACTGTGGGGCTTTTCCTTAGAGACTGGGAGCTCTGCAGTGGATCCTTCCGAAATGCTGGCTCCAAGAGTGGGATCCAGTGAGGTTTTGTGGCTGGAGTGGCGCACAGGGAACGTCCTGCAGGGAGATCCAGGGCTGGGATTTCTTCACAGAAATCTCTGCTCCAGTCTGACCTCATTAACACTTCTCCTCCTTTGCTGTGGCAGAGCACCCCGTGTGTCCTTGGTGGGCAGGCAGCTCCTGCGTCCCTGGGAATATTCCAGGGAATTCCCAGTGAAACCCCCGCAGCCACAGCACGGAATGCTTCCCTTCCCATCCCAAACTGGCTGCAAAGCCTGGAAAATCCTCCCAGGTCAGAAGCAAGGTGGCTTCAGAGGAGGAGAGGCAGTGAGATATTGCTTCTGTCCTGGTGTGTTATCCTCAGCGTTTGGGAGAGGGGGACAGCACAGCTGGAGCTGCCCAGCCACGGTGGGAAAGGCTCTGGTGTCCCCAGGCTTCACTGCCATGAGGAAAATCCCCCAAAAAAGGGGAATTCCTGTGTGTCCTGCCGTTGGAAAGCCAGCCAGGCTGGAGTGGGAGTGGGAAGCTCATTTCTTCCTCTCCCTGTGCAGATAAATCTCACCTCCAAGCTGAGAATTGCCGAGCGTGGCTTCCCAAGCTGAGCCAGCTCTTTTGTGTGCTCCAGTGTGTGGCCTGTCCTCTCCAGCCATCTGAAACGCCACGATAAAAAAAAAAAAAAAAAAAAAAATTTAAAAAATCACACATGCAGATGATGCAAAACACTGAAATGCTGAAAATAAAAATAAAAATCCCAGCCTTTTTTTTTTTCCCCCCCCCTTGCTTAGCTTTTCTAGCGATTTTCTACGGCACTTTTCCTGGCCCTGTGTGTGTGTGTGTCTGTGTCCCCCTTTTAAAATTCAAAACACCCTTGGATCATTTGCCTTTTGTGAGCAAAGCTGTGTCCCTGCCCTTAGCTGTGCTTCCAGGGCTCTCGGGGCAATGTGAGTTTTGCCACCTGGCCAGTGGAAGAACCAAACCCCTGAAGAGGTGGCTGGCAGTGATGATGATGATGATGATGATGAGCTCCTGTGTTGCTGGCTGGCACTGCTGCCTGCAGACAATGTCTGTGTGTGTGTGTGCATGTGGACATGCACACCTTGGCCTGAACTGGCTCCCGTTCCAGACTCCTGCTGCTGGATTTGTCCCTCGCTCCTGTAGCAGGGGATAACTGTGTTAGACCACGCCGTGAAATCCATTGAAATCTTCTGTTTAATCCCGCTTTCACTCCGCTAATGATCCGAACCAGATCGGACCTGCTTTCTCTGTCCCTCTTTCTTTTTGATCCTAAGATCTCTGTGCTAACTAATGCTTCTCTTTTATTTTGTCCTTACAGAAAAGCCAGAGTTGGTATAATGTAAGTACTCCCGTTTCTCTTGTCCCTGGGTGGCTCCGGGCTGGGCGGGGGGAAGGTGCAAAGGGGCTTCGCAGTGGCACCGGGGCTCTCTGACCATTTCCAGCAGGAGGAGGTGGAAATGGCTCAGCGCTGGCAAAGGAGGGCTGACATCCTGAGGAGAGGGATGCCAGGGGCTGAGAGCAGAAGCTTTGTCCCTTGGGTCACTCTCGTGGTGCTCCCCACATCCTGCACCTCTGGTTTCTCAGCTCACGGGGGCCGGGATGTGGTGACACGAGGTGACACGAGGTGACACGAGGTGACACGAGGTGACACGAGGTGACGAGCCGAGCTGCCACCCTGCAAACCCTTTGCGCCTCTCGGGGCGCTGCGGGGGCCACAGAGGGATCATTTTCTACCCACCCCAGAGCAGCACCAACCACCCTTTGCTTCTGCCTCGGTGCTCCTGTCGCTGTGCCAGCACGAGGGGCCCCGCTCCGGGCACAAAGCCGGTGCCACCTTTGCACGGTCGGGCCCCCACCCTCGAGGCTCCCGAGTAGCCGTAGGCAGAGGCAGCGGCCATCCCTGGCCAGCCACTGCTCCTGCCCTCCTGCAGCGTTCAGAGCAGAGCAGATCAGGGGTTCTGGCTGAAACAGCGAGGCCAGGTCTGGAGAGGGGAGAGGCAGAGCGAGGAACCTGCTGGCTGCGAGCAGCGTTGGGCGTAGCACGGGCAGGAGGAGATCTCCCAGGCAGAGAGGGGCTGAGGCCGTGGCTTGAGGAATAAAATGCAAACCAAGGTGAGCCAAACTGGTGGAGAAGTGGCAGACAAGGACTGTGAGCTTGACCTGGCTGCTGCCAAACCCTGCCTCTGTCACCGGCCTAGAGGTGGCTTTGGCTCTTACTGCTTCTGCCTGTAGCTGCTGAGCTCCATTCCCTGCTGCATGATGCTTTGCTGTGCTCTGCTTCTGTGGGTCTCTTGTGTTTTCATGTCCTCTCTATCTTATCTTTCTGTTCTCTTGTTTTTCCTCCATATATTTTCAGCATGAGAGACAGTACATCCGGAGAGTAAGCACTGGCTGCATTTTTTTGTGGTTTTCCCCACCCCACCCCATTATTTTCCTTTGTAAACAAAACAAACCAAACCCATTTTCTAGTTAGCAGAGACATTCTGGCCAGATAAAAGCAGCAGTGTGAAAATATGGATGAGCCACGCACTCCAGGAAGTCAGTCAGTCCTACTTGGCAGTGTTACTTCCATTAAAAATTCGCTAATGCATCTCCTTGATAGAGTTCCCCTTCTTTTGCCAGCTCCTCCCAAGCGGGATTTTTTTGCCATTTGGATTCCTCCAATCCTGTCCCCTCTGAGAGCAGCTCCAGAAATGAACCCGTGGAATCTCCCTCTTGGTGAAGCCTCACGATTTCCTTCGCTCACTTTCCCCGGCTCTCATTTTGCACAAACCCCGCCGTGCCCCGAGCAAGCGCCCTCCACATTGCTCTGTGTGCCAGCTCGGCAGCCCTGGCACTGTGCAATCCCAGCCCAAAAACCCACCCCTGCCTCAAAGATCCGCAGGGCATCACCGGTTCTCTCCATTCTCTTGCTGCTTTTACCTGGTCTGTTGGTCTCTGGAGCACCGCCTTCCTCTTTGCCAGTTGGAACCCTCCCTTGCCCCTCTCCTGGATTCCTTTATCTCTACTTTTTTTTTCCTTAGATGCCACCAACTTCTCCTGCCTTGTTGTGTTCTCCTTTCGATTCGATCCCGCCGGTGCTTTTCTTTTTTTGGGATTGCCATCCCTGCCCCGTGGAGGAGTGGGGGGAAAGGGGTGAAGCGAGGTGCTGGGTTGGTTTGGCAGACCTGCGCCCCTCTCTCTGGTTGTGCTTTCTCTGCTTGGCTTTGCAGAGGACAGAAAGTCGTGCAGGTGCACTGTGAGATGGAGGAGAGAGCCCCGGTTTGGGAATAAATGCGCTCAGAGTTTCGGGGTTTGCTTTGTGTTCGTGTCCTGGTGGCGGAAGAGCAGAAGGTCGGTGGGAAGGGAAAGTCCCTGAGGTGCTTCCCGTGCCTTTAGTGAGGAATTGTGCACGTGGAGACTTCGGTTTGGAAATATCGTGGGTTTTAGAGGGGGGGGAAAAAAATCTGTTGGTCGTTTGTGGTTTAACCATCGGTTGTGTCTGCTTTGGGTTGTGTGTCTGCACAGTGAATTATTTTAAAATAATTTATAAAAATGGAGCTCAGACCTTAAAATGAAACTTCCTTCGTAGTTTTGTCTGCTGACACAGAGGTGTGCCTCACCCTGCACCCCTGAGGTGCTCAGGGAAATTTGTGTTTCTCTTCCCTGAGGACGCCCGGGAGGAGCTGCTCTGTCTGTGGGGTGTCAGTAACCCCACCCTTGGGAGAAGGCGTTTGTCACCCGCTCTCACTAAAATGAGAGACCAGCTGGAGATGTTTTGCTGCCAGGGATAAAATCTCGCTCCTTCTCTCTCCTTTTCTCTGCGTTTTGGGCGAAGGGCCCCGTTCCTGAGTGTGGAAATCTCTCATTTCTGTGTCACAGTTGAGGCCCTGAGCCTGGCAGATCTGCCGTGGTTTTCCTGCCTCACTCTGTCTCACTTGGGCTGTGAATCCTTCTGCTTCCCTGTTCCTAAATTTGGGGGTGTGTCTCCATACCCTGCATCACTTCTGCTGCTCTAGAGCAAGGCTTGCCTCTTAAATTCGGCACCAGGCATCAGGAGAATCCAGAGGATGCTCTGGAAAAGAGAAGAAATCAGATGATCTTGAAAATTTAGAGGAAACGCAGTTGGCACCGGGGATGGGGTGAGATTTAAATCCATTTAAAGGTTTTCACTTCAGCATTTACATCCCAAGGCCTGCTTTGCTCTGTATTCCTTTATTTTTTATCTATCACGCGCCTGAATATTTTTCCTCTTCCTTTAACTGGGCACTGAAAAGACACCAATTGTCTCTTTCAGGCATTCCTAAATATTAGAATATTAGAAACATTTGCTGTCCCAGTCAGTCTGGGCAGGTCGGTAGGAGCCCAGTCCTTCCCACCTGTGTTTGGGAGAGCAAAGTCTGCCCCGAGGATTGCAGGGAGCGGGGCAGGAGCCCTGCTCCTGCAGCTCTGCAAACAGATTTGTGCACACAGCGCAGCCCTCAGCCTGGCAGGAGCTCAGAGTCTCAAAAATAAACCCAAAATGCCAGCAGGCAAAGGGGAGAGCCCGGAGTTTTCCTTTGGGAAAAGTGCAGGGAAAGCCTGTGCACGGGAGGAGCTGGCTGAGGATCTGAGCGGATTGTGATGCTGCAAAGGGCCTTTGTGGGGAACCCTGAGCAGCTCTTGAGCTTCTGAAGAATAACCAGACATCACAAGACTGATAAGAATTCAGCCCTGGCTGCAATCAGGGTGCTGTGTCTCTTCTTGGAGACCTCGTGGATACCACAGTGGAGGGGAAACAGCTGCTGGGAGGGGTAAAACATTCCCTGTAAAGGCAAAGGGGAATTGTGCCTCATTCCAGGGAGAGCATCGGGAACACCTTTCCCAGGGGCAGCAGGCTGAGCCTCCCTCAGCAGCAGCAATCACGGGGAGAGGGTTTAAATCAAAAATCCAGGCCTGATGAGTGAGCAAGGTGTTGGAGAGCCCTTTTCTCTGTACAGCACAATCATCTTCTAACTCCCAGTAACAACTTCATCAAATTATTCCTGCAGCAGTGTTAACTCCCTGACTTTCAGGTGCTTTTCACCCTGTCAGATTTCCCCCCTTTTTCTCTGTAAATCAGCACAATCATCTTTTAACTCCCAGTAACAACTTCATCAAATTATTCCTGCAGCAGTGTTAACTCCCTGCCTTTCGGGTACTTTTCATCCTGTCAGGTTTTCCATGACTTTCAGCCTGTGGATTGCTCAGCCTGGCTGAGTTGCTGGCTTGTGGAGGCACCAAATTAGCGGTGAACTTTTGCTGCGAGCTGGTGTGACGATGAACTCAGGTCCATTTTCCAGCCCAGATGGCCAGTGATTGCTTGGGAGAGTCTTCCTCTGCTTTTCATTCACTTTTAAAGGGAGAAGAAGGGAAAAGGTGGAAAATCTGAGCACCCAGAATGGGTTTAGAAGAGATGCTGTGGGACAGGTGGCCACTTTCTCTGCTGGTTTTTCCAACCAGCCCTGCTGTCAGTGGGGTCTAAACTCTCCCACACGAGCAGGGAACGTGTTCTGTTTATTCCAGTAGTTTTCCAGAAGCGATGTAAACCACAGAAGCCCATCAGACCTGAAAACTGGCCGCGGTTTTCCTTGCCCTCTGTGCCTCGTGCCACCTCCGCTCCCCGCTCCCTGTGCTGTGCACGGCTCAGGTGCTGTGTTCTCGGGCTGTCCTGCCCCGTCCCCAGCAGGGTTTGTTTTCCGTTCCCCGTGGAGGATCTGGCTGTGTGTGACGAGGAGATGTCACCACGGGCAGCGTCCCTCGTGTCCCCGCTTCCCTCACCTTGGCAGTGCCATCCTGTCCCGTCCCCGTGTTTGCGCTGGGGTTAATGTTTGCTGCCTGCAGCTCCAGCCCACCTCTTCCCGTCACTGTTCCAGGGCAGGTGGCTGGGGGTGGTTTTATTTTAAATTCAATCCCGTTTGGAGTTTCCAGCCGTTCAGCAAAGCAGTGCGATGCCGGTTCTTTGTCCTCCACAGCTCCAAATCCTCTTGTTTTTAATCGTTCCCTCATCTCGGGGTGCAGCTGGATGCAGTGTGCAGCGCTGAATGGAGACACCTCTGTGCCCCCCGGCTGCAGCAGCGATTTTGGGGTGCAGCTGAGCAGAGCGAGCTCGTCAGTGAGCAGCCTGCACCCCTGGCCTGCAGCCTCTGCAGGGGCTGCACTGGTGCTTTGCTGAGATCCGTGTGCCCGGCTCTGGGGGGTGAGGGGTTCATTTCAGTGTGTGCTCACGGCTGGGCAGATCCTGGGCACTCACCTGGGCACTCCTGCGCCTGAGCGGGGACTGGGAGAGGCTGGGACTCGGCAGAGGCACACAGGGAGTGCCAGCACACCAAGCAATCTCTGGGGCTCCAGGGAGTTCATTCCCTGGAGGAAACCCTTCATTTCCAAAGTGACCCGACTAATGAATGAATCCTAGAAAATCCTGGTTTTGTGGGGAGAAGAGTGGGCTCAGAAATGCACCCAGGAGTGGTGCAGCCCCTCGGATCTCTGCCTGGCTGGGTCTCCCATGGCTGGTTCCTCCCTTTATTTTCATCTGTTTATCTTCATCTATTTATTTATCAATTTATTTATTTATCTATCTATTTATCTATATCTATTTATCTTTATCTATTTATCTCTATCTGTTTATTTTTATCTACCACTACTCTATCACACGCCTGAATATTTTTCTTCTTGCTTTAACCGAGCGGTGAAAAGACACCAATCGTCCCTTTCAGGCGTTCCTAAATATTAGAATATTAGAAATATTTGCCGTCCCAGTCAGTCTGGGCAGGTCGGTGGGAGCCCAGTCCTTCCCACCTGTGTTTGGGAGAGCAGAGGATTGCAGGGGGCGGGACAGGGGCCCACATCCCGGTCCCTCCTGGCTCCCCTCGGGCCAGCACACTCTGTCCAGCAACTTTCCATGACAGGAAACATCTGCTGGGAGGCAGGGCTGGGTTACTGCAGGGCATTGGCCGGCAGAATTCCCCAGCTCCAGGAACTCGGAGCTGCGCGCTGTGTGCGAGTCATTTTGGGATCTTCCCCACCCACCCCGTCCAGGAGAAGCACAGAGACTGAGGCTGCCTTTGAGAGCAGAGAGGGGCTGCAGGGCAGAGCCCGGGGCGGGCACTGAGGAGACAGAACCGCTGCTTTGCTGCTTCCAGAGAGGGGGAAAAGCTGAGCTGGAGCTCTTTGCCTTCCCCTCGGGTCCTGGGAGCCGCGTCTGGGGCTGGATCCGGCACTCCTGGGCATCGGCTGCGCGCTCCTGCCAGGGCTCCTGCAGGGGATGCCCACGGCAAGGAGCTGCTGAGGCTGCAGCAGGAGAACCCAGAGGGTGCTCACCAGCGCAGTCACCCCCATGAGCCTCTTTGGGAAGAGTCTTCTGGAGGGGAAATCCTCGCTCAGATCCTCGGGAGCTGCCTCCCACGAGCTGGATGTGGGCAGGAGAGCAGGGGAAGGCACCGCAACTCCTGCCGAGCTGCCGCACCTCTCTCGGCTTTGGACATAAACAAGGAGCGGTGGGAGCAGGAGGAGCAGAGGCAGAGTGCACACGGGGAGCTGTGCCAGCTGAGGGAAGGAGATGGATTCCCTGCTGGAGTGTGGCTCCCTCTGGGATCTTTTCCTGGATCAAGAGCTGCCACGGCTGCGGTGGGACCCGGAGGGATTTGTGGACTTCTCTCGAGGAAATGCCAGCCCTGGATCAGATGAAATCCCAGCTGTGAGTGTCTCTGAGCTGTTTGCAGCCCGGCAGAGCTGCTGGGGCTGAGCAGAGCCTCTGCTAGGACAGGTTTTAGCTCCTGCTGAGTTGGGCTGCGCTGAGCCCAAAGCTCAGCCCTGCAGGGATTGTAATCCCTTTCCCCCACTCCGTCCCCATCCTGTCTGCTTGTTCCTGGAAATCTTGGGCTTGGGCTCTTGCTGGAGCCCGTCTCAGACCAAGATCTTTTCCAGATGTTCATGCTGGGAGTTTGGTAAGTTAAGTTTGTGTTTCTGTCATCGGCTGGTTGGCAGGTTTTACTGAGAGCAAGGTCCTTGGCAGGTTTTACTGAGAGTGAATCCCTTCCTCTGGGCCCACGGGGCTGGAGCAAGGCTCGGAAGTGCCGAGCTGACCTTGGAATACTCTGTTTCCAGCCCACTGAGCGGCTGTGAGGAGCAGGGAACGCTTTTGGGGGCGAGGGGTTGTCTGTGATTTGACAAGCAGCGCCAAATCCGCTGCGATCCGACAGCTTTTGGCAGCGCTGTGAGGCTAATTCGAAACAGAGCTCTGTGTTCCTCCCACCCCTGTGACTCCACCACCATTCCTAAGCAGAAACTGCCTTCTCTAATCTCAGAATTGCGGGGCCCTCGCTGGAAGACTCCCCCATTTCTTCCCTAGGAGAGCAGGAGGAGGATTTTTGGATAAAGGGGGAAAAGGTTCTACCCCAGGTGGCTTCTCCTCTCCATCTGTGGGAGAAGGAACGCTGCAGATTGCCTGGGAGATGCGAATTTGCAGCTGCTCTGCTCTGAAGCCTTCGGAAGGTGCCGTGGCTGTCGGGAGCAGCTGGCACGGGGCGTGGGAGGTGTGGAGTCACATCCTGAACCCCAGAGAGGAGCCTGGTGTCCCTTCAGCCCCAGCCCCGTGTTCCCTGAGCCCTTCCCTGAGCCTGGGACACAAAACAAGCGCAGGACACGGTTCAGTCCCTGGCAGAGCCTTTTTGGAGCCCCACTGGAGCATCCTCCCCATCCCAGCACGTGGCTGTGTGTGCTCGGTGGGGAGAGGGGTGGCCATGGGGGATCCTGAGCTCTCGGTGACAGAGTTTGCTCAAGCTCCTGTGGCAGGGCCAAATCCCCCATTTTATGGGTGAATCCCCCATTTTCTGGGGCTAATTACCTGGTTTCTGGGGTGAATCACCAGTTTGCTGGGGTAAATCCCCCCTTTTCTGTGCTGAATTGCCGGTTTTCTGGGGCAAATCCACCATTTTCTGGGGTTGAATCCTCCATTTTCTGGTGTAAACCCCTCCTTTTCTGTGTGAAATCCCGTTTCCTGGGATGAATCCCCTGTTTTCCAGGATGAATCCTGTGTTTCCTGGGCTGAATCCCCTGTTTCCTGGGCTGAATCCCATGTTTTCTGGGGATGAATCCCCTGTTTTCCAGGATGAATCCCCTGTTTTCTGGGGGGAATCTCGTGTTTCCTGGGCTGAATCCCCTGTTTCCTGGGCTGAATCCCATGTTTCCTGGGCTGAATCCTGTGTTTCCTGGGCTGAATCCCATGTTTTCTAGGGTGAATCCCCTGTTTCTTGGGATGAATCCTGTGTTTCCTGGGCTGAATCCCATGTTTTCTGGGGTGAATCCCCTGTTTCTTGGGATGAATCCCCTGTTTCCTGGGCTGAATCCCGTGTTTCCTGGGCTGAATCCCGTGTTTCCTGGGCTGAATCCCGTGTTTTCTGGGGCAGCTGGCAGTGCCCGGTGCCAGCAGAGCACACGCTGTACCTCGCAGGGTGTAGGATTGCAGGCTGAGAGAATTCCTCTGCAGGCAGGGCTGCAGCCTTTCCAGCCTGGACTTGCTCTTCCGAGCCAGGTTCTCCTCTTCCTCTCCCTCCCTGCACCGGAGCCCAAACCCTCCCGTGGCTGGGCTGTGATGGCAGCTCCCGGCCCCTCCAAGTGCATCCGTCCCTCCTTCTCCTCCTGTCCCCCAGGTGCTCCCGTTTTTTCCCACTCCGTGTCCCTGCTCCCCTGGCTGCCCCTCTCTTCACCAGGCCCTTTTTTCGTTTGCAGGTGTTGAGCCCGACCTACAAACAGCGGAACGAGGATTTCAGGAAACTCTTCAAGCAGCTCCCGGACACGGAGCGCCTCATCGTAGGTAAGGCCAGTGCCTGTGGTTCGGGGAGGAGGGCGGCACACATCCGCCCGGATTTTAGTTCTTGGCAGGAGAATTAACCCACAAACACCAGAAATTTATGTCCAAACAGGAGACAGAGGGGTCCTGGAACTTTATTCCAATAAAGGGAGAGGCCACGGGGCATTTCCCATTGGATCTCTCACATTTTTAGAGGATGCAGCCTCCTTTGTATCCCAATTTCCCAGCCACGTTTCCCTCTCTCTTTCCCCACTGCCTGAGGTCCTTGAGAGGCACAGACTTCCCAAATCACCGAATACAGACCCCTTCTAATGTGTACCCCCCTTTTTCTATTCCTTGTGCCAATCAGTGGAATTCCTATGGAATTTATGGTTCTTCCCATTGTTCCTTTCATCTCCCAGTATCCAGTTTTATTTACCAGCAGACCCACAGCTTGTTTGGAAAGTCAAATCTCTCTCATTCCTTCCATCAATCAGTGGGATCCTTCCCATTGTTTCCTTTATCTCTCAGCGCTGGTTTTATCTCCCAGCAGACCCACAGCTTGTTTGGAAAGAGAAATCCCTCATTCCTTTCATTCCCCCAACATTGCCACTGACAACAAACCTGTTTTGTCTGCCTGGAGCACAGTCCCATTTCCAGCAGGTTTTGCGTTTTCTGATGGGTTTTCCTCATTTGGTGGGGGATGATTTGATTTTTTTCCTCCCCCCAAACCTCACCTCGCTGCTCCTGTGTCTCACATACCTGCTGATCCCCTCCTGCGCCCCGCGCTGGTGAAAGCTGCAGAGGGGATGGAAATCCTTCGGGGCGGGAGGAAAAAATGCGCAATGACTGTGGGGAGGCAGAAGGGAGAAGACAGCTTGAATCTGGAAATGGCAGTGGGATGCTGCAGAGTGACGGGCTGATAGGGCAGGATCAGGCAGGGGGAGAGATGGGCTGTGGTGTGCCCTTGGAGCCAAGAGCCCGGTGGGCAGGGCAGCAGCTGGGGCTCTGCCTTTGCCTTGCTGTGTTGAGTGCCCTCTCCTGCTGCTCATCCTCACCTCCAGGCTGTCCCCATGCCTTTTCTCGGGCTCACCTAGAGGCAGAGGCCAGACAGGGTTAGGAGCATGTGTTTTTTGAGCGGGTATGTTTAGTGAAGGGCCTCCAGGTACATTTAGGGCAGACAAAACCTCCCCAAGGGGCCACACCCAAAATGGACAATGGTCATGGGTTTTTCGCACAATTACAAGTTTGGTCCATTTGCATATCAGGGGTTAATCCTCCAATTAAAACTTCAGGTAATGAAGTCATTCACCCCCAGTTTGCTCCTCCCCAACTCACTTTTGTTTATAATTTTTGGGGCCTGAGGCTGTTGGGTGTCCTTGCACCACAGGCCCAGAGGAATGGCTTTGTCTGACCAAAACGTGTTGACAGTAGCTAACACTTCCTGTGGAGTTTAGAGTTATGCACTGATGCAGCACAGGATTTGAAAAATGTAAAGGCTAAAACCTTAAGGCAGCTTGTGTTTTTTCTTCTCCTCACTGGGCACGTGCTGTCCTCCCGCAGATTACTCATGTGCTCTCCAGCGAGACATTCTCCTGCAGGGCCGCCTCTACCTCTCCGAGAACTGGATCTGCTTCTACAGCAACATCTTCCGCTGGGAGACACTGGTGAGGCTCTGCCACTGCTGCCGTGGGAGTGTGGGAGCCCTGGAGGATGAAATTCCCGGCTTTCTGTGCTGCCAGGCACTGACCCCCAAGGAAACACTGCATCGGACCTGGAACAGCTTCCAAAATGGAGTGACAGCGCTGGGATTGTGGGTGTGGAGTTTGGATAGAAGTGTGTGATGTCACAGGGTGCAAAACTTAGAGTTTAAGGTTTAGTTTATAGTAATATATATGGGGTAATATGGAGGATTTAAGACTTTGGCTGAATCCTTCTTTTTCACCTTCTTGGTTTCCGGTGGTTTTTTCTAATTGGGTGGAAGAGATCCACACTGTGGGCCTTGGCTGGTCGGTTATTGCGTCAAAAGTATAAATAATATAGATGTCACATCGTTATTGGGTAATTAAAAGACCTTGGAAAGAGTTAGAGACTCTGCATTTTCTACCTTGTTAGTCAGAGCTCACGGCTCCTGAGGCTGTGCTATAGATAAGAGTCAATAAACACTGAGTCCAAACACAAAACTCCCAAATACTTAATCCCAGCTCTAACAGGAAGAAAAGAAGATAGGAAACCCACACCCAAGCCTGGGGTTGTGCTCAGATTTGCTTTGCACGGGCTCTCCCTGCTCTGTTCCTCACCACTTTCTCCCTTTCTCTGTGTTTTTCCCTCCCTGGTGCAGCTGACAGTTCGCTTGAAGGACATCTGCTCCATGACCAAGGAGAAGACGGCACGGCTCATTCCCAATGCCATCCAAGTTTGCACTGACACTGAAAAGGTACATCCCACCCTGCTGAGCCAGCCCTGCCTGGCTGCCAGGGCACTTCCAGGGTCTGGGGCGGGTTTTTCCAAACTGGGAAAAGGGCTGGGGGCAGGCTTTGTGCTGGAGCTCCCATGAGGGGCGTGGGGCCAGGTGAAATATCCAGGTTTTACAGCAGCACGTCTCTAACAGAGCTGTTTCAGTGCTCCCTCCCAGGTGAGAGCCACTGGCATGTCCGTGAGCTTCACTCTGTGCTGTGTGGATGGCTCACTCCAGCTGGGGAGTGACCCCAAACCGGGCTTGTTGGGCTCTTCTCCTGTTTATTTGGCTTTCTCTGAACTGATTTTTGTCTCCCTCTCTCCCCCATGCAGCACTTTTTTACCTCCTTTGGGGCCCGAGACAGGACGTACATGATGATGTTCAGGCTCTGGCAGAACGCTCTGCTTGACAAGGTACAGAGAGAAAGCTCAGAGCTTTCTCAGGGGGGTTGGGATGGAAGGGTGGTGATGGAGGTGGGCAGCAGCATCATTTCTGACTGAAAAAAACCCCACCTGGAGACAGCAAACACAAGTGTTCAGGCAGAGCAGGTTCATGACTGCAGGTGCAATTCCCTCTTTTTGCGGGGATTTTTTTTTTGCTGGGGTTTATATCACCCATTTTCTGGGATAAATCCTCTGTTTTCTGGGGTTAATCACCCATTTTCTGGGATAAATCCTCTGTTTTCTGGGGTTAATCACCCATTTTCTGGGATAAATCCTCTGTTTTCTGGGGTTAATCACCCATTTTCTGGGATAAATCCTCTGTTTTCTGGGGTTAGTCACCCATTTTCTGGGATAAATCATCTGTTTTCTGGGGTTAATCACCCATTTTCTGGGATAAATCCTCTGTTTTCTGGGGTGAATCACCCATTTTCTGGGGTAGATCACCAGGTAAATCACCCATTTTCTGGTGTGTGATTTTCTAAATCACACACAGGAGGTGCCACTCTGCCTCTGCTGAGGAATCAGGGTCTCAGGAGGGAATTTTTTTTTTTTTTTTTTTATTTTACTGATTTTTTTGGAAGTCGGTAATTCCACGGTGGAGCAGCCCTCAAGGAAGCGGTTCAAAAAAGCAGCAGGAAAGGAATAACTCGCTGTGCAGGCAGAGCTCTCAGCAAGTCTGTGCTCCAGGGGTGTGGAGGTCCAGGCAGGACAGAAAACGAGTGTTCAGGGCATCCCAGATCCAAGTGAGAGCAGCTTTGGATTTTCAAATAAATCTGCTCCTGCTGCGCCAGAGGCGCTGTAAATCCTGGATTTGCTCCCAGGCTCTGCTCCACAGTGTGAAGGGTATTTCTGACCTCCCTGCTGCAGAAAGCCTGATGTTAAAATGCTCCCAGCATTTCGGGGTGTCCTGGCTGGAATTCAGCCCATGCTGGAGGAGTGAGGCACCGGGAGTACCCTGTCCCAAAAATGGGGGTAGGACTGAGGAGGGGAGAGGATCACCTTGCCTGGGTTGTTCCCTGGGCTGTAACCGGAGCAGCCTCTTGAAATTCCCGACGAAAATTCAGCGCCGGTCTCAAGGTCAAGGCAAAAGGGGACTGAGACAGGGAGTGACAAGCTCCCTGTTTATCCCTGGAAGGAAGCACTTCCAGAGCTCGTTTTCCACATGTGGGATCCGTGGCTGGCAGGAAGAGCTGAGCCCAGTTTTCCTGATAAGACAGGGGTGTGAGTTCACGTGTGTGGGAAGGAGGTGGAACAGTCAGATTTTTTTGGATGAAAGTTCCTCATTCGAGGCTTTTCCCCCCACCCCCCCCCATGCTTTTTGTTGATGCTGTAGGGAGCTAGATTAAAAAAAAAATTCCTGCCTTATCCCATGCAGTTACTATGGGAAGAAATTCAAGCCAGCAGCTCAGAAAAAGTTCACTGGATTTGCTTCCCCTCATTTGTTTCCCCTCATTACCAAGAAATCCTTGCTGTTGGTCATAAGTTTCTCATGGGTAAAAGTCCCCTTTCATCCCTGCACCACATCTTTAGCTCACAAGTTTTCCTGCCCCGTTTTTCAGAGCCTCATGTCGCAGTCATGTGATGATCACTGACCTGCATCCCTAAAATCTGGGCTTCTTTCAACGGTCTGGATAATTAATTTTCTCTTTTTTACTTTTTTTTTTAATTATTATTATTTTACTCCTCACAGGGGTGTCCGGTGACACAAACTCCTTTTGATTCCAAACTGCAGCAGGAAATGTTTTCCTTCGTTGCTGTTTTAGGTCATTTTCCCTGCAGCTGGGATTTTTCAGGCAGCTTTAATTTAAACAAAGTTGAAAGGGGGGGAAAAAAAAAAAAACAAAAAACCGAACTCATAAGGTCTTGGGGTTCTGCGGAGGGAAATGCAGATTTAGTGCTTCCATGAGCACATTCCAGCGCTGTTTAGGGGGAAATCTCATCCATGTGCTGCTCTGGGTGTCGCTTCCTGATGGATTTAAGTGTCAGGAGATTGAGGCATGGGAAGATCCCAGTGTCGGATTTTGGGGCAGAACCTGGGCTGATGGTGGAGGATTATTGGTGACAGGGCCTATTTGAGCTCAGTGGGGGCAATCTCTAGGCCAGAGATTAAATAAGTAATAAAATATAACAATAAATAAAAATAATATCATAAAACATTGCATATAATCACATATACTATATATTATTATATAGTATAATATATTATTATATATTATAATATATTATTATATATTATATATTGTGTTATATATTATTATATAATGTATATTATTATATATTATTATATATTATTATATATTATTATACATTATTATAAATTATCACATATAAACAATTATATATTATATAAAACATATTTTATATACTATTTATCATCTATTATAGATGTGCATAAGTGTATATATAAATAATATTATTTATATATACATAAATTTTTACACACACACATATATGTATATATAAAAATTAAAAAATTCCATTATATATTAGAAATATATACACGTATAAAATATAAATTTCCGTTATTTATATAAAATATTTAAATCGGTTTAATGGCGCTTAGGATTATTCGTTCATACATATATAAATATATAATGGGAAAATGATTTTGAATAAATTAATAATTATATCAATGGTGATGATGATGATAATAATAATAATAATAGTAATGTAACTTTATTTATAAAAAATGAATAAGAAACTCCATAAAACGGAATTTCACAGAGCTGTGCCCACAGAAGGGCTCTCACCTCAAGTATCCCTCACTTCTCCGTTCAGGGCAGGGAATGTCCTCCTGGCCACGGTAATTCCAGACTTAATTTGGGTTTTTTGGCTGCAAATCCGTGATGTTTTCTGTGTCCCCCCTCTCAGCCTCTGTGTCCGAAGGAGCTCTGGCACTTTGTCCACCAGTGTTACGGCAACGAGCTGGGGCTGACCAGCGACGATGAAGACTACGTGCCTCCTGACGATGACTTCAACACCATGGGGTGAGTGGGGAGGGCTGGGAGGGGCCCCAGGAGAGCAGGGTGTGCTCCCCAAAGTGCTGCTCCTCCCGACGCCTTCTGCTCGCTCCTGGACGGGGGATGCCGAAAAAGCCGGAGGTGTGGCGTTTCCTCCTGGAAGCCGGGAGGGATGGAAATGCCCGCTGAGCCAGCTGAGCGATTCCAGAAGTGCCAAAGCGCGGGGCCGGGCGGCGTCGCGTGCCCGGAAAATGCTTGTCGGTCCCTGGATAAACGCCCCAAAAAACCTGGGGCTTGCTCTCCCCAGCACTGAGCCACTCCTGCTTCTGGACGGCGCGGAAACTTCATAGAAACCTTCTCGCTTGCTCTGTGTGTGCAGCTGTAGCTGTTGTGAGAGGGGTAACCATAAAAACCTGTGTTCTCTGTGGCGTCCCAGCTACTGCGAAGAAATCCCCGTGGAGGAGAACGAAGTCAACGACAGCTCCTCCAAGAGCAGCATGGAGGCCAAGCCGGAAGCCAGCCCTCAGCTGCCAAAGAAATCTGTCACTGCCAGCACCCTGACCTCCACGGGCAGCAGTGAAGCCCCAGCCTCGGTGAGTTTTCCCCGTCCCCTGGCAGCAGGGGTTTGTTTTCCCTGAAATCCGGCACCCCGTGGGTCGTACGAGGTTTGTTCGTCCTCCAGCTCCTCCTCCGCCGCTGATTTCAGCCCTAGGTCGGTGATTTTGTCGCTGGGGCTCTCAGCTGGAAGAGCGTTTTCCAGTCTGTCCTCCTTGGACGTAAAAGGGTTTTAATTTCTTCCCTGCCTTAGTTATTCCCTAAAAAGCAGTGTGCACCCTCCTGGCATGGCAGAGCAGACCTTGTGTAGATATTACCTCAGGTTCTTTCAGCTTGTTCAGCAGCAGAACCAATATTGGACAACACTGTGCTTGTCTGAACAAAAAAATCCATGGTGGTGCCCAAAGCTTGAACGCTGATTTTTTTTTTGAGAGGAGGCTTTACAAGCGCTGCATGGCAATTGCCCTCCTCTCTCCATTTAATTTCCAGATGTGTCAAGGCCAGGCATTCAGAGATGGGCTCACAGGTGTGAGGTTTTGTGAAGCAAAGCCCATTTCCAGGTGCTGACCTTGCCCTTGCTGTGCCCTGTCCTTGCTGCAGTTCGATGGAGTGCTCCCGGAGGAGGAGGAGGCAGTGGCAGAGAGCCCTGTGGAGAAAGACCTTGGCATTGCCAACATCATGGCAGAGAAGATCGACATCATTGGCCCCGTGAACTCCCCCTCCCTGGACTTCAACGACAACGAAGACATTCCCACCGAGCTCAGTGACTCCTCAGACACCCACGACGAGGGTACGTGGGGAAAGGCCATTCCATCAGGCTTCCCTGCCTCATCCCACCCTTCCCCGCCAGGGAATGGAGTGCTGACCGCCAAAATCCTCTGCTGGACCCTGAAGGTGCAAGGAGGTGCCTTTGTGGGCCGCAGAGAGTGAATATGTTTAAATTTTAGCGTGTCCCTAAATTAAGCTGTGTGATTAATTGTCCCTTCTGACGTCCCAACTGCTGCCCTGGGGTCAGCGCAGAAAAAGGGTTGAAGTCCCTCCTGCAGGTTCCTTCTGGAATATTGGGGTCCTGGTGCTGTGCAAAGCACATTTTGCATCCATGGCTGGACCTTGAGGGTCTCTCTCCCCGCAGGGGAAGTCCAAGCCTTTTACGAGGACCTGAACGGGCGGCAGTACGTGAACGAGGTGTTCAACTTCAGCGTGGACAAGCTCTACGACCTGCTCTTCACTGATTCCCAGTTCCAGAGGGACTTCATGGAGCAGCGCCGCTTCTCTGGTGAGCTGCTGCTGCTGGCCTCTGCCTTGGAGGTGCAATTTTGTCTGCTGGGGCGACGCCCTGAGCAGATTTGGGGACAGCGTGGCCCGTGCTGGCAGTGGCCAAAAGCAGGCAGGACCCGTGTGCCCATCTGGGTTCATTTTCTAACAGCTGGAGCAGCAAAAGCAGAATTTTAATTTTTTTAATTTTATTTTTTGTCATTGCCTAGGCCTATTCCTCTGTTCAAGGCTTAGCAGTGTGAGGGGAAAGCTCTTCCAGCACCACACCTGCATGGACTGAGCTGCAGAGAGAATCCCTTGGCATGTCATAGTCCTCCTTTCCCTGTCACTAGGTTTGCTGGAGGAGATAAATCCCCAGCCTCTCCCTCTTTCCCTGCCCTTGAAAGAGGGGGAAATATTCCCATTTAGCACAGGAGCCCTTGGTTTCACACTCTAGAGCAGCCAGGCTCCCCGAGGGGAAGGAGATCCCATCCCCAGCTTGGTTAGAAGGTTAACCCTTTCCCCACGAGGCTGACCAGAGATCCCTCCCTGGTTACTTGACTGGAATGTTGTTCTGTGCTCTCAGATATTATCTTCCACCCCTGGAAGAAGGAGGAGAATGGCAATCAGACCAGAGTGATCCTGTACACCATCACCCTCACCAACCCTCTGGCCCCCAAAACTGCCACGGTCACTGAGACTCAGGTAGGTGACAGTGGAGCAGGGTTGGAATGCTCGGTAGAAACTGCTCTGAGAGTTATTTTCTTGTCCTGAGCACGTTTTCATTGTCCCTGTCCATTTTCCTGTTCACCTTTCCTTGACTGAACTCGCTGCCCAGCATCGCTGCAGCCACGGATGGTTAATCTTACACTGGATTTTAATGAAAGCACCACAGATCTCCCAGCAAAAGCAGCTGAGTTTGTGAACAAGGCAGCACATCTTAACAACTGTTGTTTTTGTAATTTTTTTTTTCTCACCCAAACTGGTGTTTTTTGGGCTGTGCTCAGCCCAGCAGATATTACTCAAGGAAGTCGGATACTGCCTGACCTTCCCACAGCTCTGCAGGGTGTTGTGGGGTTTTTTGTTGTGGTGAGGACTGTGAGATGATCTGTTTAAAAAGGTGAAAAAGGGAAAATCTGCAGTGCACTGGGAGGAGCCAGGCTGGCTCTATCTATCAGGGCCTGCAACAGGAGAGGGAGGAAAAACCCCTTCCATGTCCTGAGATGTGTTCAAGTGAGAAATACAGAGAGGGAGCCGGGAAAAGGGGTGTGAGCAGCAGTTTCAGAGAGGAGGATGCCAGCAGCAAGGTGGGACTCGTGAGGGTGTGAGGAAAGATGCTGGAGAGGAGGAAAGGTGCAGGGAACAGACAGGAGAAGGGAGAGCAAAGGGATGAGCACAGAGAACAGCGCACTCTCAGGTGAACAAGCCATGGAGTGTTTAGTTCTGGGTTTGGCACCGGCTGTGTGTCCTCACTGCAGAGCTGAGTGGGAATATCTGCAGGAAAAGCCATGCTTCATCCAGGGATCTGTGCCTAGCTGTGTCTGTCTGTCCTCTGGGTGAGGTTTGCACATCAGAAGCGCCTAAAAGATGAAAGTGGTGTGTTTTAATGGTGTTTAGAATCACAGAATGGTTTAGGCTAGAAAAATTCATTAGCTAGAATTCATGCTGAAACCCCTGGTTTTAGCTCAGGTGAGTCCCTGACGAGCCAGACACCAGGAGAGAGGTCACATTGGAGAGGTCTCAGCAAACTGCTCCCTGCACGGCGCTGTGTGTAACACCTCTGTTACAAAACCCTGGAGGCTGGAACCACGTGCCCACGGGGAGCATCTGGGTGAAACCCTTGCTTTCCTCTGCCTTCCCTTCGGGGTGAGCTGCTGACAGCAGGGCTGCAGGGGCAGGGCTGGGCCGTGGAGGTGTCGAAGGTGTCAGTTGAAGAGTCAGAACTGTGAAAGATGCATTGTAGCGAGACCACCTGGGGTAAAATAATCGGTGATTGGTGTTAGGAGTATCAGCAGCGTTGTATGGCAAAAGCTGAGAGGCTGAGAAGCATTTTTAAGGTGCTGTAACAAAGAAATAGTTTGGCTTCTGGTAGAGTGGTGTTGAGTTTCGCACCTCTTGTGTCTCACCCTTCTATGAGATCGATGATGGAATAAAATCTTTACAAACGCCTCTCGGTTGCCTCGTCTCTGCAGAGCGGGGTTTTTCCAACACCGCTCTCTCAGAGCTGCCTTGCACGCTGTTTTCCCTGCAGACAATGTACAAAGCCAGCCAGGAGAGCGAGTGCTATGTCATAGATGCAGAGGTGCTAACCCACGACGTCCCCTACCACGATTATTTCTACACCATCAACCGCTACACGTTGACTCGTGTTGCCAGAAACAAGAGCCGACTCAGGTACCCCTCCTGGGGGGTGGATGATGAGCAAAAGGCGCCTCTGGGAGGGAGTTTTGCTCTTTGGGTGGGTTAGGAAGGGTTGAGGGGGTTATTTCCTTGTCTTCATTCCTGTCACGAAGAGCAGGGGCAGGATTTTCACCTGCTGGAGGAGATAGAGCTGCAGCAGGGAGAGGATTGGCAGGTTTTTCTTGCCCCTCTCTCATAAGGGTTTGCAGAGCCTGTTATCACTGCAGACTCCGAGTGGATGATGAGCAAAAGGCACTTTTGGGAGGGAGTTTTGCTGTTTGTGTGGGTTAGGAGGGGTTGAGGGGATTTCTTTGTCCTGTTGCTGGGACATTCCTGCCATGAAGAGCAGGGGCAAGATTTTCCCCTGCTGGGTTGGCATCGACGCAGAGCAGTTAGAGCTGCAGCAGGGAGAGGATTGACAGATTCTTCTTGCCTCTCTCCTGGATGCAGGGGTTTGCAGAGCCTGTTATCACTGCAGACTCTGATAAGCAGCAGGATGAACTCCCTGGCTGTGTCTGGGGGGAGAAGCGGAGGAACTGGGCAGAGCTGTGTCCCTGTGACTCTGTGTGACTTCAGCCGTGATAATCCAAATGTCTGCCAAATGGCTGTGGAGTACTCTTGGGAGAGGCTTTTCCTGCCCTTGGAAGGACTCTTCCAGCAGTGCTTCTCCTCTGGAATTGTGAAGGGCTGAGATCATTCCAGAAATAGCAGCGTGCGTGATTATTCCCTGCATTTACACTGACAAAGTTTGTGGATTGACATCACCCCCAGGAAGCAAGACCAGGGGAATGACTGACCTTTGTCTCCTCACAGGGTTTCCACAGAATTACGCTACAGGAAACAGCCTTGGGGGCTGGTGAAATCATTCATTGAGAAGAATTTTTGGAGTGGCCTGGAAGATTATTTCCGTCATTTGGGTAAGAGTGGCGATGCCAGTGGCGCTTGTGTTTCCCTGGGAGTGGGCAGCATGATCCAACCTTCAGGTGGTTTTTAAAAGGGGCGACCACAGCCAGAATATCTGCTGGGGCATCAAACCCTGCTCCCTGCCTGGCATTTGGGGTCAAATTTTGGTAAAAGGTGCAAAGAATGTGGAGCACAAATCTCTCAAATTCTACCAGCTTCTTTGGCGCAGCTGCTGCCTTTTTTGGGGCTTACCTAAAACCAGAGGCCAGACAGAATTCAGAGAATAAAAATCAGTTCTGTTTATTGAAGGGCCTTCAGGTACATTCAGGGCAGACAAAGCCCCCCAGGGGCTGCACCCAAAATGGACAATGGTCACGGGTTTGCACACTTTGATCACTTTGGGCCATTTGCACGTTGGGGTTCATCTCCCAATTACAGCTTCAGCTAATGAAGTCATTGACCCCAAGTTTGCTGCCCCCAGCTCCCTTTTGTTTCCATCTCTCAGGCCTGAGGCAGTGAGGTGTCCTTGATGGCCAGGCCTGGAGAGGAATTGTTGTGTGTGAGCAAAATGGGGGAGCAGCAGCTCCCACTGTGTGTGGGGTTTGGAGTTCTGCACTAAAGAACTGCAGGGTTCCAAACAGATGGAAAACAGAAAAGCTAAAATCCGAAGGGATCACAGCAGAGGGGTTAAACCTCTGTCTCTCTGCATTTGACCTCTTAACGCTCCCCCTTGGTGCTGCAGAGAGCGAGCTGACCAAAACGGAGAGCACGTACCTGGCTGAGGTGCACAGACAATCCCCCAAGGAGAAGGTGAGCAAGCAATCCACGGTGCGCCGGCGGAAACGCGCGCACGCCCACCTGCGGGTGCCGCACCTGGAGGAGGTGCTCAGCCCCGTCACCACCCCCACGGATGAGGAGGTTGCCCATCGAATCAAGCACGTGGCAGGTGAGCACTGCCCTGGGCATGGGGACCAACGGGGGCTTTGTCACAGAGGCCCAGTGAAGGTTTTTATCTTCTTTATTTCTGCCTGAGCTGGGATTAAATGCATGAGAGGGTGTTTCTTGTTCGGATTCAGATGTTTATTAATTCTTAATCCATATCACAGTCTCACAAGCTGTGAGTTCTACAGCACTTCAAGCTGACAAACTAAAAATGGCCCCTATCTCTCTCTCTACAAGGCCTTTTAAGGATAAATTGTCCAGTTAAGAAATTACACCTAAATTGTTTTCACTTTTAACCCAATAACCAACCACTCGTGGCCCGCAATGTGGATTTTTCTGCCCAATTACAAAATCCCACCCAGACCCGTGAAGAAGGTGGTGAAAAAGAAGGATTCAGCCTACACCCTAAAACCTCCATCTTGCTTTCTATCTATTACTGTATTCTAAACGCTTAAACTCTGAGTTTTGCACCCTGTGCTGTCACACACTTCTATCCAAACTCCACACCCACAATCCCAGCGCTGTCACTCCATTTTGGAAGCTGTTCCAGGTCCAGTGCAGTGTTTGCTTGGGGGTCAGTGCCTGGCAGCACAGAAAGCCTGGAATTCTCAGTGCCCAGGGTTCCAGCAGGGTGGGGAGGATGTGTTGGGGCTGTTTGGGTGAGCTGGAGGGGTGGGTGGAGGATCAGGGCTTGCCCATCCCTGTTTCCCATCCCAAATGCATCCCATCTCCTCAGGTTCCACTCAGACACGGCACATCCCTGAGGAGAGCCCCAGTGGCTTCCACCTGCAGAGTGTCTCCAAGCTGCTCCTTGTCATCAGCTTTGTGTAAGTGATGGATTTTTTTCTGTTCTTCTTCCCAGCCAGCTTTAAACACCTTCGGTTTGTCTGTGTTCCTGGAGTTCTGTGCTCCCTTCTCTGCTTTCCCCTCGGTTTTGCCCTTGTTTTAGCCGAACGTGGGCTTTGCAGATCTGTTCTGGGAGTCCTAAAGGGAGGTCTGGGACCTGTCTGGGACAGTGACAATCAGGACAGAGGCAGCTGTGCAAGAAGAGACAAGTCAATACCTACAAGAGAAGAAATCCACCAAGTTTAAGCATTTTATTTTCTATTTTTTTACTTCAGGGATGCAGTTTACAGGTTTTTAATGTCACATAGAAATGGTGTGTGGGCAGGTAATTCAAACAAGGGATTTAATTGCCATCATGGACAATGAGTGTCCAGAGCTCTCTGGGAGTCACTGGGCTGCCACAACAGGGCTCAGTGTCTGTGAGGATTCTGTCACATCTCCCCTCTGGCCTGGCAAAACCTTTCCATGTCTGGTGCTGGGCAGTGGTTTTGATCAGAGGTGCAGCCAGAAAGCAGCTGGACCCTTTGGAGATGATTTCTGTACCATAAATGAAGAAACGCCTGAAGCACGAGAGATTGGTGTGGTTTCATCAGCCCAGCAGCAGGAGCTGTTTGGTTTGGATGCCTTTCCTGCCACACCTTTCAGGATCGGTGGTCTTGGGCTGGGATGTGAGCTGGGAACGGGCCCCTCACGTCCCTGTGGCTCAGTTTAATTGCTAAACTCACTGTTTTTGCTGTTCCTCTGCCCCTGGGCTGGCAGCAGGCTTCATTTAGTGCTGCAGTGCTTGCTGGGCAGCTGCTGTGGAGCTGAACAGTCCAAAGCAGTGATCCAGGCTTTTCTGACTTGGGCTCAGCTTTTCCTTAAGCTCCACCCTGCTTCTAGAGAGGTGTGGAGAAGCTGGGATTTCAGGACTGAAATTACAGCTCCAGCTGAGCTCCTGGCTGTGTTTCCTGGTCCCAGGGAGGGGCACAGATGCAGGGATTTGCCAGTGGTAGATGAGCTGGTGTGAGATGCTGTCATGGTGAGAGCACAGCACAGAGGTGCCGGAGCTTTGTGCCAGCATCTCCTGGCAGCTTCACTCGGGTCACAGAGCCCTCTGTGATGTTTCCAGAATATTCCTCTGGCCAGTTGCCATCCGCCTGACCCAGCTGGTCATAGTGGGCCATTCTTCCAGCAAAATAACGGCACTGTTCAGAGGCAGGCAGCAGCCTGGCAGTTTGGAGTCGCTGCTGGGGAGGAGCAGAAGTGCCCCTGTGTGGTGAGGGGTGAGGAGCTGGGCAGGGCGTGGCTGGGGTGTGTTCCCAGTGCCGGGGTGGCAGTGGGGGAGGCTGGATGTGAACGCTGTGTGTGTCAGACAGGGCCTGCGTGGAGCTCAGCTGTGCTGAGGGAACCTCACCAGCGGTGCAGGCACACGGATCCCTGTCTGTCCTTCCTGCCTCTGCTCCCTCTGCTCCTCTCTTCCTGCCCCCTGTCCCTCTGCGCTGTCTGAGCCTCCTCCTCCCAGCCCGGTTTGTGTCAGTCCATTTCTAACCTGCAGCTACTCCGTCTTTTCTCTTCCCTGCTCCCATTAGGATCTGTTTCAGGTACTGTCTCTCTCTTTTTTGACCTCTTTACTCTCCCATTTCCCAACCTTTCTCTGCATCCAGCGCATCCACTCACCCAGCCTGTCCTGTCTGAGCTGTCACCCCTGTCTGTCTGTCTGTCTGTCCTCCTGGCTCACACATTTCTCCCACGAGGTGAAGTTTTGGTTGCTCACTCAGATGAAATCCCCACACTCACAGCATGGACGGGGCTCAGACACCTTCCTGCGGGCCTGGGCGTTGTCCCAGGTGCTCCTGGCGGGCAGTGAGCTGTGAAACGCTCCTGAGCTGGCTGTTTCCTCGCTTCCTTTGCAGTCTGGTGCTGCTGGTCATCCTCAACATGATGCTGTTCTACAAGCTCTGGATGTTGGAGTACACCACGCAGACGCTCACGGCGTGGCAGGGCCTGAGGCTGCAGGAGAGGTACAGCCACACCTGCTGCATCTCCGCTCGTTTCTCGTGGATGCCAGAGGCTTTTCTGTCACGCCAGAGCTCTGGGCTCTCACTTTTGTGTAAAACGGATGAAGCTGGAGGGCTGTGTGCATTTCCCCTGCAGCTGAAGGGCAGAGTTCAGGCCACAGAGGATGCTCTGTGAATAAATGTTCAGCAGTTTTGGGCTGAGGTGATCTCTTCCTCTCCTTTGATGGCCAGATTTCCCTCTGCATGGGAAAGCAGCATCTTGGGATGATCCCTTTGTACTCAGAGGAGAATCCGGGCCGGGGACACACGGTCTGTTAGCTTTGTGTTTTGGAAGGTGTGGATCCAGATATCAGCAACGTGTCTCAGAGGTCCCTGGTCCATTTTTAGAGGCTGAGAACCTCCTGCACCCGCTTTTCTGAGGTGTTTTTGTCCCCTTGTGTCCCTCTTTTGGAGTTGCTCCCTTGCTACACTGGCTTTAACTTCAATCATCCATAGCCGTGTGCTACCACTGGAATTTTTCCCTCTATTTGTGTCATTTCTCCTCATCAGGAAAGGGAATTACCATCTTCCCATAGCAGCCCTGCTACTTCCCCACAGATGGATGCTTTAGGTGATTAAAGGCACTCTGGGTGATTTTATCTTTCGCTGGTGCTCTTGGTGCTTTTTTAGACTGCTGCAATAGCATTGAAGTACAGAGCTTACATCCTGTTTGCACAGAGTGATGTGCAAGTGCTGGAATTACGTGGGTGGCTCCACGTGGGTAATTTTGATGTTGCAGCCACGTTTGCTGTGGAAGCATCTGAGCCCATCCAAGCACCTGGAATGTTTCCATCTGTCCTGATCCCACTCCCCTCTTTTTTTTGGGGGGGGGGGGTTAAATGGGCCTGAAGGGAAAAGCTTAGGAAAAACAGCCAGTGCAGCTATCCCTCACAATAAGGAGAAATCTCTGTACAAACTCCGTGATTTTATGACTCTTGCCTGCGTTTTTCTGGCAGGCTGCCCCAGTCTCAGACAGAATGGGCCCAGTTGCTGGAGTCCCAGCAGAAGTACCACGACTCAGAGCTGCAGAAGTGGCGCGAGATCATCAAATCCTCGGTGATGCTTCTGGACCAGGTGAGACCGCAGAGCTCCAGGCTGTCCCTGTGTCCTCCCAGCCCTGCTCCCCGTCCTTCAGCACCTCCTGCTTCCAGCACAGCCCCTCAGGTGTGCCAGCTCCTTTAGATCCATCTCCCGCTGGAGCTGGGTGCCACAGGGGGCTGCTCTCTCCCGTCAGAGGGTCAAGGAGAGAACCCTAAAATCTCATACTGGCACATTTGGGATCTGTGGTTTTAGCTGAGCCCTGGATTTACGTGCGGCTTTCAGGGAGGAAGGGGACATGCTCCCGGAGCACAAAGCCGGGAATTTCAGGGTGTGCTCCCTCTCCCTGTGTGAGAACACATTCCAGGAATCAGAGCTGCTTCCTCGTGAGTCCCTAAACGTGAGCTGCTCTCCCCTGAGGAGAGAGAGCTCCCTGTACTCTGCTCACCCCTTCTCCCGGACAGTGGTGCCCAACATTCCCAGTCCCCATTCGTCCATCCCTGCCATCCCAAACCCACTCCTGTGGTACCAACGCTTCGCAGGGAAAAAGGAAATCCCCAAGTCCTCTGCTCTAGGGCAGCACCACAGCGGAGAAATCTCTTGTCTTGCAGATGAAGGATTCCCTAATAAATCTGCAGAATGGCATCGGGTCCCGGGACTTCGGGTCAGATCCAGAGGAGAAACGGAAACGTTTCCATTAGCAGGCAGGAATGCAGGAGGCCAGAGGACGGTGTGCAATATGTGTAAATAGGATATATAAATATATATATAAATATATATATATATATATACACACACACACAGATATAAATATATATATTATATACAGATTTTAAGAGAAAAAAAATAGGGGAAAAAAAAAAAAAAAAAAAAGAAGGAAAAAAAAAAAAAGCCTGAAGAGGGGAAGGAGTGACCTCCAACACTGGCTGAACTGGAGTGTCTCTGGGGGGGGTGTGTGTGTGTGGGAGGGCTGTGCTCTCCCAGCACTGAGGTGTGCGTGGGGCCGTGCCCAGCTCTGCTCCCTGGGCCCGTGCACTGCTCCCCTGTAATATTCCTGTCCGTCCGTCTGTCTGTCTGTCCCGGTTTCGTTGTCTCAAAGGGAAGCATCAGCGTGAGTGCCCCCCCTGCCCGTCCCCGTCCCCTCGCTGCGCATGCAGGTCCCTGGCTCGCTCTGTTTATCTCTCCAGGGGGACACTGTCACCTCCCTCACCTTGCTGGCTTCAGGGCACCGAGGTTTTGGCAACCCCTTGCAGAACTGCTTTGGAGAGGAGCGGGAGCTGCTGTGGCTCTGTGCAGGGCGGATCCCACTGGCAGGCCCCTTCTGGGAGCAGAGATTCGCTGCCAGGGCCGGGCAGGGTCAGAGAGCAAAGCACAGAGCGTGGCCGAGCCGCCATCCCTTCCTCCAACGCCCATCTGCTGCCTGGATGCTGCAGTGGGAGCCAGGGGAGTGTCTGCCTCCAAGGTGTGTGGGAGGGGGGAGCCACCCCCGTGACAGCGTCCCCTTCCCCTGCTCTGCTTTCCCTGTGCTCGGGCCCCCGCCGCTGAGCCCGTCCCTGTGCTGCAGGTCTGCATCGGTGCTGGAACCGCCGCGGTGGGAGCGCCCAAATTGAAACAGAAAACCGGAATTGGGATGGGTTTGCAACCGCTCCCGCTACCCAGCCTCAGCAAATCTCTCCCCTGTTCGTTCACCTGGCCCTTGTCGTGTAAAATCCGTGGGAAAAGCAGCAGCTTCCTTTCCTTGCCTGGGATAAATTGACATAGTTGTATCTATGCTGCAACAGCCATCACTGTGGATGTCTGTGTGTGACTGCATCTGTAGAGCAACAAGGCTTCCAAAAATCCAGGAGAGGTCAGGAGGGGTGGCAGGGACCGAGGGAGGGAAGGCAAAAGGGCCCATCGGAGGGTGGCAGGGCAGGGCTGGGTGTGAGGCGCCGCAGGGGTGTCCCCATCAGCTGGGCAGCGCAGCCCTGGGGGTCAGCCAGGAGGCAGAGCTGCACCAAAAGAAAGCCAGTGTGCGTTTCCAGTTGTTCTGGGGGATAGTTCCAGACTCCATTAGCAGCCAGATGAGGAAGAGAGGCAGCTTGGCTGTGCTGTGCGATGCACAAACTCCACGGGGACTGCTGGGGATGCAGGCTGCTTCTTGAAGCGTTTAATAAATGCTTTGGCCTCTTCCCCAGCCAGGTAGATGAGGAGAATGTGAGTCCCACTTTGTCCAACGCTGGGATTTTTCCACCTTCTGACTGGTGGCGGGGAGGCAGCTGCACGTTCCAGTTTGGAAATGGTGCAGTTGCGGCTCCCCCATTGCCTCCAGGATCAGTAACTGGTCTCACGCAGAATATCCCCAGTGCAGTCTGAGGAAAACCCTCTCAAGCTCCCACTTCCCAGCTAGGGAAAGGCAATGGATGCAGGAACGAGCTGCTGATTTCTCCTGAGCTGCCTGCAACCCCCCTGCCCCACACAAGACTCACATGTGCAGGAGCAAGGATGAGGCCAGGCTGTCAAAAGGACATTCCAGACTGTGAAAGCAAAGCCCAGCTGGGGAAAACCGGAGAGTGCTGCGTATTTATGACTATTTATTTAATTTAATGCTGCTGACTACTGTACTGCTCCCTGACTTTTTTCCCAGGGAGGCTGCTGAAACGGCTGCTGTACCGTGAAATTGAGGTGCTAGGGCCTGGGAAGGGCTTTCTGTGGCTCCTTTTCCCCCCTGTGACTTGCCAGACTGTCCCAGAGTCCCCCTTTCCCCTCTCAGCCACCCCCACAATTGCTAAGCACACAAAATTCCCCCGCTGCTGGAATTTCCCTCTGCTAGAATTTAATTTCGAGCACCAAGCAGGATGGCACAGAGGAAGCCTTGGGCTTCACCCTGCCCGTGGCAGGAAAGAGAAAAAGCACACTGGGAAAGAGGAGCCTGGAGAAATCAGGGAGGCTCACGGATAAACGCTCACCAATATCACGTTCTCTCTGTTAGGGAGGCTGGGAGCCCTTTTCCTCCTCCTGAATCCGTTCTCCTGTGCACATTTCCAGCTGCAGGGATGTTCCCTCAGGCTGACGGAACTGCACGAGCTCTGTTAAATCAGGGCCAGGCAGCTGTCGCAATCTCAACACTAATATTTGTCCCACCTGCAGATTAGAGTGGGTTTTTTACCCTTTGACACCTGTCCTGACACTCAGCAGTGTGAAATCCTTCAGTAAGAGCACAAGGGCACCAAGCACAACCTGGTGCTGCAGTGTCCTGCACACGGAGGGAGGTTTCTCTTGAAAGCCTTAAGGTTTTGGGGTTTTTCCACTTATTTCTTTTTCCCACCTGGCAGCTAGCCTGGCTTGGAGTTGAATGGGATTCACGATCTTTTTTTTTTCTTTTTTTTTTTTTTTAAATCTTAGTCTTTTCACAGTAGAAATAAAAAGGGGAAAAGCAAGGTCTTAAGGCACTAATGGCGAGGGTTTGGACAAAACCTTGGAGTGTTTTCACTTCCTCTGGAGAGCTGGGATGGGAATCAGCTGCCCCTGGCCAGTCCCATCTGACAGGTTAATTCCTCCTGGAGCCAAAGATGATTTTGGATTACGTTTCCTGGAGGGATCAGTAACAGTTTCTAGGAGTGAGAGGTCTGAATAATGTCACAGAGGGTGGTGCTTCCCTCAGCACTCACAGCCAGGCCTGCCTTCCACCATCAGCCTTTTGCTTCTCCCCTTGCTCACCTGTGCCAGAAATCCCCCTGGATTCTCTCCAGGGCAGGTGCATTTCCCCTCCCAGTCTGACCCTTCCACCTGCACCTCTGGGATTTCATTTGCAGGATCTGAACAACCACAAAACCGGGGAATTTTTTGTCGTCGTTGTTTTTTAAAGGCTTTTCTCCAGCCAAGCATGCGGAGGCAATGCCAACAGCTTGTAGCCTAAATCCTGCCGAGGAGGATGCTCCCTGTTGGGAGGAGGGAGAAGGGGGAGCAGGAGGCTCTGATCCACCAGTTTGTGACATCCTCACTGATCTTACCTTGGCACAGCCTCTGATAAATACACACAGAGCTTATCTTACACAGTCCTGGCAGCTGGGTGAGTGGGTTTGAGTCCTGGGTAACTGCCAGGCATGCCCAGGGTGGGTACCAGAGGCTTCTACAGCAGCAGCTGCCTGTGAAGTCTCAGAAGGACCAAAAACCAGGATATTCCTGGTGAGCTGCCCAAGGTGAGGGCACTGCACATTCCAGGTAGTAAATTTGGGGAAATAAAAGATAGGAAGGTGCTTGCAGTGAAGGAGTTAGCTGTGGGTTAGCAGGATGATGAGCTTTGGGGGTGCTCTGCACTGCGGGCACTCTTCATTCAGAAAATTCTGCTGTTAACTCGTATTAACCAATACTAACTTCTGCCTAAACCCTCCTGGCTCCCTCAAATCCTTTGGGAGAGGAGAAGAAAGGCACATGGCTTTGCTGTCCCCTGTTCTGCTGTGACACAGGGGCTGCATTTACACCTCTGGCTGCTGTCCCTGCCTGCTGGGTGACACCCGACCCTACCTGCCTGCTGCTGATCCTAAAAACAGAAACCTCAGGGACAGGAAATGTCTTTAGTCTAACACTGGATTGGAAGAGGAAAGGTCTCAAAGCTCAAGGCTTTGCTAGATTTGGAGCCCTGGAGGCACAAAAGTGCCTCTGAAATGACAGGATGTGTTTTTAACATACCTGAAGTAGCAGGGAGATCCCCTCTAGGGATGCCAGTCCTGGAATGCTAATCCCTGTCCTTGTCAGACAGTTTCAGCAGCTCACCTGGGTGTAGATAAGGACAGACTTTTCAGCCTCCTTGGCTCCTCAGCACTGTCCTGGTGGCCACATAGGAGCTTTCTCTTACCTTTGTGCAAGAAGGTAGAAATTTCTTTTCCAGAGAGTGGCTGGAGGCACCTCTGGTCTGGGAACTTGAGAGCTTTTGGATTCGCTCTGGTGCGCTGCAGCAGCTGCTCTCCCCAGGAGCACGGAAACAAACTCCTGATTTACAGCTGGAACTGTCAGGTTCTACGTTACACAGAAAATGAGTCTTAAAATTGCTGTTTAAAGCAACAGTGCCTGGCTCAGGGGAGGCAGCTCCGTCCTGTCTGCCCAGGCAGCTGCTGCCACCCCCAGCTCCGGGCAGATCCGTGCTTCCTGCGCTGCCTGCTCAGCTCCAAGGGGCTCTCCCGTGGGATCTGTGCCAGGCTGCCACCGACACGGCCCCTGGCACAGCCACCTGGGCTCTGGCTTCGTCTCTTCAGCCTCAGCACCACTTCAGATACCCGGCAGGGGCTTGCTTAAAACCCAGCTCAGAGCAGAGACTCTGGAGGCAAAGCTCCCGAGGGAAGCTGCTCACAGGACACCTGTGGCAGTGTGGTTCCTGTGCTGATTTCCCAGCCTGTTTCCCCCCCGACCCGCTCTGATCTCTGTGCTTTGCGGTCTCTCCAGCACGAGTCTCGCTGTGCCATAAAACCGCTCTTTCCCCAGATGTGCACGCTGGCCAAATCATCTCGTGTCCTGGGCGACTGCTGATCGAGGCCATTCCCTGATCTAGGCAGGCAGCATGGACTTCTTCTAGCATGGATCCGTGGCATGCCGTGCCCTCCTCCTCTCCCACGCGTTTCGCAGTGCTTGCTGTGGCTTTTCCCTGTCCCCTCCCACCTCTGCTGCTGGACAATCATTACCTGTGTCATAGATGGTCTGACCTGGTGCTGTCCCTGCCTGCCTTCCCCTCCTGCGGTCTGTGTGCTCTTCAAGTGAATGTGGTTTATTTTATTTTATTTTTTATTTTATTTTATTTTTCAGTAGGGAAAAGGACTTCCTTCTGCGGAAGGAATTATATTTGCACATGGCTCGGGGAGGTTCCTCCTCCGGCCGTTTCTGTTACCTCACTCATTTAGGCCAATTCCATTGCTAACGTTCAAGGCCACCTTCCCTGTCCCAAACCCCGAGAGTAGATAGGGAATAAACCCCAGCAGGGAATAAACCCCAGTAAGGAGCAAACCCCGACGTGCAGCTCAGGCTCTGGAGCGGCGTGGAATCAGGATTTGGGAGAGCAGCTGTCACAGCTCCATCCAGCAGGGAGGTGGAGCCTGGGCCGTGCACGTCATCCCCATCTCCACCTTCCCACCTCCCGGGAAATGGCCCTTGGAGGGCAGGGATGGAATCACCCACCCGGCTCTGGGCTGGATGTGGAGGGAGGGAAGAGCAGCAGGGCGGTGGCAGCCTCACAGCCTCCCACGGGCGGCCTGGCATGGCCGTGGCACCTCTGGGACATCACCATTCCAGTGGGATTTCATCTCCCACCACGTGCTCCAGGGCTGGAGAAAGCTGCTAAGACCCTGGGGCGTGTTCTCCTCGCCTGGATCCCGCAATTCCTGTGCGCAGCCGATGGCGAACGAGGATCTGCTCTCCTCAGCACGGCACAGGAGCGGGTCCTACAACCACCACTGGCACGTGCTTCCCGCCTGGAATCCCTCCAGAGCCCGGGAAACAGGGGACTGATGGCTGAGGTGACTCTGGGGTGGGTGGGGGAAGGATTGTGGGTTTGTTTTAGGAGTTGTCCCGACTGTCAGAAACTTTGCGCTGTGCGCAAAAGAACCACAAAGAGAAAAAAAACAAAAACAAAAAACCCAACCCGCGGTTAAAAATCGATACTGGAACGTGCTGGAATGTAGGAATTGTACAGGCTCTGCAGCCAAACTCCGTGTAAGTAGTTAGTACCATGGAAGTACGGTATCAATTAAAAAATCTATCCAACAACCAGCGTGGCTCTTGGTTCTTTTTATTATCCTGCCTATTCCGGAGTCTCCTCTCTCCTTCCGAACACACACACACATACAGAGTTTGTGCCAGGACCATCTCTTCCAGGCTGAAAAAATCACCAATTTTTAAAATTATTATTACTACTTTTTTCCCCCTGTGAGATTGCACCCCGTTTCCTCCTGCTTGGAACACCACGTGGCAGTGGTCGCCTCTGTCTGCAGGAACTGGAAAAGTGAAAGATTTGTCCAGAAAAAAAAAAAGAAAGAGCATCTGCAGAAGATGCCTGTGGGATACAGGGAGGTGCAGGACAAGGGGACGGCCCTTCTTTACCACCTGAGGTAGCTCTCAAGAAGTTCTTGGGTTCTCTCCTTTTTGGATTTAACAGTAGGACACCAGCGGGTTAACCGTGGTTCTCAGGGACTGAGGAGCAGAGCTGAAGTGGGAGAGGGGTGTCCTGAAATTCACCGTGGGCTCAATGCCGTGGGCAGTGCTGGAAACTCCAGTTACAATCCAGTCCCTCCTCTGTCGAGTTGAGGATTCTGCCGGGCAAACTGGGATAGGGAGAAAGATGACGTCCAGCTGAATTCAAAGAGGAGCTGCTTGGATAATCTTTTGGACATCCCAGGTTTTTGGGAGCTGGTGCCCAGACTACGAGTGTGCTTCATCTGGAAAACGTGCTCCCCTTGCCAGGCTTGGCTCTGGATTTGGGAGCAATCCTACTACCAGGGCTGCACTGGAGCAGTTTACTAAAGACACCCGCTCTAAAACAAGGGTTTTGAGCGAGTGCCAGTTGGAAATCTGGCCTGGGCCTGACTTACAGACGGGGTAATTTCTGTGATTTTTAGCCAGCACGTAAAAAGCAGCGGAACAAAGCGGAGGGGATTCCGTGGGTGGGGAGCATGCCTGGAGTCACGAGCACTTTGGAACCACTTACAAGCAGTCAGTGGAGCAGAAATTGTCGGCTCTGGCAAAGCAGCACAGGCTCCATTGCAGCAGGGGTGTCACAACTCTGCTGTACAACAAATCAAACCTTCCCCCAAACCTGGTTTTACGGCACAATTCCAATGTTTCTGCCTTTTCCCCCCTTCCAATCCCAGCTGTTGAGCTCAACTGGTCTGCTCTGAAGGGCAGAAAACAATTTTTACTCTGCTTAACCCTCAGAAAAGGTGAATTTGCATAGGAAATACAGAATTTCCAGGGTGATTCCTGGGCAACAGAGGATCATTTAGGACGAATCCGGACTATTAATACTGGTGATTAATTACCTCTGGAGAGAATTAGGATTAAACGGGGTGTTTTCTGTCTATCCCTCTAGATGGTGCTGCGACAGCACCAGAGAACCATCGCGGTTACAGAAGTGCAACCATTTTACTGAGCTGCCATCCTGTGAGGGCTTTGCATCCTGTTTATTTCTCCTGCCTACCAGCATGAGGCTGCCTTCGTTTCTGGGGTTTCCCAGGAAAAGCTTGGAAGGATCCCTTGGAAGGATCCCAAGGATCCCTTGTCCTGCTGCCTTGCAGGACGTGGCTCTGCAGGTTCCTCCCCCCACTGTACTCCAGGAGCAAACCTGCTGTGCCAGGCAGCTGGGAGGGGGTGAGGGCTTTGACACTTGATAAATGAGAGGGATTCTTATACTGACATCATCCTGCTTCCCTTCAGGATCTGTATTCCCAATTCCCTCCAGAAGGAAGTGTGGACATGGCACAGGGACCTGTCCTTCCTACTATACATTTCCAATTTTAGGGTATTACAGTCCTCACCCTACTCTGCTTGTGCATGGACAGCCTAAAATTCAGAGTGGCTTCATTAATTAATTAAATTCTTCCTGTTTTAACACCGAGAAAACCCTTGAGCCACAGTAGGTGGTGGGATAACCCCCTAAGACAACTCTGTTCACAGTCCTGCAGCTCAGAGCAACGTGCCACACATACCCTTAACCTCTGCAATGGAGAAGCAGCACATTTAGCAAATAAAGGTGGCGGTGAGAGCAGCTGAGAAGTGACAGGTAACATTTACAAAGCCATTGAGGTGATGGTGGAACAGAAACTGGGGAAGGAGCCGTGCTGCCCACACCCCTGTGCCGTTTGCTCGGCGTGCCTCCACGGAGGAGTCCTTCAGCACCGGGCTGGCAGCTCAGCTGGGCTCGTGGGACCAAAGTCAAGGCTGTACAGAGTCCGAGGCAAATGGAAGAGGATTTACACTTCCCCGTGTTCCTCCCGACGGCGCAGAGCTCCCCTCAAACCCGGCTGGCGTGGCACGGTCCTTCTGTCCTCAGAGCCCCTGCAAGGGAGACAATTCCTCTTGGACCTCACGGGAGCGAGGAGTCAGCACAGGAACGGGGGAGTAAAAGATCCAGACTTTAATCTTTAGTGCACAAACTCCTTCCTAGAACGTGTGTCCTTCGGAGATAGAGCCCTTCGAGTCCTTCATGCCCTCGTGCAGGGGAAAGTGAAGATTCCCAGCTCCACAGCAGTAGGTAAAGGAGGCATAAATACATGTTGGTTTGGGGGTTCAAGCAATACAAGTATCCCCGCACCTAAAGACACCTGTATGGCTTCTAAGGTCGCTGGGGAAGCTCCAGAGGAGCACAGGCACACTCCAGGAGTCCCCAGCCCCACCACAAGGAAGCTGAGGGGTGGCCAGACGCAAGGAGTGACCACCTCTTCATGACCCACCTCGGTGCCGTTCGCTCCGCTGCCTCCTCCCTGCTACTCCTCCACAGGCACAGCGCAGTTCTCCTTGTTTTCCGACGGAATCGCCAGATAGTCTGTCCTGGAGTTGGAGGGAAGGAGGAGAGCACACAGTGTAAAGCCCAGTTTGGGTAAACTCACCTCTGCTGAGTGCCTGGAAGCATCTCTGAGGTAACAAACGTCACCTGTAGATGCTCACAGTAGGAAACTCCTTGGCATAGGCAGGGACAAACACCCGAGTCTTCCCTGCTCTAAAATCCTCCACACCCAGCCTTCCTGTGTCCAAAGAGTGCTCTAATCCAAGCCTAGTGTGTGGAAAGATGGGAATGGGCCAGAATGAAGCCAGCACTTCCCGGGAGAGCATCTCCACATGGTCCAAACTGAGCCACCCTGGAATACCTGGTGTGTGGTGCAAGGGGGCACAATCTTGGCGCTCCTGAGCGCTGCAAGGACTTTGGGCAGCGCAAACACCAACCAGACCATGCCATAGCAAAGTTCAGGCTTCCTGCAGTCGCTCTGGGACGTGGGAAGAGCTCTCGCAGAACAGATCTCATCTCCGGGGGTTCCACACTTACGCATTTTCCTGGGCAGCCTCCTCTGCCTTGGACACCTTCCTGTAGCAATAGACCATCTCAATCAGCAGCCACAGCGTGAGGAAGACCAGCAGAATATACATCATGATTTCTGAGATGACCGAGGTGAAGTCTTCTCCAGCTGCGAATAAAACGCAATGACCCCAGATCATTTCCGTGCAGCTCCAGGGACACTTTCCACCCTCGTGTCATCCTTCCTCACCCTCCTTGCCAGAATCTCCGGGTGCCTTTGGGCTGTGAGGGGGCAGAAGAGAGGGACCTGCAACAGGCAGGGATCCCAGCGCATGTCTCCAGCGGGACCCAACGCGCTGCCCGTGCCTGGCATCCTGTGCCACCCCCGCATCCTCCCGGATTGCTCACCGCGCTCATCCTCACGCTCCGTTTCCCCCCCCGTGTCCCACTCGCCGGTGTTACCCGGCTCTGCTGCGCCGCCAGGGGTTTGTAAAGGACCGAAACAGCGAGGTGCTCGCGGGGGAGAGGGAGGGGACGGGCGGACAAAGGGGCTGAGAGCTGCCGGTCCTCTCTGAAGGATCCGCGCCGCTCTGTGACGTGCCGGGATTTCAGCGCTGAACGCAGCGGCACCAAGAGGAACGGAAGGAGCCGGAGCACCGCAGAGGGAAGGAGGAGAAGCAGCGGGCAGGTATCAAGATGGAGAATGAGTCGTTGTTCCAGGAGGGAGGGGGCGGCAGCAAGGAAAAGCTGCGGCTCCCTGGGAAAGGCTTTGCTGTAACATCGCAGAGCCGCCACGGGAGGAGCTGGAAACCTCTGCTGGCGCCTGCCCAGCTGTGCCCAGCTGTGCCCAGCTGTCACACTCACACACAACCCGCCTGTGCCCAAAAAAGAACCTCCAGCCACAAAACAAGGGACAGGCTTTCCCTCCTGAGCCGCGTTCGTCGCTGACAAACCCAGAGCCCTCTCCTGCTGCGCAGTGACCAACTCCATCCCCGGGTGACAGCCCCCACGGCCGGGGACAGCACCCAACAGCCCCTGGCAGCCCCTCCTACCCTCCTCCACCACGGTGAGGTGGATGAGCCTGGAGCTCTGGAAGAGGGGCCGGTGGATCTCGAACTCGAACTCGCGGGTGATGTTGCAGGTGTAGATGCCCGAATCGTTGAGGGTCACGTTCAGCACGGTGATGGACACGTCCTGCATGTCTTTGCTGCCGTTCCACTGTATCCGCCCGCTGAAGCGGCTCGGGAATTCGTGGTTTGTTTTCCTGTACTCGTAGATCTGTGAGGAAAGGTGAAGGGATGTGCTGGTTAATCTCTGCCTCGGACAGCACCACGGCACGAGGCAGGGGCAGCACCCCCATCCAGCTACGCTCAGGGAGGTTCTGAGCTCCCTTGGTAACAGCAGCTATTCATATTCCATCCTCCTTTGCCTCAAAGTATCAGGTGACTTTACAAAAGGCAGGGAAATGAGTGATCAGGATCCGGTATCTCCGTCGGAGGGGGAGAAAAACTGAGGCACAGCAAAACACAGACACACACGGACACAAAAAATCAGCAATGGAACGGAAAACTGGGATTGTTCACACCCAGCAATGTGCCTGTCAGTCAGTGCATGTGAGATCACCTGAGGAAAGAACCACAGAATATCCACAGTGAAGACAAGCAGCCCTTTTGGGGATGCCCTGGAGCGCTCAGCTGAGACAGAAGTGCTGCAGCACAAATATCAGTGTGACATTCTGGCTGACCACAGCCCCCATCACGACCCTGCCTGCCCCAGCTCACTTTGGTTGGTGTTCTTGGGGTTCCCACTGGCAAATGGATCCCCCGTGGCACTGGAAATGAATTCCAATCTCATTCCTTAGCCTGGTCCCTTTAGTTCTCACAAATAAGGAGAATAGTTGTCATCCTGCCTGGCCCTGCTCAATCACAGCCACTGATTTAATGCTTCAGACTCAGATAAAATAGATAGAAAGAAATGTACACTCAGCCTTTATCTTGTTCTCCATTTCACCATTCTCTCTTGAATTCCAGCTGCCCCTCATCTGTCCAATTTCCATTTTGATTCACTCTGAAAATCAATTTTACCTTTTCCTGACAGGGATCCAAAGCAGCTCCCAGAGATCCTCCCACAGCCGGGATAACACTGCTTTCTCTGAGGCAAAAAGAAGTAAATCCTGCCCTGCCGATTTATTGGAGGCCAATTTCACCTCCAGAAGAACAGCTTTGAGATTCAGAGCTGATCCAGACAAGGGTACCAAGTGTCAGTCATATCTGACATCCTTAGATGCTGGCCTTGAGGCATTGAGGGAACGGGACTGGAAACTGGCACTGATGGATGACAACCCAAATGTTTGAACTCGACAACCGATTCCAGCTTTTCCTGTGCCCAGGTGTGGAAATGGGATAAGCTAGGAAGGAAATGGGCAGGACTCAGATCCCAGACATACTTACAGGCTCATCCTTTCCCCCCTCGGGCCTGTAGAACCATTCCACCACTGTGCTGGCCGTCACCTCTTCCCTCTTCATGCAGGAGATGCAGAGCAGCTTCATGTCTGTCCCTTGGACAGCCTCTGTCTCAGATGGCACCTCCACACACACCGAGGAGCAAAATCCAGCTGGGGAAGAGGAGCAGCAGAGAAGGAAGCGTTAAGACAGAATTAGAGAAATATCAGTTATTCACATCTTGGCATGAATGTCCCCAATGGAAAAGGGTTTGATTTATTACCAGCGCTGCCTGATAACAGATTAAGCCTCAGATGTCGAATTTTACCAAGCTTCCTTCTCCTGAGATATTAATAATTCATAATAATTAACAGAGGGTGATGACTTCCCACAGATTCACCTCTCCAGCATCTGCTTTGCCACAACTTTCGTCTTTCCCTGGTAATTAATGCCACTTTAAAGGCATTGTTCATTCCCTCCCCTGCGTGCTGGGCATGCTCCTGTTAGAGCAGCAATTAGTCTGGGATGAGGGGAAGCCAGAATTCCAGAGTGGAGGAACAGCTCGCTCTTTGTGCTAAGTTGGAAGGTCTGGATGTTTTAATTCAGTAAAACTGGGAGTGTTCAGCACCCTTCCTGTCCCTGGGCTCCATGGACACTACTGGGAACCCAGGGGCTCGGACAGGAGTGAATTTGGCAGCAGGAGGAGTTATTGATTTCCCAGGTATTCCTGCTCCAAACGCTTCCAATCAGAGCTGTGCTAACGCTGGCAGCTCTCAAACACCGCTCTTGCAAAGAGGACAGCAATCGCTGCATGTGAAGCCGCACGCTCGAGCGCAAAGGGATCCTTCCAGCACCACATCCCCGACCAAATCCCTGCTGACATTTGTCCCCCGGGCTAAACAATCCCGGGCTCTGTCTGTCCAAGGCTGTCTCCAGAGCCCAGACGCTGACTTTGCTGGCTGCTCCCTCCTCCCCAGCCTCTGAGGCACCATTAACCCGCTCTCCCAAGCAACATATTATCCCTGGACTATTCCTGGAAGCAGCCTGGTTCCAATTCTCCCGTACTAGCAGCTCCACGGACAGCAGCAGCTTTCAGGGAGAAATAGGGGAAAGCTCCTGGATCCTGCTTTACTCCGAGAAACGAGATCTGTGCCCGCAGACAGGCACACACACGGGGCTGAATGCACACGCACAGCCAGTGTGGCAAAACCACCCAGCCTCCTCTCGTGGCAGGAAGCAAACTGCGGCTGCGATCGATTGATTAACTCCAGTTTACACAGCCTGCACGGGAAACCGGCGCTAAAACACCGCTTAATGGGCCGCACACCCTTCCCGAGGCGACTCGATGTTAAATTACGCTGCAAACCCCAGACCAGCAGCGAACACTGAGCGACCAGCGCACGCTTTGTGCTCGGCACTGAGGTGTTTCCTCCGCTCGCATTCACTCCCTCACACTCACACCAACTCTGCACGAGCGTCATCCCCTTCTCCCGACAACAAAAATCCCACTCGGAGGGCAGGCGTGGAGGGAGCATCCTCCCTTCCTGCCGGCGGCAAGCCCCAGAGGCGCCGGGGTGCGAGAGGGAACGGCAGCACCTACCCCAGAGCAGCAGGGCCAGCGCGGCCGCGCAGAGCATCCGCGGCAGCGCAGCCATTGTTCCGAGCCGGGCCGGCGCTCGGGCTCCTCGGCACGATGCTCTTCCCTTCTCTTCCCTTCTCTCCGTGCTCCCGGCGCAACAGGATGCCGGGCGAGGAGCGGCCGCGCCGGGCGCGGTCCGGGGGCTGCGCTCGACCGCGGGGGCGGCAGCACCACGGACAGAGCCCGAGAGCGGACAGAGCCCGGACAGAGCCCGGACAGAGCCCGGACAGAGCCCGGACAGAGCCCGAGCGCGGACAGCTCCTCCGGCTCCTCCGGCTCCTCCGGCTCCTCCGGCTCCTCCGGCTCCTCCGGCTCCGGGGCTCCGCGGGCGCGGCCGGCGCTGCGCAGGGCGCGGGCGGAGCGGAGCGGGAGCAGCGCTGGATCAGCAGCAGCGGCAGCAGCAGCAGCAGCAGCAGCAGCAGCAACAGCAGCAGCAGCAGCAGCAGCAGCAGGTGCCCCGCTCCGGGAGCGGCTCCACGGGGCGCGGCCGCGGCGCTTTTGTTGCGCGGGCTGCGGGGCGCAGCGCCCGGCGGGGAGGATGCCGAGGAGGATGCCGAGGAGGATGCCGAGGAGGATGCCGAGGATGCTGGAGGAGCCCGGGCGGGGGGCACGGCCGGCACATGCGCGGCCGCCTCCCCCCGGCCCCGGGCGCGCCGGGCTCCTCCCGGCTCAGCGCAAGCAGCCCGGGGCTCCGGTGGTCTTGCGGGCAGCGCCCAGCTCGGCTGGAGACACCAAGGAGAGGATATCACACAATCAGGGAGTATTAAGGCGTTGGAACGGACCTTAAAGCTCAGCCAGTCCCACCCCCAGCCATGTGCGGGGACAACTCCCACATCCAACCTTCGGGCACTTCCAGGGATGGGGCAGCCACCTCTCTGGACACACTGGCACCGCCCTCACAGCAAAGCATTCCTTCCCAAAATCGGAAATTCCCCTCTTTCCATCTGTACCCCTCACTCCCCATCCTGTCTCCACAGATCCACAGATCAGCATCACTGTCCTGCCTCCAATCAAAGCCGGGGGGGAACTGGGGGGAGTTATCCCTGCGGGGTCACAGAAAGGCCTCTGCTGCTAATAAGTTTAACACTAACATTTGCACGGCTCTGAAGGTCACAGTTGGAAATACTGGGAAATCCTCTCGCCTCATGTTCCTGCCTGATTCCAGGGAATTTAATGCCAGCAGCAGGCTGGGCTTTCTCTCCTTGGACTGGAGCCACTGTGCCCTGGAGGGCTCCTCCAGCTTTGAAGGTCACAGGGGACAGAGAGGGGGAAATGAAGCGTTTGTTATGTGTGCTCCTCTTAAACACCTGCAGCTCTCTACACGGTGCAATCTACTGGGTTAAACCTGAGCAGCCCCACCAGAGAATGACACAGGAGTGGCTGACAGCACCAAAACTCAGTGTGCAGGTGGCCAGACCCAGCCAGAGAGGTTTGCAGGCAGCAGAAAAATCAGGCTCTGTGCTCAGGCTCTCAGCTGGGCACACGCTGCTGGTGGTGGCCGCTGCCACCGCTCTGTGGTCTCCCGGGGTGGGGGGACACGGGGCACACACCTGGTGCCCGGTCCCTGCACTGCCCGAGGGAAGCAGGCACAGAACAAAGCCAACGCTTTTCCTAGACATCGGCTAATTGTGTTTGTGTCAGCAGGCTGCATTCATCATCTGCCAACGGCCACACACGGCAGCTGCCTGCACATCACCCTGCACATCACCCTGCACAGGCTCCGGTGCCTGCTCCAAGTAATTCCCAGCTAAGGACACCCTCCTGGTGCCTCCTTCTGCCTCGCTGTGCTGACTGCACACGCTGCTCTGCCCCGGCCCAGCCCACGGCTGACAGGGATTCCCAAAACCTGAAGTATTCCAGCAGGGACTGGCCAAAGCCACACGCTGGCTGTCGGGTTGTCCTCGCTGTCCCCTCAGCTCTCAGGCTTCTTGGGGCTCCTGTGCACTCATCTATCAACCCACCAAAAGGAAATAATCCTATTTAATGGACCTGCAGGGGCCAGGTGTGATGGGGGAGAACAGCAGGTTGCTTGTGCCAGCAGCACAGTTCCAATCCCCCCCTTAGAAGACATCCATCGTGGATAGAGAGATCTCAGAATCTGGTTTTCTCCCTGGGAAGACAGAGCAGCAAATGTGATACCCAGAGCTGCATGAAGGGCATTGTGGCATTTCTTTTGCCCTGTTTCCCCTTGTTATCATTGATGCCTTGGGAAGGCTGAGCTGGAACAGAGGCTGGACAGAGCTGGAGAATAAAGCAGAGATTTATTGAAAGGACTTCTACAAGAGACTGGCCAAGGCTGCACCCAAGATGGACCCAAAATGGTCACAGAAATGGCTGACCAATCATGAGATCTTACATTTTTACTTGGATCCCTCCAAGTTTTGGTCCATTTGCATATTGAGGTTTAATTGTCCAATTGCAGCTCCAGGCTGTGAGCTCCCATCCTTCTTGTTCCTCCCTCCAGCCACTGTTTGTGCTTTGGGGCTGAAAGTTGTCCTTGGTGTGCAGCAGGAAAAGGATTTGTTTTGTGTCCCTGCTGTGTGCAGAGAGCTGAGTGACACTGAGTGTGAGGCAGCACAGAGCCTGAAATACATGAAAGATAAAACTTAAGGCATTGTCATTACAACAACACAAAGGGAAGGGCAGGTTAAGCCACAAGGGTTTGCTCCTAACCCTTCTGGAACAATCCATCCCATGCACAGCAGAGCAGTGCTGGAGTGGGTTTTTTATAGCCACAGGAGCTGCTGGATAACATCCCTGCCTCTCTCGTTTGACAGCCACCTGTTCCACCAAGCAGCACGGAAATCAGAGCTGTTCCCAGGCAGGCAGGTGCCCTGCCAGAACGCAGAGCAGGGATCAGCAGGGCTGCACTGTTTGTGCTGCCTCCGCTCTAATTACATCTATTACAGAGAATCCTGCCAGGGAGGAGACTCAGGGGCCAAGAGGATTAAGAGGAAGCAGCAGCTCTACCACACTGACTCAGAGTCACTGCCTGACCCCCGGCCCTTTCTGCTCCTGCCTGCTGCTCCCCAGGTAGAAACACAAACCTTTTCTCCTCTAACCCCAGAACCCGCCTGCCAAACAATCCAAATTACAGCGGCAAACAAACATCCTGAAAAAGTAATGAGTTTTCCCTCAGAATTGCTCATGTACCAACCTCAATTACTTCATTCCAGACCAGCATTGTAGCTGCTGTTTAAAGATGGGAAATGGGGCCCTGAGGGGGAGGAAACCTCTGGTGAAACTGGCTTTGGATTTGGGTGGATTTTGAGATGAAAAGTTACAGGTCAGGGAGGTCACACCCTGTTCCCCAGCTCTGGATAAACCTATTCCACACCCGTGAATCTTCACCTCGAGCCTACCTTGTGTACCTCAGCCAAGATCCAAGGTGATTTGGAATAAATAGCTGTAGTCCATCCAGTTTGTTCACCTGCCACAAGCTGTGCAGGGATTTGTTTTCAAAGCAAACTTCCCTGGGCTCACTCAGAGAGACTGAATGGAAGGATAAGATCATTTCACTCTTGCTACAACCTGGGCTTAGCTGGGAACCACTCCAGCATCACCCCGTGCCTGCTTAGGACTAACAGCAATCACCTCCCCGCCCTCTCCAGGAAAACTTGCAGATAATCGGGGTGTCACACTGCAAGCCTGTTTCAGCTCTGAGCCCTGCACTAGGGATGGAGAGCAGAGATCCTTCCAAGCCCATCCCACGCCAGGGTGATGCCCGGGCTGCTCCCTCCTGCCCTGAGCCAGCCCTGGTGCCTCCCGTGAGCTGGCTGGAGGGCAGGGCTGGCCTCTAGGGCACTCCGGGGGAAACGGGGAAGGGGATGCAATGTTGAGAGAGACAGAGGAATCTCGACTGTTGAGGGAGAAATCTCTGCGAGAAGCAGCCCAACTTATCATGCGGGGGTTGCTATGGCAACCCACCCAGTTAATGCTTCACAGGAGAAAAAAAAAAAGGGGGGAAAAAAAAAAAAAAAAGGCTGAAAAGGCTGGCACTTGTGCACAGGCACAACAAGACGAGGAGATAAAAATAGTTTCAGCACCCTGCCCCCACTAATCCCTCTCTGCCGTGGTCCCTGAGGCTGGGACAGGGCAGTGGGAACAGAGCTCTGCGTGTCTGGCCACGTCGGCAGCTTCCTCTGCCATCCCCATCACGCTCTGCCATCCCCATCACATCAGCCCGGCCCCTCCTGGCTGCCAGGGCCAGAGCAGAGCCATCAGCTGCTCCCAGACACCGGCCCAGCCCCCCAGAGCTCCGAGAGCTTCAAACCCGAGAGACCCTTGGTGTTCTCGCTCTGCTCCCCATCCCCGAGCAGCCTCCGGCCGGGATGAGACCAGCGGGGCTTTGCAGAGGAGCCCGACAGCACGAGGAACGCCCATTTAGAGGTGTTGGATCTAACAGGTGCGGGCACCCATCCGTGCCACACGGAGCCATGGCGAGGGGGAGCTGCTCTGGTTGCTTTCACAGCGTGCCCGGGGGCTTAGAAAGGCTCGTTCAGTTTTCTCTCTTCACACTCGAGGTTTAAAATGAGCCCCCAGTGTACCTGCCAGCGCCTGGGTCCTCTGGATGTTCTGAACTGGAGACAGCTCCAGCTTTGCTCCTCACACACCTCCGCGCCTCCATTTCCAGCTGATGCCCAGATCCGCTGCTGAGGGCTCTGTCTGCAGTTCCCAGGTGCACCCAGCCCCTTCCCACCCGATATTCCAGAGGGCAGATCCTCATTAATGCCCTAAGGTGCGGATCCCCAGGGTGCCCCTGCTGCCCAGCATTCTCTCCCCACACAAACACCGCCCTGCATTTGTGTGGCACATTTTTATTTTTGCCAGTCTACCTCCCCACGGAGTGTAGCAGTGTGAATATCCCCACCACTCCCAAAAACCCTGCTCCATCCCCAGCAGCCTCTGTGGTTTCTGTCACACAAACCCTCCTGCAGGACCTCTCTCCCTTGGGTAGAGATGGAGCTTGTCCTTGATTTACTGCTCTCCCTTCTTGCTTCCCCAACAAGGAAAAGGTTTTGTCAAGCCTCTGAAGGGGGGAAATGATGCCTTGAGTTTGATCTTTCCTGTATTTCAGGTTCTGTGGTGCCCAGGGTGCAGCTCTGAGCTCACACTCAGGGTCACTCAGCTCTCTGCACACAGCAGGGACACAAAACAAATCCTGCTCCTGCTGCACACCAAGGACAACTTTCAGCCCAAAAGCACAAACAGCGGTGGCTGGAGGGAGGAACAAGAAGGATGGGAGCTCACAGCCTGGAGCTGCAATTGGACAATGAAACCCCAAAGTGCAAATGGACCAAAACTGATCAAAGTGTCAGACCTCATGACCAGTCAGGCATTTTGTGACCATTTTGTGCCCATTTTGGGTCCATTTTGGGTCCACCCTGGGTGCAGCCCTGGCCAGGTCTTGTCCTGCCCAAGGTGTATCCTAAAGGCCTTTCAGTAAATCTCTGCTTTATTCCCCAGCTCTGTCCAGTCTCAGTTCCAGCTCAGCCTTCCCAAGGCATCACCCCGAGGTCACAGCTCCTTTGCCATCCTCCTCTCCCAGACAAAACCCAGGAGTGTTCAACCTCCTCTATCTGTCCTTGGCTCCCAGGGTTGTTTTTCCATCAGGACAAAGAACCAGAAGGGCTGGATGTCAGCGAGCCCTCCCCTCTGCGAGCAGCCTGGCCTGTCTGTGAGCATCCCCAGAGCATTCCCTGCCTCCCAGAGCCAGGGAAACGCTTCTCAAATGAGGAGCATCCTCACGTCAGGCAGAGCCTGCGCATGCACAGAGGCCTGGCAGGGTCAGGGATTCCTTGGAACAGCAGCCACGCTCTGAAGGCTGAGCTGAAAATATCCCAGAAAAGCACGGAGCACACTCCTGCACGTTGCTAACACGTTGTGCTCAGCATTAAATAAACAGTTTTTTTTTCCTTTTACCCTCCAGACCTTTAATCCAGGCCATATTTAGAGGTGTGCTGTTCTTATACATCCTGGGAATTCCAAGCCCTGCTGTCACCCCAGGCGCTTTTGGGCATTGTTTTCTGGGGATGGACGCCAAGGAAACCAGGCAGTGCCTTTGTGTGCTGGAACAGAAGGGTTGTTTTACCCATCCCAGCCTGATGAGGTGGCATTTTCACAGATTTGCTGTCAGGCCTCTCCTCAGCTCGTTCCCTTCAGCGCTGGATGCGAATCCATTAGCGTGTCAGGTTGCCACTCGTATTCATTCGCGTCTGCTCGTTTAATTTTGGGGTTCTCACTGCTTGTACCACGTGCATCAATTATTTTAGCTCCGTGCGAGGATTGTGTGTTTTGGGTAGGAAAGCTTGTCCAGCAAATGTTGCTGTCTTACCTTGGCTGCTGCTTTTCCTTGAACGTGAATAAAGGAAAAAAAAGCTGGATCTACTCCCAGCTGGCAGAAAACAAGGACAGAAATTGTTCCCACATCCCTTAAAAGACCAGGAGCCTTCGCAATGGAGGTTTTTGGTCGGATGCCCCTTATTGCTTTTCAGGTCCCCAGTTGTGAAAGAGGAACTCTTTGGGATTTTGGCTGTGTTTTGTACCCTCCATCTGTGAGTTCCCAGCTTTGTCCTCCTTGTAGCACACTGTCAGCCACTTTCAGCTAAAATTACAAACACATTTGTAATAAATTAGACACCAGGGCAGAGAAGGAGGAGGAAGTAGGGAGGAGGTAACAGTTTTTCAGCTTAAATACAACAGAATTGAAAGTTCCTTTATTCTCTGTCAGTGAGGAACATCTCCCTGGTCATATTTAAAGGTGCTGTGCAAAACAGCAGAAGCTACCCAGAGCCTTCAATCTGCAAAAATATATTTTTCTTTCCCCAAAACACCAGTTTTCCAAAGGGAATTCCTTGCTGGCGCTTCGGCATCTAAGCAGGCACCTCCTCCTAGCTGGGCGTTCTGCTACAGTTTGTTTCTTTTCAGTGGTTGTTTTATTAACTCGAGACAAAGAAACAATTAGGAATAATGATGATGATGATGATGACGATAATAATAATAGTAGTAGTAATAATAATAATGAAATAAGCGCCATGGTAGGTTTCCATCCCGAGCCCAAATACTTTTAGGGAAGAGATTTTATGGAGAAATGCCTGTGTGGGGGTTTGGGGAGGGGAAGGAGCACGCGTGTGTGTTTGTACATCCGTGTCGCTGTCACAGCCGGAGGGAAGGCGCTCCCGGAGCCGAGCGCTCCTGGAGAAGCCCGGCAGCATTCCCGCATTCCCGGCAGATAGCGCTGTGCCTCCGGGGCCACCGCAGAGCTGCGTCCCTGCCTCCTCCTCCTCCTCCTCCTCCTCCTCCTCCTCCTCCTCCTCCTCCTCCTCCTCCTCCTCCTCGTTCACCTCAGAGAGTCCCAGGCACACACACAAAACAAACTTTATAAATCCCGGACTAACTGCTCACCGCAGCCTTTCTAAATCCCAGGATTTAGCCACTGAGGTTTCCCAGCTGGAAATCACTTCTCTAGGAAAACTCTCTTTAATTTATCTACAAACAGCCGAGCTGTCTGCATCGCACCTTTTCCCCGGCTGCTGCGAGGTTCTGCAGAAATACATTAATTCTCTTTTTTTAAAAAAGAGCCAAATTGGGGGTGCAAATCTCCATCAAGGCGTCACGTGGCGACTAATCAGCTGCAGTAATTAATATGCGGTGAGCGAATGCAAATTGCCCCCTTTCAGGCCGAAGATTTGAGCTTCTTGGTTTAGCAAAGCCAAGGAACCGTCTGCAGGAGAGCAGCTGTGACACATTCTAAAAGCATCTGGCCATAAAGGACTTAAGTGCTGCATCATCATCTCGGAGCAACCTTCAGGATTAGATTTCCACGGAACAATAAAAGCAAGAGGGATGCAGGAATTCCTCTCCAGCTGAACCCTGGCGTCCGACACCAACCCTGCCCCACTCCACGTGTTGGCCTCTGCTCCAGCCGCTGTTTAGACCAGGACTAGAAATTGGTGCCAGCTGCCAGGGATGTGTGGGGGACGAACCAAGGGTGCCAGGAGCGTTCCTGGCCCTGATGGTGCTGACTGCCTGCCCTGCCCAAAATTAACAGCACCCAGAGCAGCTTTTTGGGTGGTACTTTGGAAAAAGAGGGTTTGCTTCTGGAGCTGGAGACGCTCCAGGACGAAGGGACGCTGTGAGGGTCGGTCCTGATCACCCTCACACACAGAGAAATGTGGAATATCAGCACCATGCTCCCAGAGTGGTTTTATCATGAGCAAAAATTCCTGCTAATGGGGAAAAAAAAGCTTTTTGTTCGTGCTGTCCCGAAGAATGAATTTTATCTGCTTCTTTCATAACATTTTCTTTTTTCTAATGCATACACTTGGATTATCAAAAGGGAAACCATTTGGGCTCTAATCTCTTTTCCTTCTCTATTTGTGTAGATTCAGCACCAAAGGTCCAATCAGCCAGTGATAACAGCTGAGCTTTGCCGGGGAGCCACACTGATGATGCCAGAGCACAAGGAGAGATATTCACGCTGATAAAAGATTTATATAAAAAGTGGATATCCTGGGAGCATCCACAGGGCCACAAATGCCCAGGAAGAAGGAGGTGAAAGGTGACTGGTGTGACCCACTTAGCACAGCCATTCCCATTCCAATGGCACTACACACGGCCCCAGCAGGACAACATTAAGGAATTCTGACCATTCCTGCTCTCGGGATGCTCACAGCACATCCACAGCACCCCATTCGGGGTTTCTTCACGGAGTGCAAACAATCCTTGGTTGCAAACATTTCTGGAAGAACAGTTTTCATTGGGAAAACCCAGATATTCTGTATTATCAGGATCAGCGGAGCAATACTGGGAGGCTGAGGGAGGCAGAGCCCTCAGGGATGGTGAGAAAACCAAGGGAGGTGTCCACTTTTTGCCACAGATGCGTTTGAACAAAGCCTTTGGGGAGGAGAGGGAAAAAAAAAAAAAAAAAAAAAAAAAGACCTTTTTCTATAAAACATGTAAGTTTTATGCCAGAAATTTCATTCAAAAAAAGAGCCAAGCAATGAACTGTAAAGGAGAGCCCTTGCAGACGTGCTCAGCCAGCTGCACCAAGAGTGATCTGTTTGTGTGGCAAGGATCAGGTTCTCGTCTCCTGTGTGGGACCCTTGTCCAGGCGTTCCACCGCAGAGGGCACCTCCCTGCCCCTGGACAAAAGTCCTTCCCCCTCCTCTCTCCCATCCCGGTGCGAATCAGACAAGGATTGGTACTTTCCAAGGGATGAGGTGTTCTACCAACAGCCTTTTTCTCACATGCCACAGGCATCACCACCCTTTCCCAGCATCTCAGTGCAGCAGCAAACAAACATCATAGCAATAAATATCAGCACTGCCTGTTTCTGTGAGAACTGAGGCAATAAAGCACATTAGTGCCCGCTCAGAAGGCACAAGGATGAGGCAGCAGCAATAAAACTTGACACGTCCTCAAGAGAAGCTGGAAGCTCATCACAATTTACAGAGCAATGTGCCTCCTCTCAAATGACAGAGAGCTCCTCAGCTGGAATAAAGAGTATTAAGTATTAAGAGTATTAAGGATGGTTTTCCTCTCCCAGCTACTCTGGGGTCTATAAATATTGAATTTGAGATGCAGAGACAGTAGAGACAAGGAGGGTCAATGCTGCACCTCCCTCCGGGTCCTGTGGCCACTGGGTGCACATCCAATCATAAAATAATAAAGCCCTTTATCTCCTGAACCCACGGAGTGTCAAACCCTCCCTCCCAGGAGGAAGAGCGGGAACAGGGGTAAATCAAGGCCAGGTGATTCGCTCAAGGCCACACATTAAACCTGGGTTTGGGGTGAGGGCCCTGCACTTCCCACTTCCTGCTGTAATGAGCAGTTTATGGCACCTCCGCCCCCGCGGTGACCCCCATTCCCTCATTGCTGCCCCATGACCACGCCAGGGCTGCCTTGGCAACGCCAGTCCTTCTCCTTCCCTCGTTCGTCTTGCTCAGCAAAACCTCCTCACCTCGTTTCCCTTTCTAGGCAGAGCTTTACGGGCCCTTCCCCACCTCCTCACACACTCCTGGAGCCAGCACACGGCAGGGAGCACTTTGGTGCTTTAGAGTACTCAAAACTTTCATCTTTTTAGCTTCAGAGGGTCCTTGACCGACTGGGCTCCAGCACCAGAACCAGCTTTCCTCTGGGCAGTGTGCATCACTGTGGTTTTTTGTCCTCCTTGAGGCATCAGATCACCTGCATTTCGTGATGTGCAAGTTATTAAATATGCAAATAGCCGCAATTCTCCATAAGCTGACTCCACGTCCTGCGAATTTAGTGTTTTCCAGGGGAAAAAAAAAAAAAATGCTCAGCAGGCAGCTTGAAAGATGTCCCACGACTTGCACTCAGCACGGAATGGAGCAAGGCTGGCCCCAGTCTGGGGATCCGTGGAGTGACTCCAAACACAGGCTGAGGTTCTTCAGAAATATCTGGGAATCCGTGGAATGATTCCAAACACAGGCTGATGTTCTTCAGAAATATCTGGGAATCCGTGGAATGATTCCAAACACAGGCTGATGTTCTTCAGAAGACCTGGGAATCCATGGAATGATTCCAAACACAGGCTGAGGTTCTTCAGGAAGATCTGGGAATCCGTGGAATGATTCCAAACACAGGCTGAGGTTCTTCAGGAAGACCTGGGAATCCATGGAATGATTCCAAACACAGGCTGATGTTCTTCAGGAAGATCTGGGAATCCATGGAATGATTCCAAACACAGGCTGAGGTTCTTCAGAAATATCTGGGAATCCATGGAATGATTCCAAACACAGGCTGAGGTTCTTCAGGAAGATCTGGGAATCCGTGGAATGATTCCAAACACAGGCTGAGGTTCTTCAGAAATATCTGGGAATCCATGGAATGATTCCAAACACAGGCTGATGTTCTTCAGGAAGATCTGGGAATCCGTGGAATGATTCCAAACACAGGCTGATGTTCTTCAGGAAGATCTGGGAATTCATGGAATGATTCCAAACACAGGCTGATGTTCTTCAGGAAGATCTGGGAATCCATGGAATGATTCCAAACACAGGCTGATGTTCTTCAGAAGATCTGGGAATCCATGGAATGATTCCAAACACAGGCTGATGTTCTTCAGGGAGATCTGGGAATCCGTGGAATGATTCCAAACACAGGCTGATGTTCTTCAGGAAGATCTGGGAATCCATGGAATGATTCCAAACACAGGCTGATGTTCTTCAGGAAGATCTGGGAATCCGTGGAATGATTCCAAACACAGGCTGATGTTCTTCAGGAAGATCTGGGAATCCATGGAATGATTCCAAACAGAGGCTGAGGTTCTTCAGGGAGATCTGGGAATCCGTGGAATGATTCCAAACACAGGCTGATGTTCTTCAGGAAGATCTGGGAATCCATGGAATGATTCCAAACACAGGCTGAGGTTCTTCAGGGAGATCTGGGAATCCGTGGAATGATTCCAAACACAGGCTGATGTTCTTCAGGAAGATCTGGGAATCCATGCAATGATTCCAAACACAGGCTGAGGTTCTTCAGGAAGATCTGGGAATCCATGGAATGATTCCAAACACAGGCTGAGGTTCTTCAGGGAGATCTGGGAATCCGTGGAATGATTCCAAACACAGGCTGATGTTCTTCAGGAAGATCTGGGAATTCATGGAATGATTCCAAACACAGGCTGATGTTCTTCAGGAAGATCTGGGAATCCATGGAATGATTCCAAACACAGGCTGATGTTCTTCAGAAGATCTGGGAATCCATGGAATGATTCCAAACACAGGCTGATGTTCTTCAGGGAGATCTGGGAATCCGTGGAATGATTCCAAACACAGGCTGATGTTCTTCAGGAAGATCTGGGAATCCATGGAATGATTCCAAACACAGGCTGATGTTCTTCAGGAAGATCTGGGAATCCGTGGAATGATTCCAAACACAGGCTGATGTTCTTCAGGAAGATCTGGGAATCCATGGAATGATTCCAAACAGAGGCTGAGGTTCTTCAGGGAGATCTGGGAATCCGTGGAATGATTCCAAACACAGGCTGATGTTCTTCAGGAAGATCTGGGAATCCATGGAATGATTCCAAACACAGGCTGAGGTTCTTCAGGGAGATCTGGGAATCCGTGGAATGATTCCAAACACAGGCTGATGTTCTTCAGGAAGATCTGGGAATCCATGCAATGATTCCAAACACAGGCTGAGGTTCTTCAGGAAGATCTGGGAATCCATGGAATGATTCCAAACACAGGCGGAGTTTTTCAGGAAGATCTGGGAACCTGTGGCATGGTTTCAAACACAGCCTGAGGTTTTTCAGGTTTTTCCTTCTGCAGCCAAGAGCATTTCCAGCAGAATATAGATCCTCCTGTGGGTTATTTTAGTCTCAAAGCCGAAATGCTGCCTCAGGAGGTTCACACAGCACAGACCAAGCTGTGAGGAGGAGCTGCCTCCTCGTCTTGTCCTGGTTTTGCTCCAGGTATTGACGGTGCCACCAAAGAGATCTGCTCACTCTGGCAGTGGCCATGATTCCCTGATCCCATGGAAACTCTGTCCCAGAAAAAAACCAGAGCTCAGCTCACTTGGAAGGGTCCAACCCCAACCCCAGCCCTGTGTGGCCCAGCAGATCTCAGATGGAACCATGGAGAGTACCTGCATTAATCAGAGCAGAAAAACTGCAGGATAACATTGCTAGTTCATCATTCCTCATCTCCCGCTGTTTTAGAGCTAATTTAAAACCACTTTCTTAAAAGAAATAATAATTTATGCTGATCCCTTCGGTGTAATCACTGAGAATTTGGAAAACATGCTTCAGTTTTGATTCCACTAACTCATATTTCGTGGGGTGGCTCTGCATTCCTGAAGAATCACCCTGAATATTGAAATGAGAATTCCTTTCAGCTCCAAACGACAGTGCCGCCAGATTGGATGTGCCAAACCGCATCCAAGAGCTGAGCAGCTGCTGAGAGGAAATTTCAGAAGGGAAAAAATAAAAAGCAGGGGAGAGAGACGTGACTAAAGCAGGCTGTGGGAGAAGGATTCCTGCTCAGGAGAAGCGCCTGGAGGCGTGGAACTGCAGACCCCAACACTCACCTCGGCTACAAAGGAAGGCTTCTTGGGAAAGGAGCTCTTTGGTGGCCTCTAATGAGGTCAAGCCAGCCTTGGCTTCCGCTGGAATTTCCTCCTGCAAGCCCAGCAAAGCTCCCCAGCCTTTGCCTGGTGCGCTGGAGGTTCTTGTTTTTGGAGCAGCTGCGGGAAGTGTGGAGGAAGCAGCATTCCCACAATCCCTGCTCCATCACCAGCTGGCTGGGCTTTGTCACCCACCTGCCTCACGTGGCTGGGAATACTTTCCATGAGGAGGCAGCTGGCAAACAGCTCCGAAATAGGGCACAGAGAGGAGCAGGGGGGCAGGGATGGCACCAACCCCGCTGCCAGTCAGGGCTCCAAACACAGAACCTGCAGGCTCTGCTCCAGTTCAACCCTTTCTGCAGATCCTGCAGGGAAACTGATAATCTGCTTTTTCTCCCAGATTCTCCAGAGCATTCCTGATACCCCCAAATCTGAGCCACTCTCGCATCCCTGTTGAGCTGCTCGTTTTTCCCGTTCCCGTTTTCCCATTTCTCCCTCACTGCTTGCAGGCAAGGTTTTTTTTTTTCCCCAAGCCTTGAATTTGTAATCCACCCCTTTATCCTTGGGGTTTAACAACCTGCACAACCCAAGGTTTTGTTCAGAGCCAGTAGGAGACAAATTAGTCTAATGGGAATGATGTCTGTAGGTGTGACAGGATTTATGGCACTGAGAAGGTGACCAGAGCGTGGAGCAGGAGATCCCTGCAGGCAGCAGAGTATTCCCAGGGAGGAAAACACCTCAGGACTGAGATCAATTTCCAGGAAGGAGGGAGGGAAGACACAGAGAAGCAAAGAATTAAAAAATGTAGGCATGGAAAAACAGAATTCAAAAAATGAGGAAGCAGCACCGCGCTCTGCGAGCAGCCCTGACACGCTCCTGGTTACGGAAACCTCTGCTGGAATCAATGCCTAAAAATGCCCAAATCTCCTCTTTCCCCACGAGACAGGGTCAGAAGAGCCCGTGGCACACATTTTAACCAGGGAGAGGATCCTGAATCAGGAGAGTTCACTGCCCTGGGCCGCAGTGCAGGCGCTGACAGCCCTGGCAAGCCCCGGGGAAGGGATGATGCCATTCGCAGACATGCACGGGCTGGGAGGCCAAGCTCTGCTGTTTATTGACTTATAAAGCAAGAACTGAAAGTAGGTCAGAAGACAGGACACCCCAAGGGTGGAGAGAACCATCCTCCAGGCCCTCCTTCCAGGAGGGTTCTGCCTGATGGCTCTGATTGATGGCTCTGCATGAGCAGAGCTGATTTTTTTTTAATGGAAAACCAGAAACTGTTTGAGCCCCAGGCTGCAGTGTTCTACCCCAGGCAATTCAGCACTCAGGAAGAAAAGGAAGATGTTCACACCACAGAAAAAAGGGAAGATGTTCACACCCCACTTCCTGGGGCCCCAGGCAGAGGCATGGAACCATCCCTGCATCAAAACGGAATCAAAAATCAACCCCATGTGCAGCAAAGCTGAGATGATAAACCCAGATCCAGCCCAGCGCTCACAGCTTTAAGCTATTCTTCCTGAATGTCCTACATAACAAACCCAAACAAATTAAGGAATGAGTAATGAAAAGGTAGGAGGTGGCAAGGCTTGTTTTGGTTCAGGAAAGGATTCCCATCCCTTGCTTGGAATCTAAATTAGATTCAGTTTAGATTAGAGTGAGGCAAGGCCAAATTCCCCTGGTGAATGAGTTGCTGCAGTAAATCACTCAGATTTTGCAGCCATTCTCCAACGAATGTGTTTTTCTTTTTTCTTCTTCTCCTCTTGTTTCTGGTCCTGTCAGCCCCATGCCACGGCCCTGTTCTTCTGGGCTGGGATATCCCTTTTTATCTCCCCCAGAAAGGGAAGAAATCATTTGCTGTCTGGTAGGGAGAGAAGGTGTTCTTGGCCTGATAAGTGGATTATCTCTCTAAACAAGATCTGTAATGCAACAAACCCCACACACTCACAAACCCAAAGGAATCCATCACAACCAGGGACGTGACATCCAAAAGTGAAAGCTCCCTCTCCTGCACAGCACACCCAGTGCCTCAGCCAGGCTTCTTCTGGAGCAAAAATCCAGGGAAAATGCACAAAATTAAATCCGTATTCAGGCTTGCTGTGGCTGCAAATGTAGCTCTGAACTCCCAGCAGCATTTGTAGGGTCACAGCACCTGCATGTGATTTCTCTTCCTTAAACCCTTACACAGTCTGGAAATTGAAGAAGTGAAATTAATGCCAGGAGTGCAGCACGAGAACACCCCCAAAAAGGTGGGAATTGGGGAAATGGAGTCAGTGACCCCCAGGAACTGGGCTCTGCTCAGCCTTTCTCCATTTGCTGCAGCCCAAGCTTGGGATTTTTACTCTGCTGACACCAGAGATTATCACTGGAGATGTCAGTGATATCAGCTACGAGATCCAGCCCCTCTCAGGAGGAAGCAACAACGTGCAGCAACTTAAAATAGAAACTGGACTGAAACTCCTTAGCCTCTGACTCAGCCAGAGGAAGCCAAGCAGGTGTAAATCACCTGCTGATCCAGAACCTTGGACCTGACAGACCTTCAGGAAAGGGACTCATTAATTTAAGAGTTGCCAGGAGCTGATTTACAGCTCCTTCTCCGTGGCTGGTGGGGTTTGTGGGAACCCAAAGGCTGCTGTGACACATCCTGCAGGAGGCTGGAGAGCTGGAAAGCTCCCGGCTCCTGGTTGGAATCCACAATCCAGTGCCTCAGGTAGATGAGATGATCTGGCACAAGCCAGGGACTCCTCCAGGGATAATCTCTCTGTCTCAGATGGATCAAAATGAAACTGTTTTATTTCACTGGCCCAGCTTCCTCTGGAAGCACCCTAATTTCTGCCTCTCTCTCAGAGAAGCCAATTTCACACAGGGCAGCTGCAGAAACACGGAGCTTTCATTTTTAGTGCTTACCTTGTGCTTAAACACGCTCCCTCAGGCAGAACCAGCCCATTCATCATCCTGATGAGAAGAAATACCCAGAATTACTTCTCAGACTACAAGACAATTCCCACAGCACTGGTAATTTATTAAGCCCGATTTTCTTTATGATGCAATTTTCCTTCTCTGAACTTTGCAAAACTGTTTCACCGCTGTGTCCCAGCCTTTGCTTCCTGCTTGCATTGCATCTAATTCCTCCCTTCTGCTGTTCGGTTTCACATTGGTGGTAAAATTACGCTCATTTTGTAGCATCACTCCAGCAGCTGAACAAAACCCTTCGGGGCGATACTGCAAGACAGCAATATCTGAATGCAATGCTGATTTTGTGCAATAACCTGATTAATCCAGACGTTGTTCCAAGGAGCTGTGCTCTTGAATGGATGCCCAGAAACTTCTGAAATTATTAATCTTAAAATGTGTTATGTCAAAGAGTAATTCTGAGTGATGCAGCAGCATAAACTCCTACACGTTGTGAAGCCAGTGTTGAGTAGTGTAAATTTTCATGGTTCTGAAACAGCTAAATTGAAAGTATTATTCTGTGCACATGAAACGTCCAAGCATCTGACTTGCCTTCCAAGGAGGAAAACACTGCCTCATGTATTTTAATTTGCTGTGATTACAGTTTTCATAGGAGAGAGGGATAAATAATAATAATAAAAATCATACACATTTTGGATCTTTTTTAGTCGTCCCACGGCACTCTCTGTGCTGCTCTGCAATTTCAAACAATCACAGGGAGATAAAGATGGAGTTTGTCATTGCTGAGAAGCGCCCGGTTCACATCCAATAAATCCCTGGGTCAGTAACTGAGCTGTGCACGCCCCCAAAATTAGATGGATGTCGGCACCAAGGGTGAAAACTCAAACACTGCAACCCTCATGCCACAAGAGCTCACACGGAATTAGCCACGGGCACGGCTCTTTCCACGGCTTTTAGGGCACTCTGTGGGATCAGGGTCCCCAGACGCTGCCCATTCCTCTCCTCAGGCTCTGGTGAGATCAGCTGGGGTTCGTCCCTTCCGAAGGGGAGCGAGCCCACCCAGACAGACCCCACCATCACAGACTGGATCCAACCCCGCATTTTCCGCTCATCCCAAAGGCCTGCCTGCCTCATTGCAGAGAGGGCAAGCTCCAGAGGCAGCCTGGGAGCCAGCCTACTCATCATCTGCATTTCAGCACTGCTTTTTTCGCGTTTTCGGAGTGCTGCGCAAACACCAATTACTGCCGGGGGGCAGCGGGGCTGTTTAACCCCGGCACGGCTGCTCCCAGATCCCAGCTGCAGCTCCATCCCTGCCCTGTGGCACCCCCAGCACCCTCACACCGCGCTGGGAAGGGTCTGCAGTCAACAGTTATCCAAATTGGCACCCAAAAATCATCCAGGATGAGCACTTTGCACCACCCCGGTGCCTGTGCTGGCCAGGAGCTGTGCAGGACAGGCTGCAATGCTCATTCCACAGGATAGCTCAGTTCCCTCCTGCTTTTCCCACATTTTCCCAGGGTCATCAAGAGCATAAACATCTTCTGCACCTCGAAATCCTTGGCTTTATTAAGCTCAGAGCTTCTCCTGTGATTTGGGTCTCTTGACTCCTCTCTTCCTCCTGCAAAGCCATGGAGCACCTGGGGTTTGTCCCAGGAGAGGAGCAGCCTCCTGCACGCTGGGAGCCACTGGGGTCACACCCACCACCGAAAGGACTCTGTTTTCCCTCTTGTCAAAAGCCTCGAGCTGAAGGAAGGCAGGTTTAGATTGGATATCCAGAAGAAATTCCCCCCTGGGAGCATGGTGGGGCCCTGGCACAGGCTGCCCCTGGATCCCTGGAAGTGTCCAAGGCCAGGTTGGAGCAGCCTGGGATAATGGAAGGGGGTGGGATGAGATTATTTTTAAGGTCCCTCCCATCCCAAACCAGCCTGGGATTCTATTTTGGCTCGCAGCTCCCAGCAGAGTCACTTACTCATCACAAACCTTCGTACACTGAAATGGGTTTGGTGACACACAGGGAGCCTTTCATTCATCCTTAGCTTTTCCACAAATCATCTCAGCCCTGATGCATTCAAAATATTTGGCTCTTGGAGCAAAACTTGATGGGATTTGCCAGATCCTCTTTCAGTACCAGTCAGCATTAACTGCAAGTATTTCTGCAGCAAATCAGTGTGACCAGCACAAGCTTAATTCCCAGAAAAAAATTATTCCCAGAAAGCCCAAGGAGCACTTGTGCTCCCGTCTGGGGCTGGCTCAGACACGTCTGGACATGAAAAAACCCAAATCAAAGCTTGTTTTAATATTGAAACGGTGTCATCTGGACTCATCCCTATTCATCTGTTCCCTGGGACAGGAATTGCCTGCCTGCCCTGAGAGCAGCTCTTTGATCTGGAGTGTTCTCCCTTCATCCAGGCAGAGGACAGGATGCCTCCACGGGGTAATTGTCATCTCCTCGCAGCCTGCCACGCCGACAAACTGCTGGCTGGAGGTGCTGCTCTCCTCCTCTTGGCTGCAAAGACCAGCTGAGTGATGAGAGCAGGGTGAAACCCGATGAGCTGCAGCCCATCCCAGGCGGCTCTGCACTCGTGTTGTGCAGCTCTATGCTAAATTAAGCAAGCGAGGGACAGGCAGAAATCAGGCAAGGAGGAGAGCCAGGGCTCGTCCTTTCACTCCTGCTGAGGGTCACACATGGAGAGGACACAATTCCCAGCTGGATTCCCCGGCTGATCCTGCACAGGTCACTCCCTCTGTCTGCAGAGTGGAGATGATGCTCCCGACCTCTGCCAATTCCTCTTCAATTTACTGATGAAACGAACCCCAACCCTAACACAGATGCTACTTCTCATTCACTGAGGCCATTTAATTATTTTTTTGTTTTTAACCATGATAATAAAAACCTGCGGCCTTCCCCGAGCTGAGCACAGTAAAAACAGATCCCACAGACTTGTCTTAAAAAACAGAGAGCTGCAGAGAGAAAACCTAAACCCAGCTAACCTTTTCTGTTTAACATTTCAGGGCTGCTTAGCACAAAAATGCTTCGCTAAAACAAGGCTAGGAGACACTGAAGCACACACTGCAGCTAAAAATTTTGCATTCTTTGTGGGCGGAAGAGCTTCAACAAGATATTATCCACGCGATCCTGAGCCACTTCCAAAGCCAGGCAAAGTGAAAATCAGGGAATCCACAGCCAGCCAAGCCCCGAGGCTGGAGCTTTGTGTGTTTCTCACTGAAGTGACTTTATCCCAGTGTGCATGGAGCAGGCGGTTGGACTGGTTCTCAGCAGCACTCGAACAATACCCAGCGCAAACCACAGCCACGGGCATTTTCCCAGGAGCAAACGGGATTTTCCTGCAGCAAGGTTGGAAGCGGGGAGGTGAAAACTGCCCAAGGACGGGGTCAGTTCAGGTGGGCACTGCTGGGCAGAGCTGAGAGGCTCTGCCTCCCTTCACAACACCTGGCTGGGGCACCTCTGCCACATCCCAGGGAGCTGGGAATGGCATTCCAAGGGATTGGCAGCATTAACCCCTTCAGCTCTGCGTGTAGGGACACACAGCATGTTACCCTGGTTTTTCTGAGCCTTTTGATTTTCTTAAATGGAGTCAGGTCTTTTTAGTTATTGTACAATATTAAGAGCAGTTTTCTACTTTTTCCCACAGAGGTAACATAAACAAATCCTTTGTTTTTCATTCTCTGTTCTTTGCGTATTTCTAACCTGAAAACAATTGTAACTGACAATTGGTCTGGCCACTGAGGCTGAGGGGTGGAAACCCCAAAAAAGCCAATCTTCTGCTAGACTCACAAATGTATAAAAAGTAAAAAAATAAACGAAGGGGTTTCTTCTCTCGGCTCTCTCAGCTGTGAGCTGGAATCGGAAGGACCTCTGCGAAAATCTCTTGGCTGCGTGTGACTGCTTTGTGTGTCTCGGTGACACACAGCACATGAATCCTCCTCCTTCCCCAAGTGCCAGGGGGTTGTTCCATGGTGATTCCTGCACTGGGGCAGAAGTTGGAGCGCCCAGCCAAGTTGTTTGGCCTTTGTCCTGGTTTAAGGGAAATTTGGGGAGGAAACTTCCAAATGGGATCCCTCTAGAATGCAAATTCAAGTGGCCCCTTCCCCAGCTTCTTGGGGGAAAATTTCCTTAGAGAAAATTGGAAAAAACTGTTTATTCAACAGCAAGGCATAAAACCAAAAAATAATAATATGAAACAATAAAACCTCTCATTGTTCTGAAGAGAGATAGCAAAACTGAGAAAGTCCTTGCTGTGGGTTGTAGCTCAGCTGGACCAGTCTCTTATCAGTCCCTCTGGCACTGGAGAATGCTGTCCTGGGCCCCAGTGGGCTGCAGGCCTGAGCTCCGGGCGTTTGCTGGGTTCTTCAGTCCAGAAAACGCTTAAAAAAAAGTTAAAAAAACAAAAAAAAAACCAAAAAAAACCCACACAGTCCAAGGAAATTCTCTGCTTCAACTAGCTAAAAACTCACAAAAAAAGCAAAGGAAAACTCTGTCCTGCTGTCTGTGCTGCGGACAGCACAATCCAGGAGCAGAACGTGGAGGAGTGAGTGCAGTTCCTGCAAACAAAAACTTCCTTGGGCTCCTTCTTTCCCCCTCTTTGCTCTCAGAACCAGCCAGAAAGGTGCAGAGCTTATTTCTGGGCTAAACACACGAACGGGGATACAAACATCACAACGTCACCCCAGGACAGCCTTCCAGAGGCAGGGGAGCGTTTTCCCTGTGGATTTCTCACCCTCACTCTCAGGGCACCAGCCCTTCCTCAGCATCCTCCTTTTCCCTTCAATGTCCATGCCCCACCCAGCCCCTGGCACCGAGGATGCTGTGGCACCTCGGGATGCCCTGGCAGCCGCCGTGGAACCGTGCCCAGCCACGGCTGTGACAAACACGGAACAAGTTTTTCTTGACCCCGAGTGTTTGCCGCAGGATTTCACACCGAGCTGTGCAAGAGGCCCGTGTGACCCCCGGATTCCAGGGGGAAAACGCTGTTTGCAAGCTCAGATCGCTGCCCAGTCGTGCAACACCTCCAACAGTTTCAAGGCCGTTTTCTCTGACCCCCGGAGCCTTCTCTGAATTTTGCTCAAGAGCACAAACGTGACCATTATAGTAATTTCTAGAGGATGGGATTTCTAGAGTTTCTAGAGGGTGGGGTTTCAGGAGGAAATACAAAAGAAAAATAAAACACGTACAGGCTGTTTGAAATACCTTCTCAGAAGGTATGAGGAGCTGTTTGCCTTCCTTTCCTTGGGAGCAGCCAACAGAATTCCACTGTGGTGATAATGCACGGAGAGGAGAAAAACAAAATAAAAATAGGAAAATGAAAGAAAAAGGGGGGAAACAGCCTTCTCTTGAAATGCTTCCTTAGAAGCCTTCCACGCTGCCTGCTCCGGGAGCAGCTCCACAGAATCCACCCACTTTTCTGGGAACGCAAAAACGCAAAAAAAACCCCTTTAAACCAGTCACGTCTCAACTCACTTCCTTCTCCCACCGAGCCACTGAAACCCACAGCTCTCAACACCTTTTTCAGCTCCTGAAATTTAACTTCTTGCTTCCTCCTGCCAAGCTGGCGGTGCCAGGGCTGGGGGTGGCAGAGGCGAGGCTGCGCCAGCACCGGCAGCTCCTGAGAGCCACGAGCCAGCCCCAGCCTCTGCAAGCCCTGACTAAAGCCCAGCCTGGCTCTGCCAGCGGCTGTTGCAAGCCGTGAGCCAAGATTTTGGCATTCCCAGCTGAAACCCCGGGCACCTGCGCCCTGCCGAAGTGACAAGGTCAGCGGGGTGACACGGCAGGACGGCGCGGGGCGGAAGGGGATGGCGCTGGGGTGACCCACATCCGAGCAACTGAGTCAGGTTTAATCCCTCTCCGGGTCATGCAGCTGGTAAACATCTGGCCGTGGCACCTCAGCCACCTTCCAGGGGGAATTATCCTGCCGGTCTCGTCCTGCCGAAGCAGTTGGCAGTTGTTTGCGCAGTCATTTTGGTTCACTGACCTGCTTTCCATCAAAAAAACACCCCCAAAAAGCCACAGAACTGAGATTTATTAAGCAAATCTTTGCCAAATAATGCTCAGTTTGGTTCAATTGTTCTGTCAATTTTTTTTTGTGTAGGCACATTGGTGCACTGACCTGCTTTCCATCACAAAATCACCCCAAAAAGCCCCAGAGCTGAGATTTCCTAAGCAAATCTTTGCCAAATAATGCTGTTTGGTTCGATTGTTTTGACAATTTTTTTTTTTTTTTTTTTTTTGTGCAGGCAGATTGGTTCACTGACCTGCTTTCCATCACAAAAAACAAAGCAGAAAAAACCAACCAAACAAAAAATAAAAAAAACCCCCACAAACAAACAAACAAACAAACAAACCCCAACCCCCCCCCCCCAAAAAAAAAAAACAAAAAACCAAACCAAACAAAAAACCCAACAAAACAAACAAAAAAAACCACCAACAAAACAACCCCAAAAGCCCCATTTCCTAAACAAAACTTTGCCAAATAACGCTCAGTTTTGTTTTGTTCCACGGTAAGTCTTGCCCACTCTGAGTGATTTTTGGTGGAAAATGGACCTGGCTCCGTCACAAAAACACCCCCCCAAAAAGCCACAGAGCTGAGATTCCTTAAGGAAATCTTTGCCAAAATAATGCTCAGTTCGGTTCAATGGTTTTCTCAATTTTTGGGGCAGTCACATTGATGCACTCACCTGCTTTCCATCACAAAAAAAACCCCAAAAACCCCACAAACAAAAAAAGCCCACCAACAAACCCCCAAAGCCCCATTTCCTAAGCAAAACTTTGCCAAATAACTCTCAGTTTTGTTTGGTTACACATGAAGCTGGGAAGTAATTTTTGCCCACTCAAAGCGATTTTTGGTGAAAAATGGACGTGACTCCATCACAAAAACACCCCCCAAAAAGCAACAGAAATGAGAAATTTCCTAAACAAAACTTTGCCAAATAACGCTCAGTTTTGTTTTGTTCCACGGTAAGTCTTGCCCACTCTGAGTGATTTTTGGTGAAAAATGGACCTGGTTCCATCACAAAAACACCCCACAAAAAGCCACAGAACTGAGATTCTTTAAGGAAATCTTTGCCAAAATAATGCTCAGTTCGATTCAATGGTTTTCTCAATTTTTGGGGCAGTCACATTGATGCACTCACCTGCTTTCCATCACAAAAAAACCCCCAAAAAAACCACAAACAAAAAAACCCCACCAACAAACCCCCAAAGCCCCATTTCCTAAGCAAAACTTTGCCAAATAACTCTCAGTTTTGTTTGGTTACACATGAAGCTGGGAAGTAATTTTTGCCCACTCTGAGTGATTTTTGGTGAAAAATGGACGTGACTCCATCACAAAAACACCCCCCAAAAAGCAACAGAAATGAGAAATTTCCTAAACAAAACTTTGCCAAATAACGCTCAGTTTTGTTTTGTTCCACATGAAGCTGGGAAGTAATTCTTGCCCACTCGGAGTGATTTTTGGTGGGAAATGGACGTGGCTCATCCCAGAATCTGGAAATGGAAAATTTGCTGACCACTGAGAGCTGTTTCTGGACAGCACCAGGGGCTTGGAGCAGCCTGGGACAGCGGAGGTGCCCCTGCACATGGCAGGGGTGGAATGGGATGAGCTTTAAGGTTCTTTAACCCCAAAAATTCCAGGATTCTGTGATGCTGCGGTGGCTCAGCACACATCACACATAGCAGGGCTTTTACAAGCCTGGCCACTTCCTCCCCTGGATTTGCAGAGGTGCTTTGGGGTCAACACACCCCTGAAAAAAACCCAACATTTTCTCTTGCTGTGAGTCCAGACTGAGCCCAAACTCACATCCTTCTTTTAACCATCCCATTTTCCTGATTGCATCCCAAAGAATCCCTCTGCCACTCTCCAGGCTGTGCTGCCTGTCAGGAGAGAGGCTGGGTGTGCTCTGGAGCAGCAGATTCTGACTGCAAAGCACAGCCTGGCCCTGGGAGCTCCTCATCCTGCACATCAGATAATACTTGAAAAGGAATTTTTATTTATTTTATTTTATTTTTCTTCACCCGAGAATGATCAAAGCATCAAGACAGCGGCTGTTGGAAAGACTGGAATTAACAAATTCCTGTAAATCAGGAAATGTTGGGAATATCACCATGTTTAAAGAAAGAAGTTCTGTGCTTTTTTTGCACCCATTTCCAGCCCTGACTCTTTCTGGCAGCCCCAGGAAGTTCCAAGGAGGAAAATCAATTTTCTTTACTGTTTTTTTTAAAACCAATACAAATCCAGTAATGGTGCATGTTTAGGAGCATGAGGAAGCAGGAAGATAAAATATTAAGAAGAGGAAAATATTCCTGGATGCTGTGACTCACTTGAGATTGGTTTTTCTTCCTCACAGACAGAAAACATCGACAGATAATTGATTCTCAGTGATATTCCCTCTAACAAGAAAAGTGCAATTTCTGATTTCTGAACTCTCTTTGGACAGGCAGCAGCGAGCTCAGCACACTCTGATGTATAAATTAAAGACAGACGTGGCTTTTTGATGGCCCACATGAAAATGTTTGGAATGAGCAGCTTTCCATGTCAAAAAGTGGAAATGTTGCTGTAGGAACCCCCAAAAAACCTCTTGGCACACAAGGGCTGGGGATGAAAACCCAATCAGTTTCCCCAGGATTCACCAGCTCTTCTTCAGGTGATGGGAAGGAATAAAGGATACATGGAAATACACAGACATGAAATGCTGGATTCCACCTGTGCCCTCCCTTTGTGGGTGTTCAGAGCCCACCTCAGCTCCAAAAGGCTGAGGGAAAAGCCAAATCCTTCTGGAAAATCCAAACCTTGCCCCGAAATGACCTCAGGCTGTGGTGGCTGTGCCAGGTCTGCAGGGACACCGAGTCATCACGGCATTTACGACGAGCTTATAACACAGTCCAGCATTTAAAATGCCAGCATAAAAACTGGCAATGAACCCCTCTGCTCGTCAGCAGTTCCCTACTCACCTCTGATTAACCAGGACGGAGAAATTGGGAATATAAATATAAAAATAAAGCAGGGAAATGTAGGTTTTCATGAGCAGCAGGTCCAGCAGAACGTGCAATGCCCCCTCTCGGGAGGTGAATGCCCAGACTAGGAGTGGTTTGCAGCCAATGCCTAAATTACCACTGTCCAAAGAACACTTAAGCTCGGTCTTAATTCGGCTCCTGGGAGGTTTTTACAGGTGCTTGGCTCGTTACTTGTGGCCTCTGAATTACGGTTTAACATCTTTGGGTTCAATTAAGGAGGAAAACAGGTAAGACCTAGCACTCTTGGAGGGAAGGGGAGTTTCTGCTCTCTGCTGAGCAGCAAGAAACAAGGAACCCTCAGAACTTCTCTCCTGGGTAGTGGCTGGACCCAAAACAAATTCTCAGCCCCTTCCACCTGTGTGACTCTGGAGAGTTCAGGGTCAGTTTTGCCCCTGGCTTTGAGGGAGGGAATATACAGACCCCAAAGAAAACCAAACAAACCCTTTCTCTGTAGAATCACAGAACCCCAGGATGGTTTGGGTTTGGAAGGAACCTCAAATCCCATCCAGTCCCACCCTGCCACAGGCAGGGACATCTTCCACTGTCCCAGGGTGCTCCAAGCTGTCCAAGCTGTCCTTGGGCACTCCTAGGGATCCAGGGGCAGCCAGCTTCTCTGGGCACCCTGTGTCACCCTCACAAGGAACAATTTCTTCCCAATATCCCATCGAAACCTTCCCTCGTTCAGTTTGAAGCCACTCCCCCTTGTCCTGTCCCTCCAGACCATTGCACAAATTCTCTTCGCCGGCTCACTTCGTGCACGGGGAGGTCACAACGAGGTCACCCCTGGTCTCTTCTCCAGAAAAGCTGAATAATCCTCATTTTCTCATCACCCTGGAGCCTCCTCTGGCCTCGTTGCCACAGCTCCACGTCCCTGCCGTGCCGGGGCAGCACTGCAGGGGAGGTCAGGGATGTGCCAGGACACCGAGGCAGACTCACGCTCGTTTCATCTGGGGAATTCGGGGAATTTGGGGAATTTTGGGAATTTTGGGAATTTTGCAGGGATGCTCCAGGGACTCGCTGAGCGCAGAGAGTCGTGCGCCCTCTCCCGGCCAGCTTGGGAAGTGCAGCCAGCGAGCACCACCCCCGCGAAAAGGAAATTTAAGGGAATTTAAACAAACTCGAGCAAATTTAAGCAAACTTTGGCAAAATTTGGCATCTATTTACCGCCTTCTCTGCGGGCTCAGGTCCTTGCACCGCTCACGCTCGTCCTGCTTCATCCAAGACACGCAAACAACACAGCAAAGCTCTTCAGGCAGAGGCAGCGCTTTCACCTTACCCCAAAATGCTTTACAAATGTTCACACTTTTGCTGCTGAACCGGAAGGAATTTGACAGTCTGAGCACTGGGATCAGCCCCTACCAGCTAAGAAATGTGGCCAGATAACATCCAAACATTCTCCTGGCTTGTCTTTTCTCACATCGGATCCAAATAAGTCTTCATTCCAGTGAATAAGTGTGAGCTATAATAATCCAGGAGGGCCACGTTATTTTTCTAGACCAATCTTTAGGAACCAGCACAATACTAACTTATCTTCCCCCCCCAGCAGGGCCCGGCTGTGGCTGTTGTGACACGCCAGGAGCACACGTGACAATCCCAGCGCTCAGGTATGTTCCTCTCAGGACATGCCACGTCTTGCCAAGCCAGGGCACGGGCCAGGATTTGGTGGTGGAGCAGCCCTTGCCCAGAAATTCAGCCTGGGTTCGCATCTGGGTTCTGTTCCTGGGACCTTTACAGCACAGCCGAGTGACAAAACACAAATTTTGTCGTGACAAGTGACCCCAGCTAACAAGGAGGAGTCCAGCTGTGAGCCACAGCTATTGGCTCACGAAAAACAAGAGATTTGCCTTTTTTTTTCAGTGGTCCTCATCCTTGCTCTGGAACTCACAGGAAAAAAAAAAAAAAAGCTCTTCAGCAGACAGACTTCATGGAATTTTGGCCACAGAACTTCAAGATCCAATTTGCCCTTTGAACCTGGCAGCTCCACACGGGTGGTTTGCCAGCAGCAAACGCTCTGCAAATCCTGACCACAGAGACCTCCCCAGCTCGGCTCCTTGGCCACGGAGCACATCCTTCAGCAGTCGGAGGTGTCGGGGTAAGTGTCCCGTGTGCAGCAGGGTCACCCGGTGCTCTGCTGCCCAACGCTTCTCTCATTTGCATTGCGAACATTCGTCCCCAGGCAAAAGCCATCATGTTTTATAGAAGGCAAATGCCAAAACTGCCCAAAAGCCCTGGAAAAACGTCCTGAATCGCTGTGAATTGCAGGATGCACATCCTCGTTTTCCATCCAGCGCTGGGTCAGAGATCTCAGACCTGGTAATGGGCAGGGCGGGATGTGCTGGGTTTCACATTGTGCAGCACACTGCTTTTACCCACGGACCTGATGCCATGTGAGCGCTTCCCTGGAAGGCATTTCCCCATCTCCACAGGCACTTCCCATCTCATATCCCCGAAATTCCAGCCTGAGCAGTGCAGCTGGATGTGAAATACGCTCACATTTCCTCTCCACCCCCCTGCTCTGGATCTTTCCAAGAGCAGAGGGGAGGATCTCAGTGCTGGGTATCACACAGCACAGATTCCCTGGACACAGCCACACTGGGAAACCTCCAGCGCTCACAGACGTAGGGAAAGGTTGATATTCCAGAACAAAACCCAGCTCTGAGAACAATAAGGAGCAGAAACTGAACACGAAACCTTTTCAGACCCACTCCTGCACCTTGCGCAACATTCAAGGGTTAAAGAATTCCATGGAAAAAGACCAACACAAACTGCAAAGTGGGAGCAGCTTGAGGAGGTCTGCTACTCAAATTCCTGTGAACTCGATCTGAATATAATTATTCCTGCTCCTGCTGAGGTAAGAGATGATGTCTTCAGGATTTTCCCCTCCGCTCAGGGCTTCTATTGCTGTTTTGATAAAGCCATATCAAATCGTAGGTAGAGAGTTGATTATCTCCGTTAGCACGTCATATCTCTGACCACAATTTGAGTCACTTACTGGTGGCACCACACGGTATCTCCAATGGATTTAAAGTTTATGGATTCCATGGCATTCAAGCCTATGCATAACAGCAGAGAGCACAGATTATAATATTAAAGTCAAAACGCTGTTGGTCAGCAGGGTCAGACGGATGACACACAGATCTCTCCCCAAATAATGTTAAATTACAGAAAAGCATTCCCCGTGTTTCACTCAGCTTTCCGTCAGTTCAGTGGCTGAGGTGGAGAATCAGCTTTACTCTTAAGTGATGAGACCAGGCAGGTACCCAAAGTGTCACAAATCTCGTCATCACTCCTACCTGGAAGCTGGTAATTGGTGCCAGGCAAATCAAGGACTGCTCAGGCAAGTGCCCTGCTGGAAAGCACCAGGAAGTTCACGTCTCCCAGCTCAGCATGAAGGTGGAAAACACACGAAATACGAGGCAAGGATTAAGAGAGAAGTCTAAGCTAGGAAGCTTCGAAGAGCACCACAGCACTAAATCCCTGCTGGCACCCAAACGAGGCAGGGATTTGACTTTGAGGGACCTCAGGCAAAGAGAACATCACCTGGGCAGGTGAGACAAAATGTGCAGAGCCCTCCTTTAGCCCAGGACAGCTGGGATCCCGAGGGGAGCCCGGAGCTGGAAAGTCTCTGGAGGAAACTCCTTGCTTCCAGCAAGATGAATAATACACCTGTTCCCTACTTGTGAGCAAACACTACAAAGGAATAATTAGAACCTATCTGACCTGAAACCCACATGCCCATTACTGTGGTATTTTTCCACCTACTCCAGGTGAAACAGAAGATGGGCTGGACCTGGAAGGGGAGGGGTGGAGTGGCAGCACGGGATGCTGATTTATAAAGCAGCAGCGAGCAGAGCTCTTTCTCCACAGGCTTGGGACAGGGAGCTCGTCCTGCCTGAAGGATGCCGAGGTGGGAGCAGCATTCCAGCTAACACCTGCTGGCCACAGGAGAGGGACCCACCACCTCGGGGAGCTTCTGCACTCCAGGACTGCTCTGAGCCACCGCAGTCCCCAGCTGGGCTTTCCATCCAGAGATTTTGGCTTTTGGTCCAGAGGCTTTGGCTGGGCTGCTTCCCTCCATCAGGAAAGGAATAAACTCACCAAGATGGTCAAGGTGGGTACAATGCCCGAGGAACTGCCGCTTGTTTTTCTTCTTGGGCTTTATTTCGTGAATTATACTGTAAGTACAGGCTAAGTGAAAAATTGAATTAATACCAGACACTCTTGGGCATGAACAGCTTGGACTGGGAAGAATTCTTGGACTGGCTGAGCCAAAAATCTGAGATTTTATGAAACTCTGAAGGTGGTTGAAACAGGGCATGCTTACAAGTGAGCAATAAATTTTACCAACTTCATCAATTTTCTTTATTTTTCTCTTCCATCTACTACATTCTCCCAGCAGAGAGCTGCTGCCTTTCTCTCCTGGTTTCTGTGCTCTATAGGGATTTGAAAAGCTGAACAGATTTTTTGGGTGGGAGAGTTAAAGAGAGGAGGAGGAGGAGGAGGAGGAGGAGGAGGAGGAGGAAGGTGAAGAGGAAAAATCCCAATAGATAAAACAGACTGTGAATCTTCAGCATGGCAGGAAAAAATCATAGGCATGCCCTGTCTCTGGGATGTGCATCACCAAACAAAATCAAGTGTTTAGGAATAGGATTTGAGCCTTTAAAATCCTGAAATTGCTCAGCAGCTTTTTACTTTTCCCTTCATCAAGGGGCAATGACAAGATTTAGATACTCCTTTAGTTACAGGACAGCTGAGGATAAGATGCCAGCTTTGAGATCAGAAGAGTGATAAACAATAAGACACCCCAATTATTATTGTTTTTTAGTTTAGTTTGTTTGTTTGGTTTGGTTTGGGGTGGTTTTTTTCCCCCCCCCCCCCCCCCCCCCTTTTTTTTTTTTTTTTTTTTTTTCTTGTTGTTTCCATTATTTGAGTTTTCTTTATGTTTTGGAGAGATCTTCCTCCACTGCTGTGAGATCTCACAGGAAGCCAAGCACTGGCAGAGCCCCTTTGTGCTTTGTCCCACCAGGGAACATCCAGGGGGGCTCTCCTGAACTTCTGGGGTTTCATCCATCAGGAAACCTCTGGAATGGGGTCACCCGGTGGCTCTCCCAAGGCCTGGCATGTCGTTTCCAGGATAATTGGGAGCTGCAGCGTTATGATTATGCAGCTGATAAATCAGCACGAGAGGGAAGTTTGCCCTGCTCACTGCAGAGTTAAGCCAGGGTTTGGAAACAGCACAACTCCCCAGTCATCACTGAAAGCAAAACATTCCCCGAGGTGCAGCAGCCTCCCTGGGTCAACAGCTTCCCGTGCCTGGTATTCCACTGGCAAAACTGAGTGCATTGTTGGCTAAATCCCTGCCAGTTCTGAGCTCTGTGTGAGCAGAAACAGAGCAGCTCCTCCCTGGCTTTCAGTCTGGTGCTTGCCTCCATTCCTCACTTTGATTCAGTGCAAATATATATTTGTAAGTGTTGATTGTAGTTAAAATTTACACCTTGAAGTTATGGATCTGAAAAGCCCCAGGAAAAAGAAAGTTCTCAATGGATAATTTTCCCCTCCCCTTTCCTTTCATGGATATTTTGTTTTTCCACTGATCTCTTCTTGGAGCTGAGGAAGATTTTAATAATTTTCACTGCTGAATTCCTGGGCAGTGTTTTCTTACACTTAGATCAGAAACTTTTGGAAGTGTTGCACATCCCTAAAGGGATCCCTGCGATTTGCACCTGATGAAGTACTGACCACAATCACAGTGCCACAAACTGGATGGATCTCTGGATCAGACAGGGGAAAACACCCCAAGTAGTCAGGAGAAAGGGACAGCAGAAATTTGTAAGCTGTCTAAAAAAGTAGATCCGCAAATTTTGACTTTTCTGTGTTTTTTTACAGAAAAGGTCCGATGTTTACTCGGTTGAGATCTATGGGACAAAAGATCTGCACAAAACAGAGTTCGAAGATGAAGAGGAGAAGAACAAAGACTCAAAAGGCAACAAGAAGAAAAAGAAGACAGATGATCTTAAGAAAGAACTGGACCTGGTGAGTGTTGCTGAGCTTCCATTTCCCAGTCTGTGAAATCCAGGGAATGTCCTGCACTGAAAATCCTGGCACAGGGAAGGATTTGCTTCCTCACACTCCTGGGGTGTGCCAAGAAAGTGCTGTGCAAGATTAATACCTAAAATGAGAGGATGGTTCTTGTGTAATTAAGCCAGCAATGGTACAGAACGTTGTCTGCCCAAAAGGGATCCATTTCCCAAACGGAATCACTGCCATCAGTATTTCCTGACGACTTGCACAGCCAGCCAGGAATCAGAGGGGCAAGCAGGACCACGGCATTGTGCTCCAGAGATTCCAGAGCTGAGAGCACTTCTCAGCCTTAAACACAGGGGTTTTTACCCAAACCAGCTCCTCTGGCCTTCAAGAAATCAGTGTTTTCCTGCTGGCTCTCCACTGATCTGCTGGCTGCTCTTGGAAATGTTGCTTCCTCTCCGCACATTCCAGTTTCCCAATCTGAAACATGAGGGTAATTATGCTGACCTCTTTTTGAGATTGCTGTGAGAGCAGCTCAGAGGAGAGGCTATTTACGGGCTGGATGGCATTTCAAAGCCCAAAGAACACCAAAATAAGATACTGATTCCATGATTCTCCCATCCATTCACCCACCGCGTTTCCAAGATCTGCCCAGCAGCAGGTAAATATTTCTCAGTCCGTGTTGTCTTTGCCACCGGGGGATGTAACTCTACTCCCGTGTTTCTAAAGAGAAACCCAAGCGCAGACAGGAGAATTGACTCACCCAAGTACCCATGAATCACTCTGAGAAAACAATTGGGAGATCTCGCAAATTCTTGGCTTCTAAATCCCAGTTCAGCACAAGATATAATTAGGCCAATGATACCACAGAGGTGTCACTGCAGGCCAAGGAGAAGAGCTCTGAGATTTCCCTCTCCCACACCCTTTTAAACTCAGAACCTGTTGCCCCTTTCCCCCAGAGTGAGGAGGATAATTCGCATTCCCTGCCCTGGCAATCAAGGGCAGAGGTTGCTGTCACACACACTCTGAGCCCTGCAGCACGCAGAGAGAAATGATTTATCCAAAAGAGGCACGGCAGGCAGGCAGCAGAGACATGAACACACCACCCTGCTTCTAGTGACAGATTTGCTGGAGGAGGGAGCTATTTACAAAAGCACTCTGCAAATCAAAAGGAAAAAAAAAAAAAAACAACGTAAAAGTCATCTTCCAGTGGAAGATATTTTGCTTCTCAATGTGCAGATCTGTCTAATTAACGAAAGAGGGGTGTCATATGAACAACTTCATCCATGTTCCCAGATCCAGGCAGTTTGGAAATAAACATTTCAGCAGTCTGATGCTCTGCTCACTGTAATTTCCTGTCTCTCTTGGAATGCAGGATGACCACAGGCTCAACACCTCGGAGCTGGAGAAGAAGTATGGTACCAGCATCGACAAAGTAAGTCCTTCCTTAAGGAACTGCCTCCAGCAGGTGCCTCTGGCCTCCCCAGAGCTCCCCAGGAGCAGGGATTTTGTCATTTAATGTGTGTGGGTGCCTGCACTGATGCTCCCAGTAAAGCCTAAACCAGCAAGCCACCGAGCCCTGGCCGGGATTTAAAGTGGAGTTTCTCTCGAGTCTGAAGAAGGCTGAGCTACTGCTTTGAGACCAAAAATGAGACCTCAGGGTTTGGCACCAGGACCTCATTTTTTTCTAAAGCTGTTTCCTGATCTTTTGATTTCACCGCAATTCACTTTTCACTGTAATGATTTTTAGCCAAAGCCTGCACGGATTGAGCCAATTTTGAAGGAAAATCTAGATTTGAGAAACTACACCTGAGTCCTTTTGACAGCTGACATTTGAATATCAAAGCACTGAACGTGGCCAGAGCACAGACAAGAATTTCAAGAACCCCCTGAGCTACAAACACCTCGTGGAAATGCAGAAACAGCAGCAAAAGAATGTCAGTTTTCCCCTGGCTTTCCAAACACTTAGTCCAGGTATATTTGATTGATAACCAACAGAATGGAAGCTCCTGGTGGATGTGGCTCCCAATTCAGTGCACCAGTAAAGAAATAGCTGTTTCTGCATAGCAGATAATTAACAGCAGCCTCTGTGAAATCAGGAGGTTTGGAAATCAGAGCTGCTGCTCGTTTGTGACTCAAACAACCTTTAAAGAAAGAGCAGCACGTGAATTTTGTTCTGAGACGGGGTAAAAAAAAAAAAAAAAAAAAAAAAAAAATATCAGCTTTTCTGTGATTTCGTTGTAAACCTCTCCCCTCCTTCTGCAGGGTCTCTCGAGTGCAAGAGCAGCAGAGATTTTGGCTCGGGACGGCCCCAACGCTCTCACCCCTCCCAAAGCCACCCCCGAAATCGTGAAGTTCCTCAAGCAGATGATCGGGGGCTTCTCCATCCTCCTGTGGATCGGGGCCGCCTTCTCCTGGATCTCCTTCGGCATCCAGCTGGCTCAGGGGGTGGATTCAGCCTTCGACAACGTGAGTGGATGGGGAACCGCACGGGCAGCGTTCCGTCCCGCGGCTCCGGGGGATCGGAACGCCACTGCACAGTTACTCAGTAACTACCAGGGGGCCTCTTGTTCCCACGGGACTCCCCCGCTGCCCAACACTTGTGATAAAAAGCTCAAACACCTCGCGCAGCCCTCGCTTCAAGAGTGCCTGGGCAAAGGTTTTATAACCGCTGGGCATAATCGCAGTTCTTGAGTACTCTGAGAGCAGTAAAAAGCTCTAAAGACTTTAGACTCTGACTTTAGTCATAGACTAAAGAGTCTCTGACTAATTCCCCACTGAGTTATACTCTAGGTTATTTTGCCTTTTTTTTTTTTTTTTTTTTTTTTTTTTTTTTTTTTAATTTATTTGTTCAGGATCGTGTCAGTTTAGAGAAGGATTTTAGATGGGGAAAATCGCTATTAAAAACTTTTTTTTTTTTTTTTTTTTTTTTTAAATGCACACAAATCAAAAAGCTTTAATTGATCATTTGCAGGACAACAACCAAAAGTTCTTTTCTTAGCCTGTCTTTTAACCTGGCCAACACCTCATTTCAAAACAGCACAGAACTGATTTATTCCAACAGAGGAATCGCTGAAAGCTTGTCCTGAATTAACCAGATTATATCTTTTATTGATCAGCTCTACCTCGGAGTGGTCCTGGCTCTGGTTGTCATCCTCACTGGCATCTTTGCTTATTATCAAGAAGCCAAAAGCACAAACATCATGGCCAGCTTCAGCAAGATGATCCCACAGGTGAGAACCACCCGTGCCTTTCAACTGAGGCAAAAATTCATCCTGATAATGCACGAGGGAATCCCAGCAAGCCCAGCTTGAATTTATCTCTTGGCAAATGACCTGGAAAAATATCCCGAATCACAAACCATTTGCTAAAAAGCGCACGGTGGTTGCTTTGATGGAGCTGTGAATTGCAGGATGCACATCCTCGTTTTCCATCCAGCGCTGGGTCAGAGATCTCAGTGCCCAGCTCAGACCCGGCAATGGGCAGGGCGGGATGTGCTGGGTTTCACATTGTGCAGCACACTGCTTTTACCCACGGACCTGATGCCATGTGAGCACATCCCTGGAAGGCATTTCCCCATCTCCACGGGCACTTCCCATCTCATATCCCCCAAATTCCAGCCTGAGCAGTGCAGCTGGATGTGAAATACGCTCACATCTCCTCTCCATCCCCCTGCTCTGGATCTTTCCCAGAAGAGAGGGGAGGATCTCAGTTTAGAGAGTGTCAAAAAACTCATTTTTGTCCCATTTCTGTCTTCCAGCAAGCTCTTGTCCTCAGGGATGCCGAGAAGAAGGAGCTGCCAGCAGACCAGCTGGTGGTTGGGGACATCGTGGAGATCAAGGGTGGGGACAGGATCCCTGCAGACATTCGCCTCATCTTCACTCAGGGCTGCAAGGTAAACTGGGCTTGAAGAGCAAATGAAAGAAGGAAAACAGAGTTTGGCACGGTTTATTATATAGAAAGAATTTCTACACAGCCTAAATGGGTTATTAGAGCTTTGATTGGACATGATTAATGAAGTCAGAGGGCAGAAGCCTGACTGTGATGCTGAGATCCTTTTGGACTGATACCTCCCTCCCTGAACATCCAAAAGTCCATGTTCTGGTTCTGCTCTTTGCCAGGACAGGGCAGATGCACCAATACACCATTGAGAGTTTCCACTGGAGGCAGATCCTCAAAATTTTGGGGTTTTCTCCAGCTGCTGCCAAAAATCCCACTGACAGACACAGAGCATTGGCTGAGCTGAATTCCCGCAGAAACAGGCTCTGCCAGGGACAGCAGCAGCTCAGAGAAGAGGCACAGAGAGATGTCGATGTCACTGATTATGAAATGAGCTGTCACCTCCCCTCCCGGGCTGGACACCACTGTGTACTGCTGACTTTAATCTGGGCTTGTCTCCGTTTCATTAAAGGTGGACAATTCTTCACTCACAGGGGAGTCAGAGCCACAGTCCCGCTCCTGTGACTTCACCCACGAGAACCCCCTGGAGACCAGGAACATCGCCTTCTACTCCACCACCTGTGTGGAAGGTGAGCTGACCCTGAAACTGGGCATGGAAATCCCATTTTATCCTCTTTATCTCTTTCTCCACTGGCTCCAGCCACGTTTATCATCCTGTGTGCACACCTTTACATCCCTTTATCTTTTTTCCTAGTTAGGCATTGACCTCTATTCATCAGCTTCAGGGGAACTGAACATTTCTAATTTTTTATTATTTATCAGCATACAGAGAGAAGGGCCCCCAAAAAGGCACCTGCACAGGTGCTGCTGGGTCCTGCTAACTCATTTCAGCAATTCTGCTCTGAGGAACTTCAGAGAGGTTCAATTGCTCACATGAATTTTGACCTGAGCAGATCAAACCGTGACCTTGGGGGTGGTCACATTTAATATTTGCTGCAATGTGCAGCGTGGTTATGACTGCACTAATCAATTAATTGATTTGGATTTGAGCTGACCGTGGCTTCCTTGCGGTTTTTCCATCAATACCTGTTGGAATATCAGGCTATCACAAAATACCCATCTTCTAGGAAACTCAAAAATAATCCATGTATCAGTAGACACCATTTTAGGTGCAGTCTTCGCTCCTTGCATACAGAAGGGGGAGATGTTGGAACCCTGGGCACTGAGAATTCCAGGCTTTCTGTGCTGCCAGGCACTGACCCCCAAGCAAACACTGCATTGGACCTGGAACAGCTTCCAAAATGGAGTGACAGCGCTGGGATTGTGGGTGTGGAGTTTGGATAGAAGTGTGTGATGTCACAGGGTGGAAAACTCAGAGTTTAAGGGTTTAGAATACAGTAATAAATATAAAGCAAAGTCTTCATAAATAGGTCTTAGGGCCTAGGCTAGTGCTTCTTCTTTCACCTTCTTCTACGTAGGTCTGGGTGATATTTTGTAACTGTGTAGAAAAATCTGCATTGTGGACCATGGGTGGTTGGTTACTGGTTAAAAGTAAAAACAATTTAGGTGTCATTTCTTAATTGGACAGTTTGTTTTTAAAAGGCCATCTAGAGAGATAGAGACAGAGCCATTTGACACTTTGTTAGCTAGAACTCACACCTTGTGAGACTGTGCTACAGATAAGAATTAATAAACCTCTGAGTTCAAACATGAAACAACATCTCTCGTGCAATTAGTCCCCACTGTAACAAGAAAAAGAAGATGAAATGCCACATCAGGCTGCTGCTGCCTCTGAGTGTTTGTGTGCCCTGGAGGTGACAGTTTTTGCCTCTGCAGGCACTGCCACCGGCATTGTCATCAACACCGGGGACCGCACCATCATCGGCCGCATCGCCTCCCTCGCCTCAGGCGTGGGCAACGAGAAGACGCCCATCGCCATCGAGATCGAGCACTTCGTCTACCTGGTGGCAGGAGTGGCCGTCTCCATCGGGGTCCTCTTCTTCATCATCTCCGTTTCCATGCGCTACAAGATCCTGGACTCCATCATCTTCCTCATCGGCATCATCGTGGCGAACGTGCCCGAGGGGCTGCTGGCCACGGTGACGGTGAGTCTGTGCTGGGATTCTCTGCCTGCTGCTCCAGCTCTGGGCTGCGTTGGGTTTGAAGAGGGCTGGGGGTTTTTATTCCAAGGATAAACCCTTCGTTTGGTGAATTCTGGTGTAACTGAGTCACTCATCTCAAACCCAGTTTGGGTTTGAGTTCAAGTGCTGCTCTGCCTCGGTGGCCGCCGAGTACAGTGATGTGACTCATTTCTCCACCACTCGTTCCCGCTTGGAAGTGGGGATTTTGTACCCTCAAAGTCACATGGAAACTCCACTTATTACCACATGACCAACTCTAAAATCCCTGCCTGAGGAGCAGCACACCTCCTAAGCTCTGCTGGCTCCACAACACCCCAGCAGCAAACACTGAAGGGAATCATTGCAGGATTCATGGAGCTGGTGGCCAGCAGCTCCCTGCCCACTGCAGGTTCCTCCATCTCAAATGGCCTCTTGGCTGATAAGGAATCCTTATTTCTACCAGCAGGCAGCAGGTTCCTCTCGGCAGCAAATCTACCTGTGCTAGTTACAGCCAAACCTTGGACTACAAATAATTAAAAAAAGGGGGGAAAAAATGCACTGCAGCCAACAAAAATGAAAAAAAATAAAATATCCTCCTAAAAACCCCGACTGAACAAACACCAAACCCCACAAAAGATCTAGCAGGAGAACGTAATCTCGTTACACCTCTGTGTAACCACACCTTGGTGACAGCTGGGCCCCTTCCCTCCCGCCAGGTGAGCCTGTCCCTCACGGCCAAGCGCATGGCCAAGAAGAACTGCTTGGTGAAGAACCTGGAGGCCGTGGAAACCCTCGGCTCCACCTCCATCATCTGCTCCGACAAGACAGGAACCCTCACCCAGAACAGGATGACCGTCGCCCACCTCTGGTTTGACAACCAGATCTACTCGGCCGACACCAGTGAAGATCAAACAAGTAAATGGGGAAATGGGGGGTGTGGGAAGGGGCGGATGCTTGGATCAGCCCCAGGGTGTTCACTTTTGATGGCTAAATCAGACATATCTTCCTTCTACACACGGGAATCTCTCCTTAGCCATGTGGAGACATGAAAAAAAAAATTTAAAAAGAATTAATATGGCATTCTACTCACAAGAAGTAAACCTGGAGGAGGTTCTACACCAGAACCTTTTGCCAAGAGTGCGTTTAGTAGGGAATTAAGCAGAGACACATCATCCAAACCCCTTTGCCAGCACTGCTAGAGGGAAAATTTATATCAATTTTTTTCCATAAAAGAACCTGTCAAAATAATATTTTTCTGCAAGTAAGTCAATTGTGTTTTTTTCACTCCTAAGCTCTTACTTGTCTCATGCAATGTGCTAAAAGATGCAATGTGTGTTTTGCTTCCCTCAGCCCAGCCCTTTGATCAAAGTTCCCCTTCATGGACAGCATTATCAAAAATTGTCACTCTCTGCAACCGGGCGGAATTCCGGCCGGGACAGGAAAATCTCCCCATCATGAAGGTACTGCTGACTTCACACCAGCTTATTTCCCTTCCTTTGAAAAAGCAATTTTCTCTCTTCGGCTTTAACAACTTCCATTTTACCGTGCCAGCCTTCTAAATTCCTACTGACAGTGGTTTTACTGCTGTATACTCACACAAAATTTAACAGTGGGTAAAAAACCCAAGAGCATGGAAAGGCCGATTATCCTGGCTTGGAAGAGATCCACAATCCCAGCTCCTGGCCCTGCACAGGACAGCCCCAGGAATCCCTGTGCCTGAGAGCATTGTCCAAACCCAACTCTGCCTGCCAGGAAAAGGGCAACACAAGGAGCAGGAACAGTAATTATTGCACTGTTAATTTATTATAGCAAAGGTGAAGGTGCCTTAATTAATGCCTTTCCACATGACTGCTCGAAGGTAGTAAATTCTACTGACTGGACTGCCAGAACAAATCTGCTGTTTACTCATCAGTGCCGTCCTCAAATTAATTTGGGTTTGTGCCTCAGCTCACCTGTAACGACCTGAGTGTGACCCCAGATCTGCTTTACAGCAGCAAATGCTCTTTGCCTCTGTTTGCTGTGGCTCAGTTCTAACTCCGAGAGCAAAGCAGACATCCCCAAACTCTATTTTCATATTTTTCCGTGATAACTTGGACACAAAAAAGCAGATTCCTTGTTGCTGAAGTGTGCAGCACGTCACGGAAATGTGGAAACGCAGGAGTAAAATGTTTTCTTCCTTTGTGCCCACAGAGGGTCGTGGTTGGAGATGCCTCTGAAACAGCTCTGCTGAAATTCTCTGAGGTCATTCTGGGGGACGTGATGAACATTAGAGCACAGAACAGGAAAGTGGCTGAAATCCCTTTCAACTCTACCAACAAATTCCAGGTGTGTTTCATGGGGTTTTTTTTTGAAATCATGCCAGATTGTTTCTATCACTGGGCCTGGGTGACCTGGAAGCCTTAACAGGGTAATTCAACAACAGAGGGAATTCAAGCTATAATAAACAGAGTTCATTCCATTTGATGGAAATTGTGATTTCTTCATGGAAAAGAACATGAATCCCGTGGAAAATTAGAAGCAAATGAGGACAATTTGGGCTCTTCCAACCCATTTCCTGTCTGTGGCACAGCTCTCCATCCACGAGACCGACGACCCCCAGGACAAACGCTTCCTGCTGGTGATGAAAGGTGCGCCGGAGAGGATTTTGGAGAGGTGCAGCACCATCATGATCAACGGCAAGGAAGAGCCTCTGGACAATGAGAAGGCAGAAGCTTTCCAGACAGCCTACATGGAGCTGGGGGGCATGGGGGAGAGAGTGCTGGGTGAGTGCAGCTGCAGGGACTGCCTGGGAAAATGGGCTAAATCATGAAAATGGGGTAAAATCCAGCTGTGAAACCTGTGAAATGGGGTTTAAAGTCTTGGCACACCCACATGCCTGGGAAAGTGGCTAAGTGCTGGAGTTCCACGGGCAAGGGAAAACCCCGATGTTTTATCAAGCTCTCCTCTTTCTCCTGCCCATCACACCAACCTGAATATCCTCCCAGGTTTCTGCCACTTGTACCTGCCTGAGAATGAGTTTCCAGAGACCTTCCAGTTCGACACAGATGCCATGAACTTCCCGACCTCCAACCTGTGCTTTGTGGGGCTCCTGTCCATGATTGACCCACCTCGCTCCACCGTGCCCGACGCCGTCTCCAAGTGCCGCAGTGCTGGCATCAAGGTGAGGATTTTACAGTGAAAAACACAGCGGGGCTCCACTCTCCACTACAGAAGGACTCTTTGTGATTATTTTGGGTGTTATTTAAAGTATTTAAAAAATTAAGACCTTCCACCACATGGTCACAAATTATCTTTCTAGCAATTACTACCCAAAATCTCAACCTTAGTTAAGACCATCCCGTAATTTCAGTTGAGAAAGTCCCCAGAGGCAAAACATTTTCATTTAAGTGGGAATCAGACTATAGGAACTGCACAAACCCCTCAAACCTGGGAATCTAACTTCACAAAATCTCAGATACTGTCTCATCAGATCCATTTCTAAAATACAGACCCGACATTAGCTGGAATTACTTGCTTGTGAACAGAATAAGGTGATAGAAAAAATTCTTGAGAAGGCATCGGGACACTGCTTTGAACTTTTATCCAAAGGAATCACTAATCTCAGAATTGTTCAAATGGAACTTGATGCAGTAATTCCCCTAATTTCATTCCCTGGGGACCCACAAATAAACTTTTAGCCCTAAGCAGAGGTGGTATCTGCCTAAATCTAGGAGAATCATATTTGGAATTACAGATCTCAGACACGATGAATCCCAAACACCAACCCTGATGAAATTTTCCATAGCCTGAAGACAGAGCTGGCAACTTTTCTTCAAGAAAAGCAGGAAAAGGCTGTGCCTTGCCTGTCAGGACACCTCAGTCACAAGGATCCATTTTAAGATGCAATACTCTAACAAACCCTCCCCACTGAGCATACCTAATATAGATCCTTATATAAAGGCTCCTTTTTTCTGCATTGTTCTAATCTGGCTGCCTGTGACGAGTTCTTCCTTCAGAGCCCTGATAAAGCAGCCTCAGCAAGGAGAGGATGTCGATACAGAGCTGGGCAATTACTGCCCCTAATCTCCCTTTGCTGTGTACACAGCGCTGCTCTGATCCCCGGGTGCTTCCTGCTCCTCAGCAACGGACCTTCCCCCTTCTCTCGCTCCATGCTTTAGCCGTTTGTCACCCACTTGTCCCTTGCTCAGGTCATTATGGTCACTGGTGACCATCCCATCACTGCCAAGGCCATCGCCAAGAGCGTGGGCATCATTTCGGCCACCAGTGAGACCGTGGAGGACATCGCCAAGCGCCTCAACATCCCGGTGGAGCAGGTCAACAGGAGGTGAGAGCCAGCAGCAGAGCCTGGGCAGCACCCCAGGCTTCCTTTCCCTGCTCTCTCCACGGTGCTTTTTATTCGACAGCCCCGCTGCTTTCTGCTTTTTCTATGACATGTTCCCACTCTTGAGTCATCTCCACCTAAATGTGTCCACTCGGTGGTTTTCATCTTTGCTGCCCGTGAAGAAAATCTGGCAAATTAAACTCTGCAGATCCCGTGGAAGTCGCTGTCGCTGCCTGTTTGACAAAACGCACACACACAAAGCAAAATTCAGCGTCACACGCCCCAGTTTGGACCATCAGCCCAAATCCCTCCTTCACCCCTTAAACGAGGAAAAAAGTCACATCACAAGGGAAGGATAAAAGCTCTTTGCAGAAGTGACGTCCTCCCCATCCCTCCCAGCGAGAGCCCACTGTAAAATGCATTTTCTGAAGCTTCAGTGAGACCCCTCTGCATCCAGGTGACCGTGATCCACTCTGGATTTCTGCAGCGCCTTTCACCCAGCTCCTGCGATTAACTCAATTTGCTGCTTTCCCCTTGCCCCATCCCACGAGCGCACCCTTTTTACCCCTTTTAATATGAAAATTTGCCCGTGGCTCTTGCAGGGAGGCCACGGCAGCCGTGGTGAACGGGATGGAGCTGAAGGACATGAGCTCGGAGCAGCTGGACGAGATCCTGTGCGAGCACTCTGAGATCGTCTTCGCTCGCACATCGCCCCAGCAGAAGCTGATTATCGTGGAGGGCTGTCAGAGGCAGGTGAGGCGAGGGTGGCAAAGCTCACACACAGACACCAGCCCAGGGCTGTGAGGCTGGGAGCCAATTCCCAGTGCTCCCTAAGCTCTGTTTATACTCTTTTTTCCCCGTGCCAGGACATTATCTAACAGATTGCCACAAACGCTGCCTGGACTCAATCCAAGCCGCTCAAATTCCCGCTGCAGACACAGCTCCTGGGGACAAAATGAGCTGGGTTTGGAGCTGCAGCCAGGGCGTGGATTGTCCCTGGCACTCTGAGAAGCACGAAAAGCTTCCTGTGCCCTGTTTGGGAAAAGAGAGTTCCCTCGGGAATTCTCTAAAGCCAGATAAAAGCAACGGTGCTGCCACATCCTCCCCTCTTATCTCTTGTGGCCGCTCAGGCCATGTCCTCCTGCCCACAGGATTGTTTGGGAGTGGAGTTGGTTAGTGGCAGTGCTGGGTGAACTCACAGCCCTTTTCCAGCCTAGATTCTTTATGATTCGGAGGTATGAACCCCACAGAATGATTTACGTACCACCAAGCCTTATCTCTGCCACTTCCCAGGGCTGTAAATCAGGCAGCAGGATTTAAAGAGAGCTTGGCCCATCCATGGGCAATATTATGTAAAGCAGCTTGGAGTGCAGCCAACACAGGAGGGAAAAAAAAAACAAAAAAAAACCAAAAAAAAACAACAAAAGAAACCCAAAAAAACAACAACAAAAGAAACCCAAAAAAAGAAACCCAAAAAGAAACCCAACATTTACAGAGCTGTGTAAAAGATGAAAATTGCCAACAAAAGACTCTCCACTCAAAAAAAATGACATTTTCCAAGTATATTTTGTGAATTAAAGCCATACTAGTGGATTTTCTAGAGAAGAAGTTGTGGCACAAGATAACATTTTATTTCTGTAGCCGTGCCAGCACTAAACTTCCCAAGCGTTATCAACTCGTCGGGTTTAAGCCTGGAGGGCTCTCCAGAGAGTAAAAAAAAAGAAAAAGAGAGATAGAAAAAATTTCAATTTCACGTGTATTTTATTTTTTGAATGGTCTCTGTTAGGCACACGGTGGGTGAACGTGTTCTGCACTGCTCAGACTCCCACACTCCTGGCAGATTTGGCTCTTTAGGGATGAAAAGGAACACCCTCCCCCAGCCAGTCTCCAGCTATGTTTAGTACTCAGAGCTTATAAGCCCTTCTGTGCATGGCATTATTTATAGGTAGTGACACTGTGCTCAATCCCCCCCAGGCGCAGGAAATTCAGCATTTTATTAATCAGTTTGCCAGGCTTTGTCCCCACTCTGAACACCCTGCCTTGAGCCAAGCCAGAAACTTCTGCATCAGCCAGAGCAGAGCCTGGAGCTGCAGGAGATGGTTCAGCAAGGTAACAAAGGAGCTGAGCTGGATAATCAGAGTTTTGCATCTTCTGGATTAGTAGAGGAATTCTAGCACACACTAAGCAGCAGCCAGGGGCCGTTAGGGTGGGGTGAGGATGGGCTCTAACTCAACAGTTATATAATTTATTATTCAGATGTAGCACTTCATTAAGAGAAGACAGGACATTTTGTGTTAATCAAACCTCCCCCAGATGTCAGAGGTGAACCTGGCTCTGCTCAGAGCAGACATCCAAATCTCAAATCCTCTTTATATCCAGCTACCAGATTAGTTGCATTTGAAATGCATCTAATTGAGATGTCCGCTCTTCAGGATGCAGTGAATCACATCCCCGAATTTTCCAGGTCTCTGCTCTAAAGGGAACCACACAAAACTCTGAGGTTGCTCTCCCAACCCTGCCCACCACCCTCCTGACCCCGGCTGTGGGTACAGAGAGCATTCAGAACTTCCCATCAGCATTTTCCTGCTAGAGATGTAAAGATGGGTGATGGCAGGATTCACCCTCTCCCCCCAAGCCCACATCTGGATGCTTTTGTGTGTTCCAGGGAGCAGTGGTTGCCGTGACTGGAGATGGAGTCAACGACTCCCCTGCCCTTAAAAAAGCAGATATTGGGATTGCTATGGGGATTGCTGGCTCTGACGCAGCCAAAAATGCGGCTGACATGGTCCTGCTGGATGATAACTTTGCTTCCATTGTCACAGGAGTGGAGGAAGGTAAAGATGATGTTGTTTCCCACTTTTAGAAGCTGGAAGCTGCTGGCAGGGCCTCCTGATTCTTCCCTCTTCTCTTCTCTTTCTGATTTGTGGATTTGGTATTTGGCAAAGCTGGGAATTAATTCCATTTCTACACATGACAATCAGAGAATAAGGAAATCACCTCCCTCTCTCACACAAAATAAAGATTTCCTGTCTCTGTTTGATCAAGCTTCAGATAAAAGCACTTCCTGACCTGTTCCAATGCAGTTTGAAGCTTCACAAAGATACAAATTATTTTCTCCACTTTTTCCCTCTATTATTTTCTCACACATCGCCTTCACTGTGCTCCACCTATGACAGGAACACTTATCTTTCACTGTGAAGGGCTTGTGGTGTCCATTACAACCACAGCATTTTGGGGGACAGGTCTTTTCCCCTCAAACTGCCTCTTTGAAAGAAATATTTTATTACACTTCAGTTTTCAGAAGGCTCTAAGGGAGGGCAGCTTAAAAAAAAACAAAACAAAAAACCAACAAAACCAAATTACAAAATGCACGAGGAAAAGTCGAAATAGGCAGTGAACGTTTTCACTTCATTTAGTTAAATTTGAACATTTTTGGGTTTTTTTCTGGAAAACACGGATAAAAACCCCCTTTGCCAGAAGTATTTTCTCTTCCCCCAGGCCGCCTGATCTTTGACAACCTGAAGAAAACCATTGCCTACACCCTGACCAAGAACATCGCTGAGCTCTGCCCCTTCCTCATCTACATCATTGCCAGCATCCCCATGCCCATCGGCACCATCACCATCCTCTTCATCGACCTGGGCACGGACATCGTGAGTTGGGAGCTGCAAAGCCAATTCCTGCTGGAATGGGGACAGGGGATGGGGGCCAAGGCACACCCAGGACAGGGGATTTGGTGGCTTTGTCCCCCAGCTGAGAGAGGCAGTGAAAAAAGGGATTAAAAGCAGCCAGGTGGAGAGAAAGAAGAGTAGAAAGCAACAAGAAGCTGCAGGGGGGGAGCAGAAAGCAAAGGCTGATCCGATCCAGGCTAATATCAGCAGTGAGCAATTATCAGCGTGTTTTAATCAAGAGGTCAGAGGGATTTTCTGCAGTTACACCTGACATTCCATCCAGCCCAGCCCAAGGGACCGGGCTTGCAGAAAAGACCCTTAAATTTTAAATTAATGTTAAATTAGTGTTGATCCCCTCTAGCCTTTTGTACTGCTCACCAGATCCGTGCACGTTTCAGATTTCCCCCAAAGCCTTTACACATTAACAGGGACGCACACAGATCCTCCTCTCCTTTCCTCCAACATCCTTCAGAAACACGTGGGAACTGCAAATTGCTGCAAAACCTCGGAGAATCAGGCAAATGCTGAGGGTTTGTCTCTCTTGCAGATCCCCTCGGTGGCGTTGGCTTATGAGAAAGCTGAGAGTGACATCATGAACAGGAGACCTCGGAACAAGAGGAAAGACCGGCTGGTGAACGAGCAGCTGGCTGTGTACTCCTACCTGCAGATTGGTAGGTTGGCCTCCCTGACACTTTCTGGTGCCAGCAAAGCAAGACAGACTCAAGCTGATTAATTTAAAAAAAAAAAAAAAAAAAAAATCCAGACCAAAAAAAAACCCACAAAAACCCCCAAAAACAAACAAAAAACCCCCCAAACAAACAAAAAAACGAAACCAAACCAAACCAACAACAACAACAACAACAACAACAAAAAACACCCAAAACAAAGCAAAAAACCCAACCCAAACCAAAAACCACCAAAAACCACCACCACAAAAAAAAAAATTAGGAGCTAAAACTCAACACCTTCCTCTGCAAACCCACCAGCCTCCTCCTGTTGCTCATTATTCGGCAATAAAATGAGGTTTTCTTTAAAGAAAGCAAGGAATTCACAGCACCAAGAGCTCTCAAACTGCCTTTTGCACGTTTCATGCATCCATCGCACCCCCCAGCGCTCCCTAATTTCGGTTTTTCCTCACTCCTGCCCCTTTGTTTCGGCAGGAATCATGCAGTCCGTGGGGGCCTTTGTCACCTATTTCACCGTCTATGCTGAGCAAGGGTTCCTCCCCTCCACGCTGCTGGGAGTGAGAGTGGACTGGGAGAGCAACGACATCAACGACTTCGAGGATTCCTACGGACAGCAATGGGTAAAGCAGCCCTGAAAATCCCCTGCCTCGTCCCTCCTGCCCACCTGCCTGCTTAAAAAATGAAAGGACAGGGAGCGTAAACCAGGTTTAAATGCAAACAGAATGAGTTTTCATGTGATGTTCCCAGCAGGAACACTTCAGGTTTTCCTGCTGCAGAGCTCTTCCATTCATTCTTCCACAGTTTGCCACCTTCTCGCTCACGGCCTCTGCAGGTGCACCTTCCTCTCTGGTCTTGGTGTTTAAACCCCTCAAAATCCATCACCCCCGTCCTCTCGCAGCCCTGCTAATGATCAGCACCTCTGCCAAGTCCTCTGCAGCCTCCTCCTCTCACTCATCCTGCAGGATCACGAGGCACAGGAGGCATTGATAAATCCATACAGACACCCCCCACCCCAGCTCGTGCTGCAGCCTCGTGACTCAGTCAAGGAATAAAACTGGGCCCAAATCTGATCATTCTGTGCCTAAATCTGGAGTAACTCTGCATTCACACCTTGGGAACTGAAATAAAGCCTCCCATCGAGGTCTGCAGTGGGATTTAAAAACGTTTTGGTGTTTCCTCGGCTCTGCAGACCAAGTACCAGCGCACGTACCTGCAGTGGACCGGCTACACGGCCTTCTTCGTCAGCATCACCATCCAGCAAGTGGCTGATCTGATCATCAGGAAAACCCGGAGAAATTCCATTTTCCGGCAGGGCCTCTTCAGGTGAGATCTGCAGGTGCACGGCCCCGGAATGGTTTGGGATGGAAGAGATTTTAAGGCATCATCATCATTTAAAGCCATGGGCTGGGACATCTTCCACTGTCCCAGGCTGTTCCAGCCTGGCCTTGGACACTTCCAGGGATCCAGGGGCAGCCACAGCTTCTCTGGGCGCCCTGTGCCAGGTCCTCACCTGGGAAGAATTTCCCTCAGTGGGAAGAATTTTTTTCCTATCTAATCTAAACCCGCAGTTCAAGTTAACCTCCTGCTCCATTTGCCCCTCTCACTTTCAGTCTTTGCACAAAGATTAAGGCTGGCCCTAAACAATCACAAATCTCAGGCAAATATTTTATTACACCTCCCCTCAGCCCCTTTTTCTACTTCAGGATAGGGATTTTCTTTAGAGACATTGTGCTGGTTATTCTGAAAATGCACCAGCTTAAAACCATTCATTAAAATGTTTACTAGGAAAAAAAAAAAAAAAAAAAAGGAAAGAAAAAAAAAAAAAAAAAGGGAGTTTCTCTTCCAGATTACTTTCTGAACTCCTTATCAAGAGATAGCGAGTCTGGATTTCTCTGAGATAACTTGAGGCTGCCAGAAGGGAGATACCAGCCGGCCAACCTCCCCCAGCCAGGGCTGGCCGCCCTCTGCAAACCACCCTGCAGCCTCCAGCCCCAGGAGAATTCCAGATATCAGCCGGGACAGAGGCCAGCAGCAGGGCTGGCACTCACTCCCGGGCTTTCTGATAGCAGAGCAATTTGTTTTCCATCCTTTATCTGCGGCTACAGGGCCTACACCTAGGTGTGCTTCCTCCTCGCACTAACGCCTGAGTCACCCTGAGCGCCTTCCCAGCCTTGAGGAACGGGTGCTGGGTGTCTCCCGCAGCTGGATTTGGGCTGGGAACGCTGCCAGGAAAGGCAGGAGCTCGTGGGACGCGAGGCAGAGCTGCCCAGGCCAGCCCTGTGTGCGCAGAGCAGGGAATGCAGGAGGTTCCTGCAGGCACAGAGCGGTTTCGCTCTGGGGTGAACTCGCTCAGGGTTTGACTCTTCCTCTCTGCTTTTCCTGCAGGAACAAAGTCATCTGGGTGGGGATATTTTCCCAGATAGGGATCGCTTTGATTCTCACCTACGGCCTTGGGCACGTTACAGCCCTGAACTTCACCCCACTCAGGTGAGTCCGGGCGCCTGTGGTCGGGATACGCAAAGCAGTCACACGGAGACGAGAGATTTCTCAGGGCAGAGTGTTCCTCTGAGAGAGCCCCAAGGCTGAGCTAAGGCCAGAGCCCCTCTGCCTGTTTATTTCTTACTTTTTATACATTTGTGGGTCTGGCAGTGGATTGGCTTCTGGAGTTTTCACCTCCCAGCCAAATGGCCAGACCAACTGTCAGTTACAATTGTTTTCAGGTTAGAAATATGCAAACAAAGGATAGAGAATGAAAAACAAAGGATTTGTTTATGTTAGATGTGTGAGAATGTGTGCTCCTAATATTGTACAGTAGGTAAAAGTCTGACTCTATTTTATGAACAATCAAAAGACTTTAAAAAACTCAGAAAAACCAGGTTGACAGGTGCCACTGAGCTTCCCCTGCTCTCCTCGAGGACACAGAATGGAGCAGGAGCCCGTGCAGCACCACTGCAGGATAAATATTAAAAACAATTGGTTATATTCATCACTATTTCTTGGCCAAAAAGGCCATTATCACCATAATTTCCACATTACCCTGCTATATCTCCTACTGAGGAGCCAAAACCCCACTTGTGCAAAACCAACATTTAGATATTTCTTCCAGCATCTCCAATGTTTTGTCGAGCACAGACAGCATTTACCTTTTATTTTAAATAGAGCCGTCAGGTGATTGATTGCTGCGATAACACCAGGAAAAATTTCCTTCTGAATAAGGCCTGGAATTAATTAATCCAGTAACTACTTAAGATTGGGAGGCTTTACACTCACATCATCCATTTGAGAGATTAATTAAGAAAAAAGAGAAGAGGCCTGAGGGGGCAGATTTGCTTTAGTGACATTGAAAGCACAGAACTGCAGAACCCAGAGCTGCAGCTGAGTTGTTTCCAGACGTTTCTGAATGAGACTTTTTGCCCCCACTCCCAGGTTCCAGTACTGGTTTGTGGCTGTGCCTTTTGCCATCCTGATTTGGGTCTACGATGAAATCCGAAAGCTGCTCATCAGGAGATACCCAGGAAGTGAGTGCATCGTTCTAATTAAATTTTAATTTAATGAATTTTTAATTCCATGTGGCTTTTCCTACCTTTTCACTCCTACCCCCACCTCAGCTGCCACTCGCAGGTGACTGCTGAAAAATGAACCATTTTTCTCCAGTGATCGTTTTTCCTATTTGAGCAAAAATAACCAATTTTTTTTTTTTTTTTTAAATTATTATCCCTTCTCCTGCAGGTTGGTGGGACAAGAACATGTATTACTGAACAGTCCTGGGCACAGGAGAGCTCCTTCCCCACCTGGCCCAGCCTCTGCTGCTTTCAAGTCCTGTCTGTGCAATATCAAGCACGGATCCATCCCGTGCTGGGGCGAAGAGATTTCACGAGTTCAATGAAGAAACAAGGACTTTAGAGGCTGAGAAATTACCTCCCACTGTACTGTAAAGCCTAGAAATTGAAATACTACCTATTTTTGTAACTGCTACGATTTCCCCTCGTTCGGAGATGGAGTTGGAGAGCACTCTGAGAGGAAAACAATCCAGAGACAGGAATTCCACACAATCCAAGGCATTAATTTGCACTGTTTGCTGATTTTTGCGCTGGTAGAACTGAATTCCAAGCGAGTGCATACCTAGATCTGTTTTACCTTGCCACGGGTAATTGTGCTGTATAGGAATAATTTGATAATAAAACAAGGAGTTTTTTTCCAGAAAACTGTTCTCTGTCTTGTATTCTTATAAATACTGAGAGAAACTGAGTGGAACGAGGTCACAGAGGAAAGAAGCTTTTTTTACCCCCATCAACAGCCCAAGCACTTGACCCATTCTGCTAAAGGTGTCTTGAAAATCAAACCACAGCCAGCAGATTTGAACACTTTGAGACCCCAAACTCACAGCTCACCTCCCAAAGGTGACAATCTCCAGGGCAAAACAGATATCAGAGTCATTAATTTGAGGGTTAATTAGGCACAGGTAAAGTTCTTTTCGAAACCAGGACAATGTGGTCCCTTTAGCAAGAGCCAGTAGGTTCCACTTCTTGTTTAGACAAATTATGTCTCAATTTTAAAGAAAAAAAAATTCATTGATATTAATATTGATTGATATTTCACTCTATTGATGTTGAGTTGATATTTCACTTTTAAATACAAGTTTAGGACAAGTTTTGCAGAAGAAACGGGGCAGAAGGAGAACTGTTGCAGCGAAAAGAAATTATCCAGGAGAGAGAAACCACGGGAAGAGCTGAGGGAAGGGAAAGAGAGGCATGTTTCCCAATCTAAACCCGTTCCCAAAAGTCCACGCCCTTCCCATTTTTTTATTTTATGACCTTCTTTCCCTAAAACCCCTCACCTTAATGCTTTAATTACCCCGAGTGTCAATCATCCCGGCTATCAGCGCTCTTCCCGGAGAGCCGCGAAGAAGAGGAGCTGCCAAGGCAGGAGGAAGAGGGACAGAAAATGAGCCTGGAAAACAACGGGGCGTATCTGCACACAAATTCCAGATAAAGGTGCTGTTATCTCCGCTCCAGCAGCGGGGCTGAGGTGCCAGCCTGACTCATTTCACACCTTGGCACTCGCCAAGCAGCCAGCATTGATTTGTTTTTATCTCCTGTTTAAATGGTAGGAGAGATAGGAGAGGAGCTGCAACACAGCCTGCTCTGTGGCTTGGCCAAAAATTCCCGTTCCAACAGAGGCGGGAGGAGGAAAGGAAAAGAGGAAATGAAGGTCGTGCCAAGGGAAATATAATATGGATATTAGGAAAAAATATTTTCACGGAAAGAATAATAAAATATTGGAATGATTTGTGCAGGGAGGTGGTGGAGTCACTACCCCTGGATGTGTTTAAGGACAGGCTGGATGTGGCACTCGGTGCCAGGGTTTAGTTGAGGTGTTAGGGTTGGGTTGGACTCGATGATCTCGGAGGTCTCTTCCAGCCTGGTGACTCTGGGATTCTGTGAAATTCGGTGTGAGGAGAGAATTTGCCGCACAGAGCCAGGAGACAATTTGCTTTTGGTTTATTTCTAAAACAAAGCACGTCGACTTGAAACAACTCGTGGGAAAGATGCTTGGAGAGGTTTTGTGGGATACCCCAGGAGAGGTTGTGTGGAATATCCAAGGTTAAAACCACAGCGGCTGCTCTGCAAAATCACCTCTAGAGTAAAAATCCGAGGCTTTTCCCGCTGGCTGGAGACCAAATCTATAAAGAATTCTTACACAAAAGACTTTCTCCTGTTGTGCTCTATCTCCTGGCAGTTACCACCTCATAAACACATCCCTGGGGAAAGTCGGGAGAGTTTTGGCTCCCGGGTTTTTTGTTTGTTTGTTTGTTTGTTTGTTTGTTTTTGTTTTTTGGGTTTTTTTTGTTTGTTTTGTTTTGTTTTGTTTTGCTTTTTATCCTGACTCTCCCGTTGTCACCTGGATAAAACGTCAGCACTGCTGGCTGCAGCCACAGCCAGACTTCGCTGCCAAAACTTTTGGCAGATTTCCCTGCCAAAACTGAAAAAGAACAAACCCCAACATATTCTGGAGGTTCTGTCCTCAGGATCTCCCAACACAGCAGGACAAAAACCACAGAGCCACAGGAAAGGGATTTCCCAGGATTTCAAGGCCAAGGGACAGCGTGGCGGCTGTTAACACTGGAAATAATCTGGCTTCATCGTTGTATTTCCAGGAATATTCTTTTAAATACCACAAACCATCCAGTGCCTGGGACATGCAGCATCAGAGGGAGCTTTGGCTGCTCTGGCCTTGAGGAAGAGTCAAATAGAGAAACACGAAGAAACAAAGCAAGGCAAGCTGGAAAAAAACTCAGCAGCAGAAGAGAGGGAATTAAAAAAAAAATAATAATTTTTTTTTTGAAAGGAAAACTTAAAAGCTGGATGTGATCCATGCATTTAAACACCAACATATGTTCCTGAGAGGAGAGCAAAAGGATTTTGTCTCCTGTCGTGGCAACTGGGAACAGTCAGATGTGCGTCTCCATGGCCCCTCTTTGCAAGGGAGTGGGGAGGAACTGCAGCTTCACATTTCCCATACCTAGAAGTGGAATTCCCATATTTGAGAGGGAAAAAGCCAATTGAAGATCAGTAACAGGGAAAAAAAAAAATAAATTAAAAAGCAGTAATTAAAGGCAGCTAATTATCTGGAGCAAACACTGCAAAGCCAGCAAATGCTTCTGGAACAGTTTGCACCTATAGAGTCAGTTTTGTTTTTAACAAGGATTGACAACAGATGCTCCTTTGTGTTTCAAATGTCTCTTTGTCACAGCTCACCTGGAAGGCTGAGAGAGGCCTGTGTTCATCCTGAGAGCTCAGAATGCTCCCGAGAGCTCTAGAGCTTGGCTGCCTGTGACTCAACCGCACCAATATCTCCCCGAGATGACAAAATATTCTTTGCCATCTGTTTTACCCTATCCACGCCTGAACAGAAAGCTCAGATCAGAGGTTTGCAAAGAAATCAGAATATTTACGTCATTTTCAACAAGGGCAGAGCCCGTGAACGCCTATAGACAGATTGGCTGTTTCTAAATCTCAGAGACTTTCCAGAGTTACAAAAGGAGAATGAACAGAAAGGAACTTCCTGGAGTTACAAAAGGAGAGTGGACAGAAAGGAACTTCCCAGAATTGCAAGAGGAAAATGGACAGAAAGGAACTTCCCAGAGTTACAAAAGCAAACCAGGCCAGAGGCGTGGGAGGAATGAACCTTGCACTGGCCCGTGGGGTTGTTGGAACCAGCAGGGCTGGGAATTACTGCCCAGGACAGGACAGGGGACAGCAGCAGGATCTCCCTGCCCAGCGCTGACACCTGATTAGGGCAGCAGGTTGTGGGACCTGATGTGAGGGAATGTGGGACCAAACCCAAGTTTAACCCCATAAACGCATGGAGCACTGCAGTGTTCAGGTTAATCACGGGGAAAAGTGCCGAGAAGATGATAAAATCCAGCTGCAAACTCAAATAGAGCTAGCAGGGGAAGGTACCAAGGCATTGGAGTTTTTGAGTAGCAGCATCACAAATCAATTCTCGCACTTAGAGCTGCATCATTTATTCCCTTTAATCTGCTTTGCCTCCCATTTGTGAGCAGGTTAAAGCATCTGCAAGTCCTGGTGGCTCCCAGATCAGAAATCTTAGAAAGGTTTAGCTAAATTCCAAATCTGGGCAGGATAAACACATTATAACCCAAAATCTGAATAACTGAGCTGGCAAGCTCCTTATGTGATAGCTGGGAAGGAAGAGAATTTGTTTCCCAGGTCAGGTTTATCTTTGTTTGTTTTTTTTTTTTTTTTTCATCCAGCCTCACATAGAACATTCAACCTTAGATGAGTTTTTTACGACTAGATAAATTTTTTTATTTATTATTATTATTTTCGTCATTTGAAGGATGGGAAAACACATATGAACAAATGAACCGTGATTCAAACTTCTGTGCTAAATAATGCACGGGAAATGCAATTCCTCCACTCATCTCTCATTCGTGAATTCCTCAAGTCAGTCCTGCAGCCTCAGCAGGAGCAGACATCGCTCTCAGCCAGGTGAAAGCAGTAATTTATTTTTAAGATGTGCAGCAGATTTTGCCCCCTTCAAGCGGGGTGGGTTTTGGTTTTTTTTCTGCTACAGAATTACTCCATGCAAACCAAGAGTTAACTTGGTTAAGAGTAACCCTTGCTCGTAAACTGAGCAATCTCCGCTGAGCACAAGACCCTTTCCAGCTCCAGCCTCAGCCAGACTGGGCAGGTCTGATGTCCCTGCTGATTGCCCCGAGCTCCAGAGCTTTCCTTCACCTCTTTTTGCTGAACAACATTTTCCTGGCACAGTTTCCTCCAGTCTGAACCAGCTCTCACCCTCTCCCCAACCTCCCAGCTCCAAAAAGAACTCCCAGCCCTTTCCCCTTTCACCTCGGTGTCACTGGCAATTCCTGCAGGCTGGTGAGGAGGAGGAAAGGGAGAGCTGGCTCAGGGCAAAGGGAGAATTGGAGGCCAAAACTTTGTGCAATGCAGCTGTAAAATAAAATCCTCTGTGGGGTGGTGAACTGTGCTGGCTGCTCCGTGGCTTGACCCTCAAAAGTCTATTCATGGCAAAACTTCTTGCTGGACTCAGCGGGATTTTGGGTCCTCCTTCCTAACACAGAGGTTTGGAGTGAGTCAGAGTTGTGCTGTTTATGCTGGAGTGAGTCAAACTCCAACAAAATAATTCCCTGCCCCTGTGTGAGGGCTGAATTCCCGTGTGTGGCAGGGCTGGATTTCCCCTGTGCTCAAACCCCAGACTGATTTTGGCAGCAGCAGCAGAGCCACGTGCGGTATCTCGGTGTGGTGTGGAGAACTTCCAGTGGCATCTGCAGAGCACGTTCCTTTCCCTGGAAATCCTGCAGCCCTCCTGAGGGACTCTGAAAGTGACCCAGAACTGGGAATGCCCTGGATTGCACTTTTAACCGCAGAGTATGAATCAAGAGATGAACAACTGAGAGAATTTGTTATTACTACTATGGTTATCATCATCATTTGAAGGGTGGGAAAAGACATATGAACAAATGAATCGTGAGAAATCCTTCTGTGCTAAATAATAAACAGAAAATGCAATTCTTCCACTCATGTCTCACTTGTAAATTCCTCAAATCAGCCCTGCAGCCTCAGCAGGAGCAGACATCGCTCTCAGCCAGGTAAATGCAATAATTTATTATTAAGAATTGTGTGTGGAGAATTTCCAGTGGCATCTGCAGAGCACATTCACTTCCCTGGAAATCAGCCCTGCAGCCCTCCTGAGGGACTCTGAAAATGACCCAGAACAGGGAATGCCCTGGATTGCACTTTTAACCACAGAGTATGATTCAAGAGATAAAGGACTGAGAGAATTTGTGATGTTGAGGCTTCAGCGAGGGCTACAGGAGCGCAGTGAGGGTTTGTGTTCTATAAAGTGAGAGTGTCTCCAGTGTCATGAGCTCCTAGGGAGGAGTTCACCTTTTCAAATAAAAAACTGCAGCCAAATCATACATTGGAAACCCTTCTTTCTTCTGATGCAGCACCTCCAGTGCAAGAAAAGTCTTTGGCAGACGCCAGGGCTCTCCTGACCCGTGTTTGTCTGTGCCAGGAGAGGAAGGAAAACCACAGAAATTCACATTCTCGTGCAAACCCTTGCAGACAGCTGCTCTCACCGCGGTGTCAGGGGCCACTGGAAACAGAATAGGTCGCAGGGATGCTGAAAAGTCACACCCAGCTCCCAGCCTGGGTTTATTCCTGCAATGCCAGAGGTCACTGGGGTGGGCACTGCTGAGGGCAGCCCCTTCTCTGAGGGTGTGTGGTGCAGCAGAGTAAACTCCCACCAGCACGGGGGCAAACTGTGAGGAGAGAGACAGCATCCCATGGGAAAAATGGGATTGTTTTGCCACTCTTGGGCCTTCCCACCCTGTCAGGAATTTCTTCAGCATTACACCCTGCTTTACAGAGCTGTTCCAGCCCCATCCTCTGACATCTCCCCCCACAACCAGCTCCATTAATTCCTCCTGATTCCAGAGCCTTTCTCCGAGGGAAGAACCCTCCTCCTCAGCCGTTCCACCTCACCAAACTAGGTCAGTTCATGGACTTTTCCCAAAACATTCTTTTGCAAGGCGTGAAAAACTGGTCCAGACCCGGCAGCAGGAAGGACCTCCCCGGGAGCAGGTATTTTCTGGCAGCTCTGCGCAGCCCACAATCACCCAGGCCATCGAATTCCAGGCAGCAGCAGCAAAATTTCCATTTGTAACAACACCCAATCCCATGCTCAGACCGCGACTGAGCTGCATTCAGCTCCACAACATGAAACTCCTCTTCCAGCTTGAAAATCAATCTGGATCTGAAGGTGCAAAATACCAGGCTGTGAATGGAACCCGACTGAGCACAGAAATTCCAGATATTTACCCTCAGCAGAATCCCTGGACTGAGCCCAATCCCCGCAGGAGCACAGATAGCTGCTGTGACCTGAGAGATGCTATCTTCAAAGCTCATTTAAACGCTCACATTTCTAAAATGCTGTTTAGGAAACAGAGCTCAGCTGGAATCAACTGCAGCTGGTTTGGTGCTGCTAAAAACCCTTGGGATGTTTTCCGAAGAATTTCAAGGAGAATGCCCAGGAGAGCAATAAAATACGTTCCACTTAAGGAAAAACACGAATTATTTTCTAGAAAGACCCTCACAAAAACCCAGTCTAGAACTGAGTCTTTTATTTAACAACCTACTCTAAAACAGCACTGTGGTTTTTAGCAAACACCCCTTTAACCGGAAAATGAATTGCAGCATTCAAAAAATGGACCTTTTTTTTTTTTTTTTTTTTTTTTTTTTCCCCAAAGATTTGGGAGACTGGTTTCTTCTGCTTCACGAAAACTCCAAACAAAAATATAAAATGAACAAGAAAAAAAAAATATATTTTTTTTTCAGGGAAAAAAAAAAGAAGAAAGATCTTGAAAAATAGCCAGGTATCTATGAGAGGGAGTTTAGGTTTAGGAGCACAACTGCTGAAGGTTTAAGAGGCTGTGCTCAGTTTGGGTGGCCTGTCCTGCCCATCCCAGCCACTTCCACCCCTCACTCTGACAGGCTCCTGTCCCTCATTTTCCTAAATAAACACCCTTTGGAACAGATATATTTCAGTATTTATCCTCCTAAACCCTCTCGTTCTGTTAAAATCCCTGCAAGAACACAACCAACCCCCTGCAGCTGCCAAAATGGGAATTCCTGTGCCAGCAACACTCACCAGCCCTAGAGGAGAAGTTTTCCCGTTGCCAAGGGGAATGGGATGAATATTCTTCAGCACAAGGAACGTGCAGTGAGGCGCAAAATAGGCAGAAAAGATTAAAAAAATCCAGTTATAAAAATGGTAACAGATTTCTCTGCCAAAGAAGGTGGTTTGGGCAGCTGGGAAATCTCAGCCCTGCGAGGCACCAAACCACGCCCGGGGTCTGTCCAGCTGAACTGGGCCTTTTGTAGCACCAAGAAAAACAGATTTGGTAATGGCTCTGGCAGAAATAACCAGGCCTTCAGCTCCACACACAGCTCAGTTTATTGCTGAGCCTCTGTCCCTACAAATTTCACCCCAAAAACCCTATAACTGTCCTCTTATACATTATGGTGGAGCCCCACTGTTAGATCAATAAACCAATGTCATTCCAGGCTCAGGGGGATAAAATAAAAGGTATTTTATCAGTCACCTGCTGCCAGCAGGCAAGAAACATCTTAATCTCCTTATCTTGACAATAAAAATGGTGGAAGTGGTTGCATTATTTATTTTTCCATGCTCTGATTTCTTCAGCCATTCCAGCCCTGCATATTCTCCATGCTTCTCCAGCCACCGCTCTCGTAAAACTGGACAAAAAAAAAAAAAAAAGGACAACTTTTGGGGCTGTGCAACTGAGAAATGACAGGAAAAACCACATTGTTCTGTGCAAGCCTTGCTTCTAAAGCAGAAATTCCTGCCCTGGCCGGGCCTGAAGCCCTGTGAGGCTGCTCCCCTCTCCCAGAGCAGGAATTCTGATGGAGAAGTGAAGCTTATCCAGGTGTAAATTCAAAATCTCAACCATTTTCTGTGAGGTTTGTAAGTCAGAGTGAGTGAGCACTTAAACTGCAACAGTCCTGAAGTGTGAATCCTAAATAAAGCAGAAAATGCATTTAGCAGATTACTGGCAGCTGTAGGGATGGAGAAAGAGGGACAGAGGAAGGATTCCAGGTGATGCCTCAAGTTTTATCTTTCCTGTATTTCAGGTTCTGTGCTGCCCAGGGTGCAGCTCTGGGCTCACACTCAGGGTCACTCAGCTCTCTGCACACAGCAGGGACACAAAACAAATCCTGTTCCTGCTGCACACCAAGGACAACTTTCAGCCCAAAAGCACAAACAGCGGTGGCTGGAGGGAGGAACAAGAGGGATGGGAGCTCACAGCCTGGAGCTGGGATTGGACAATTCCGCCCCAATGTGCAAATGGACCAAGACTTATAAAAGTGTGAGACTTTGTGAAAGTTTTTCCATTTTGTGTCCATTTTGTGACTATTTTGTGCCCATTTTGGTTCCACCTTGGGTGTAGCCCTGTCCAGGCTCTTGTCCTGCCCAAGCTGTACCTTAAAGGCCTTTCACTAAATCTCTGCTTTATTCTCCAGCTCTGTGCAGTCTCTGTCCCAGCTCAGCATCACAGAGAAGTGGGAGCTCACGGCTGTGGGACAGCGCAGCAGAAGTTCTGCACAAATGAAAACCAGAATATTTGAAGGGAGCAGCTCAGATCCACAACAGGGGATTCCCTCAAAGCAAAGAGCCCAATATCCTCCAGAAGCTGGAGCCTTTCCTTACTTCTCCTGAGGGGAAAAAGTGCTGCCAGAGAGACAGGGAAGGGGGAGGTAGAGCTGAGAGCAGAGCCTGCAGCTGGTTCTGAGCTGGGTTCTGCTCTGCCTGCAGGGAGGGCTGGCAGCAGCACTGCTTCTGTGGCACAAGGAGGAAGAAAAACACACCCAGGCTGCTATTTTTGAAGATGCTTTCAGCACTAGATCCCTGCAGTTTTTTGGGGTTTTTTGCTTTTTTTTTACAGGAAGAGCTGTTCCGTGAGAATTTCAGTGTGTGAGACAAGAAATGCGAGCACAACACTGGCCTGGGTAGAGCCAAGGCAGTGGCAGGGGCTGGGCCAAGAGGTGCAGGGCACCAGAACTCAGAGATCACATCAAAACCTTGCAGAAAGCAAACTGGAGACAGCAAAAGCTTTTGCAGACTCCCCTGGCCACAAGGAGCACTGGAGTCAGGTCACTGCTATAACCAAAAACCACTAAGCACAAAAAACCAGTGCAATGACATCCTTTCACATTACTGCAGTCTAAAACTGCCAATTCCTAAATTTCAGCCTTTTAGGAGCTTCCTTTGGATCTAGTTTGATCATTTCCACCATCCCTAACAACACAAAACTATTCAGTAAAATCATCTTTTCCCACAGGCAGTGTTCTGTTTTTCCCCCACAAATAAAGTCATCCTGAATGAACGACTTAAGGGCAAAGTACAGTTGGAATGCCATTTCCTATGGGATCGTAACAGCTGATAACTGAAGTCCAGACAGGGATTTTATAGCAGGAAAATTGATCTGTGTCTGCCTGGTAGATAAAGGAGGTGTCTGTGACCTGAGAGGGCTGAAACAGGGTTATTTAATGAGTTCTGGGAGTTACAATGCTGTGACATGAGGAGAGTTCACTGGGCGTGCTGGCAGGGACACTGATGACTTAGAGATCCACCTGCTCGGAGCCTTTCATCTGAGGAGGTTCCCAGCACTGAACCCCTGCCAGCCGTGCAGCCACAGTGATGTCATGCTGTCACCTGGCTGCAGTCACCTAAAAGCCAGGTGTGAACCTGTGCCAGCAGTCCAAACAACCTCAGCTCCAGTTCTCCACCAGTTCCAGATGCTTCCAAAGCACAAACATGGGCAGCTCTAGCAGCAGAACCAGAGGGAGCAGCTACCAGGAGCTTCTCCCAGTGCAGGTCCTTGCACTGAGGTTGATCCCTTCAAGATTTTATCTTTTCTATTTTCCATCTGTTTGTAACCCTGCAGTTCTTTAGTGCAGAACTCCAAACCCCACACGCAGTGGGAGCTGCTGCTTCCCCATTTTGCTCACACACAACAATTCCTCTCCAGGCCTGGCCATCAAGGACACCTCACTGCCTCAGACCTGAGAGATGGAAACAAAAGTGAGCTGGGGGCAGCAAACTTGGGGTCAATGACTTCATTAGCTGAAGCTGTAATTGGGAGATGAACCCCAATGTGCAAATGGCCCAAAGTGATCAAAGTGTGCAAACCCGTGACCATTGTCCATTTTGGGTGCAGCCCCTGGGGGGCTTTGTCTGCCCTAAATGTACCTGAGGGCCCTTCAATAAACAGAAATGATTTTTATACTCTTCATTTTGTCTGGCCCCTGGTTTTAGATAAGCCCAAAAGGCATCACCAGTTTTCACCAGCTCCAGATGCCCCCACAGCACAAACACAGACAGCTTTAGCAGCTCGGAGCAGCTCCCCTCTGCCCAGGTGTAGGGCTGAGGTCAGAAGTGCAATGATATTAAATTATTATTACATTTCAGGTGTCCAGCTCAGCCATTCTGGGGAAGTTGGGGAGTTCTTTGTGCTTTAAATCTTCTCCAAGCTGGGAGCAGTGCAGCCCTGACCAGAACCAGTCCCTCCATCGTGGCTGAAAGGAATTTTGCCTTAAATTCCCGAGGGTCCAAACCAGCTCTTCCAGGTTAGGTTTGGATTACCCCGTGCTTCTGTCAGGTCTGAGCTGCTTTGGGGGAAAGTTCATTCCCTCCTGAGCACACAGAATGTTCCCAAGACCAGTGTCCCAGTCTCCAGCTGCAACTGGGATTTTGTGACTGTTCTCTTTCCTTCCCCCCAGCACCACCCAGGGAGGTTGAAGAATAACTCAGAGGGGAAGGAGCTGCTGGGTCCAGCTCGTTGCTGACATTAAACCCCTCCACAAGGTGAATTTCTCCTTGAGTGCAGGATCTCCTCAACCCAGCCTCAAATTTCCTCCCAGTGCACAAGGTGAAAGTGTCAGGAAGTTTTTTTTTTTTTAAAAAAAAGGGCGACAAAAGAATGAAACAGAAGAGAGATGATGCCCTACCCAAATACTTTATTTCTGAGCTTGGCTAAGGAGTTTGAAGCTGCAGTTTGCCAAGGTAAGCAAAGGATTTATAACACTACAAAGTCTTCCTCATTCTTAGTTACTGCTGACCTACAAAGCGCAGGTAAATAGGCTGCACAAAAGCTCCTAAGGGTGGTAAATCATTGATGGGAGACATGTGCTGATGGACTTAATCTGGATCCAACAACATTTACATCTTAGATCTAAAATTACTTCCCCAGGAAAGAGTTCAAGGACTGTTTATGGAACATGCAACCCTCCTTTGGCTACAGGAAAAAAAAAAAAGTGAACTCTGGCTGCTCTGACAAGACCTGAAAAAACCCCACAAGTCCTGATCTCATTTATAGCAAAATATATCAAAATTTCATGCAGGTGGAGTAAACCCAACTTTGCAGCAGCACTTAATAAGAGACAAGCATGGATTAATTAGCTCCAAATTGCAATTTCCAACACTTTTGACTTTTGGTCACCAATTGGGCATCTAACCCTAACCCTAAACATAACCCAAACTCAAATCTTAACACTGACCCTAAGAGAGAGCCATGTTTTGTTGGCTTGAATTCCCAACATCTGCCCCTTTGACCTGTGGTAACTCCGCGGGCATCTCAACCTAAACCAAACCCAAACTTAACCCAAACCTAACTCCAACCTTAACTCAAACCTAAATTTAACCCTAATCCAAACCCAACTCTAATCCTACCTGAAACATAACCCTAACCCAAACCCAACTCCAATCCTAACCCAAAACTAACTTTAACTCAAACCCAACTCTAATCCAAACCTAAACCTAACCTTAACCCAAACCTAACCCCAACCCAAACCTAACCTTAACCCAAACCTAACCCCAACCCAAACCCAACTCCAACCCTAACCCAAACCTAACCTTAACCGAAACCCAACTCTAATCCAAACCTAAACCTCACCCAAACCTAAACCTAACCCAAACCCAACTGCAACCATAACTCAAACCTAACCGTAACCCTAACCCTAACCCAAACCCAACTCTAACCCAACCCCAGCCATAAACCAGACCTAACCCTAAGGGAGAGCCGTGACTTTTTTAGCTCCAGTTTCCAGCTCCTGCCCCTTTTCCTGTGATCCCTGTCCGGGCACCTTTGCTGAGCACTTTCCCCTCTGTCAGCCCAGCTTATCGAGGGCTGTGGCCTTTCCTGCCCTTCCCCTCACGCCTGGATCCCGGAGAGTTTGGTGCTCCAGCCTTTGGGAAAACAATCCTTGCTGCCCAGAAGGGCCTGACCTGAGCTCCTGGACGCCTTTGACCCACACACCACGCGTTGACTTCCTTGTTGACCACAACCCCCATTATCAGCTCGCACCTCCCTGGCGCCGCTGGCAAAGGTCAGGCCCAACACTTTGGGCTCTCCAGGGGAATTCAGGAAGAGCTTGGGCACAAGGAGAACCTTCTGCTCCTTATCTGTGTTTGCCTTGCCAAGAAATGGGTTTATTGGCAGCTTTTCTGCCCGTCTGGCTCCCGTAGGTGCGGGTTGGGAAGGATAGGAGGAAGGGTTGTTTGCTCTGTGGCTCTGGAGGAGGAGGAGTGAGGGGCTGCACCAGATTCCTCCCAGGGAGCAGCGTGGATTTGGAGGTATTTTTGGTTTGTCAGAAGTTGCGCTGGCTGACAGATGGGTGAGGGGGAGATTGGGAGTCGAGGCCTGTTGCTTGTGGTGGATAAAAGTGGAATTTCCAGGCCTCTCTTTTTCAGGGTCTAATGCTCCCAATCAGCACGAGGTAACAAGGAAGACCAAATTTTTTCTTCCTTATTTTGTGTTTCTTCCAGTCCTTCTAATGACTGGATGGAAACCTGATTTACTTTAAGACCAGATTTTGTCCGGCTTAATTTCTTTTCCTTGTACAAAGCTGCTTTTCCAGACATGGGCACCCAGACGCCACTTTCCCAGGACATGAACAGCTAAAATCTTCCAAGATTGTTGTGTAATTTTCACAATAAGCACAGGGAATTCTCACTCATGTGAATCTTACTGGGAAATCCCAGCAGCCCTTTGCTTGCTTAGGTACCACGGTGAAAAAAATACGTTTTGGATATGTTTTTGTCCAATTCAAAAATATTTACAGCAACAAAAGAGCAGCATAAAACCAAGTGCTGCAGCTTTAAAGTTGCCTGTGAGTATTTCTGAGATCAATGAAACCTTGGGCGGTGTAGAGAGGAAAATCTCTGCCCTCGATAATTATATTTTACAGCCTGCTTTATTTTGTCAGGAGAAGCCTTGAGGAAGAAAGGTTTATCTATATGTTTTGCATTTTTACACATGGTTTTACACACGTTTCTAATCGTGGGAAATATTCCAGTGCCCGGCACAGCGAATCAGCAGCACTGATGAATCAACAGGTCCGTGAGTGCTGGGCAGGGTCCATCCTGTGAAGATAGGAGCTATCTCAGGGGTCATAAAGCAAATTAGAGAAGCTGCCAGAGAGAAAGATAAAAGCACCATGAACCTGTTAATTGAGCAATTCAACAAGGCCGGAAATAGCAGCAGTGTGTTAAAGATGAGCTCGCCCTTGTGCCAAGGGCTGGCTCACCAGACAATCCCCGTGTCCGTGAGCACCACGGTGGGTACGGCAGGGATATTCCTGCCTCCAGGCTGCTTTCCTGCTGCACTGGCTCAGTGGGACCATCATCTCACAGATCAGGAGCTGGCTGTCTCAGGGGTTCTGCCAGCAGCCCAAGAAATTCAGGGCATCAGCACGGGATGAACCAACGCGGCTCCAAGCTCAGCTCCAAGCAACCCTGTTACCCTGGTTTTTCTGAGCCTTTTGATTTTCTTAAATGGAGTCAGACCTTTTTAGTTATTGTACAATATTAAGAGCAGTTTTCTACCTTTCTCACAGATGTAACATAAACAGATCCTTTGTTTTTCATTCTCTGTCCTTTGTTTTCATGTTTCTAACCTGAAAACAATTGTAACTGACAATTGGTCTGGCCGCTGAGGCTGAGGGGTGGAAACCCCAAAAAGCCAATCTTCTGCTAGACCCACAAATGTATAAAAAGTAAAAAAAATAAACAAAGGGGCTCTCTTCTCTCCGCTCTTTCAGCTGGGAGCTGGATCGGAAGGACCTCTGCGAAAATCTCTTGTGTGCGTGTGACTGCTTTGTGTGTCTCGGTGACACAACCCCTTCCATCTGTCATTATCAGTGTTTCCCAGCTTTTCCCAGCTTTTTCCCATTTTCCCCAGTTTCTTTGGAAGTGGATCCTGGAGTTTTATTCCTGCTGCCCCCGTGGTGATTGACTCTTTTTACCTGTGTGAGGAACAGAGAACGCTCACAGACACGTGTTGGGGAAGAAAACACGAGCCCTGATTCCACTCAGGTCAGGAGCTCATCTGCTGTGGATGGAGCTACCCAAAGCAAATTGGTTTTTTAGCTGTATTTTCTGCGTTTCCCTCTGGTTTAATCCTCTGACTTCCCCAGTTCAGCTGTAGAGAGAAGAGCAAAAGTAGCTGAAAGGGAAAATCCACTGTAATTCCTGTGTTTCTATGGTTCACACCATGTCATCCACAGCTCCTGGACTTCACATACCACAGGAAGGGATTAAGAAGCAACTTTAGAAAGAGTTTTTAATTCTGGAAATAAAGATTTCTCCTCTTGGCTATAAATTAAAAACATCTTTACTTCAGGTTTTTATTCCTCCCGCAGGAGGACAACAAGAAGGTTGTTCTTCCCTCTCATATTTGAGAAACAAAGTTATGGAAACATTTATTTCAGGCTCATACCCAGGAATTTTGGAGTGACAATGCTCTGATTTTTCAGCAGTGGTGTAAAAATTGCTCCTTGGAAACCTTCTTGTCCTGTGAGGGATAAAAGCACGACGTTAAAGCCAGAAACTTCCCAAACAACTTTTCCTGGAGCTAGAATTGGGACTACCAGGAGATTTCTTCCCTGTGTGGAGGCAATCTTGACTCCCACCAGAGCATTTTCAAACCCAGCCTTGATTTCAGAGCCCGGTTTCTGCTTTTGGCTCTTTGTTCAGGAAGTGTTCAAGAGCATCAGGTCCTGAGCGGAGCTGAGGATGCTCAGGGGCTCAGATTGGGAATCCAGGACACAAATCCTCTTTAGTAACTTTCCAGAATATCTTCACTGGAAATCTTCTTCAGATGGATTTTAGGTATCTTTATCTTTCATCAGGGATCTTCATTGAACTTTTTCTTGTTGCAGCATTAAAAACTCTTCCTCTGGAATACCCAGGGGCAGCCTTTAAGGGCCACAAGCAGCACCAGCAGCGTTCTCTGGCAGAGGTGACAGCTTCAGAATGAAGGATAAAATCAGGAGTGTGGGGTTTTTATCTTCTTTTCTTCTGTTAGGGCTGGGATTAAAGCACGGGAGACGCAGTTTTCTTGTGTTCAGGCTCAGCTGTTTATTAATTCTTATCGAAAGTACAGCCTCACAAGTTGTGAGTTTCAGCCAACAAGGTAGAAAATGGAGCTGCCTCCAACGCTTTCCAAGGTATTTTAAGCACTAATTACCCAATAACAAGATGACACCTATATTATTTATACTTTTTACCCAATAACCAAACACCAGTGGCCCACAATGAGATTTTTTTTTACCCAGTTACAAAACACCACCCAGACCCATGAAGAAGAAGGTGAAGAAGAAGGTGAAAAAAAGGACACAGCCTCTGCCCTAAACCCTCCTCCTTGCTTTATTACAGTATTCTAAACCCTTAAACTCTGAGTTTTCCACCCTGTGCTATCACACACTTCTATCCCAACTCCACACCCACAATCCCAGCGCTGTCACTCCATTTTGGAAGCTGTTCCAGGTCCAATGCAGTGTTTGCTTGGGGGTCAGTGCCTGGCAGCACAGAAAGCCTGGAATCCTCAGTGCCCAGGGTTCCAATACAGCAGCAGCTCATTTCACACCCCAGGGCTCTCTCCCCGAGGACCCCAGCCCTCCCTCCCACGCTTGGTGCTCTCCAGGAGAGGCTGAACTTCGCAGTGGATGTTGCAAAAAGCCTTTTCCTCCTCTCTCAAGAGAGGTACAACCCAAAAATCCCGAGGAGAACCTGTGACCCTTCTCCAAATGTCAAATTCATTGACCCTGCACTCCATCTCTGTTATCAGCAGTGCCAGGGCACTCTCCTGATACGAGGGAACCTCACTGCTGCTCCAGGCTGTGCTGGGCTTCCAGGAGGTTCCACAGAACCCTGGAAAATGAGCTGTCAGCAGCAAATACGTCACAATTGCTATAAACGCAGTGGCTGCACCACTCCTCTTTTTATTAGATCTTTTCAAAGAACTGCTTAAAGAAACTGTGGTTTTTCATTGATATCCTTTGGGTCTGTGGGGAAAAAAAAAGAAAAAAGACCCAAAATATTTAGAAACTCTGATTTTATATATATATATATATATATATATATATATATATAAAATTTACAGCTGAAGTTAAGAAAACAAGAATTGGGGGGTGGGGGGAAATTAAAACAAAATTTCACACACATATCTTTGGTTTGGCCTAAAACAAATCGACTTACTCATTGAAATATTGCTACAATAAAATTTATGATATATTTTATTTACGGCTGCCTTCCACCCTGCCTTTCACAAATAGGATCTGGAGCCACAAGTCACAGAGATAACTTTTTCACCTCTTGGGGACCAGGTTTCCCTCGGGTATCAGAGAGATTCTTACCTCCATGGAGGGTTGTTATGAACATATCTGCTGAAAACATAAAGAAACAGCAAGGATTTTTTTTTTTTTCCCCACTGCCACTTTCCCCAACAGACAACCACAGTGACCTGCAGGGGTTTTGCAGGGTTTGCCTGCTTGTTCCCATTCCCAAAAAATCCCTTTGAGCTGCCAGGAAACCCTGAAATTCTCCCAGGGCGAGACTATAAAGGAAGCTGAACAAACCTTTTGGGGTTGGTTTTTTTTTGTTGTTTTTTTTTGGGAGGAAGCTTGGAAAACTTGGAACCACCAAGAGGAGTGGCAAAACCCTGGAGTTCCTCTGGATCCAGCAGTGGAAGGAAAGCTGAGAGCTTCTGTCCTGGGCTCCTGGGCACCCAAATCTCACTCTGTGAAAACCCCTGGGGTGATGCAAGGAGCAAACACAGCTTTGTGCCCAGGAACCAGCGAGGAGTGAGATCCCCAGGCTTTTCACACATAAAGAAAAATCAGTAAATATTGCACTGAGAGGAGAACTGGTGCTGGCTGGAGCCTCCCTGGTGGGGTTGCCAAAGGTCAGAAAAACCCTTTTTCTGACCCACAGATGGGACCCCTGAAAGGCATTTTAAAGGATTTTATTCCGTTTTCAGTCTCATGAGAAGGGTGAGATGGTACAGATGTTACAATTCAAGCTATCAAAAATCAAGAGCTAAACTGTTTCCTAATTACAATACACTATAAGAGCTTCTTGGCCTATCAGGTTTTCCCACACAATGCTGTTAATGCTTTAAAGCCAATCATCTAAAATTACCCCTCATGGGTCCTGCTACAATAAATCTTCCACTGTTCTATCTCTCCAAAATCTCTGCTCTGTTTGCAAGGCCATCATCTGAAACTTGTTCCCAGTCCCGTTTCTCTCTCAGCAATGTCTGTCCCATCCCATGGCCTTTCTCAGCCAGGAGATTTTATCTCAGAGTTTGCACACAGATGCACAGGACTGTGTGAGCCTCCTGCCAGGCTTTGAGAATCCTCCACAAATCCATTTTCCACATCCAAGGGACTGTGCTGGCTCAAATCCTGTCTTGCTGCCCTTCACCTGGAGATCAGGGATGTGGAGCAGGGGATTCTGCTCCTGGGCCATGGGAACAATTCCCTCCTCACAGCCCTGCTCTCACACAGACAGAACAAGAGAAGCAGCGTGGCAGCAGGGATGTTAAAAATCAAAAATCAGGCTCACAGAGCACTGGACAGCAGCAGCTATCCCTGCAGGAATGGTTCCAGTGTGTCTCTGCTCAGAAAAAAATCACATTTGTAGAGAGCTTTGAGGTCTCTGCCAGCAGAACTTACTGAGAGCATTTAAAACATGCCCAGGCCATGTAGGGGAGCTGGGCAAAGCTTAAAAGGATGGATCTAAAATGCTTGAAAAACTCACAAACATCCCTCAATCAGAGATCAGAAAGGCTGCACAGAACACATTGGTAAATAGAGGTTCTCATGCCACCTGTGGTGCTCTGTTTATTTCTTTATTGACTTCACAACACAAAACACGAAATTTGCAACGCCAAAGACTTCAGCCTCTTTCTCCAGCCTACAAATTATTAAAAATCCACAGCAAACATGAAAATATTTCTAGGTTAAGCAAAAAGAATATTGACTCCTCATCACATATTTGACCAAACGCATCCCTAATTAAATCTGTGTCTGTTGTGATACTTCAGGTAAAGCTGCTCTGTCCCAGACACCCCCTCCCTCCCCAATCCATCGCCCAGGATAAGTTCAGCTCCTCCAGGAATTGAGCTGGTGGCTGTTTTACTGTGCAGAACATGAAATGCTCCTGCTTCTGTCCCTTCAGTGCTCTGAGAGTGCAGCTCCTCTTTGTTCCAGCTGCAGGGCTTCACCCCAGGAATCCAGCAGTCAGAGGAGGCCTGAGCTCCCCAGGCTGCTTTGATGTTTGCTGTCTGATGGAGAAATTCAGAATAAAAGCAGAGTGGAAATTCAGTGGACACCAAGAGCCACCACCACAGCCAATCCAGCAGGATTTACCCAGGACAGGACCTGCAGCACTGCCCAGGGGCTGCAGCACCCCAGCAGGTTCAGGATTTTAAAATGATGCAAATGATCCTCCCATAATTACACCAAACCCTCACCCTCATTCATTTCAAACTCCCAGCGCCACGGCCTAAAAAATTCAGCAGCTGCTGGAGGAAAATGTTTAGTTCAGGAGAAATCCTGCTTATTTTAACTCCTGGTTTATTTACTGCTCTAAACCAGCACACACACAAAAAACCCAGCTGAATTACCAAGGGCTGAGGGGTGCCGCAAGTTCACCAAAGCTTCCTTGATGTCACACAGGGTCTTGGCAAGGGGGGAAGCTGCCACCAGACCCTCTACCTCCAGCTCAGTCAGATAAACCAACTGGAGATCTAAACCTGCAACAAAGAGGGGCATTTTTAAGCCTAAAGGAAGAGGCTCTTCATGGCTGCAAGAAGGAAATATCATCCTGGGCAGAGGGAATGCTGTGAGGATCGCAGAATGATGGTGTAGAGTCTTCCTGGCCTCCCAAATATTAGCATTTAATTATTGTAATGGCATCCAGACCCTTCCTTACGGGTGGTCATTTAATATAAAGGTGTGAAGGGTCTGTGGGGATGGAAACTCCTTGACTTCTCTCCTACAGAGGATGTAAAGGGATGGAAACTCCTTCACTTCTCTCTACAGAGGGATAGAGGAGGCAGAAGGGGCTGCCCTGAGCTGACACCTCACAAAAAAAAAACCCCAAAAACAAACAAACAAACAAAAAGTGCAAGTAAAAAAATAGAATAAATGGGGAAAAGTAATTCTGCATTTGCTGTGCTAGCAAACACAGACACCCCTCTTTACCCTCAGCACAGAACCAGCCTCCTCTGAAAGCACCTCAGAGCTGTGGCACTGCCCTTACCGTGCTGCTCGTGCCCAGGCAGGCTGGAAAAAGCATCTTTCCTGCTGAACAGATCCCAAAGCTGAGGCAGCTCAGGATCCTGCGGGATAAAAAGGGCTCAGAAGTTAAAAGAAATGGAAAACGCTCCCAGAAAGGTGAGAGATGGCCCCAACCCAGCAGCTCACCTGCTCTTCTGGTTTATTTTCACTGCCCAGGCTGTGCAGGGAGGGTACAGCTCCCGCTGCAGCCTGTGCCTGGATCTTGAGCTCCATCTGTGGATTTGCAGCTCTGTTCCCACCAGGAGCATCCCCAAGCAGCGTTTCCAGAGCTCTCATCAACTCGGTCACCTCTTGCCACGGGGCACCTGATGAACCCAACACGAAATTTCAGTGGGATTCCCCAGAACCACTCGGAAAACCGTGATTAAATCCAGACCAGCACCAAGAGCGGGAGCCTTTCCTTGGAAATTTCTCAGGGTGCCTCATTTCCTACAACATTTCCGAGTGACTCCTCCCTGAGCTGCCAGACCTCTCCTCTCACTGAGCTCAGGTGCAGACAAAGCTGTCTTGCAGCTCTCACAGAACAATTTTTCTGGGCCCTCTCGTGGGGATGAGTCAGGTCTGGTTTTAGCCTCTTCAGTGCTGCTGCTGCCCTCACGCTGCCCCTGTCCCTGCACCCTGCTCCTCTCACCTGGCTGGAAGTTGTTCCAGCGTCCATCCCTCAGCTCTGCTGCCCGGCTCTGCTCTGCAGCTTTCTGCCCACAAATCCCTGGCCTGGGAAAGGTTTTCAGGGCTTCCCAGTCCAGAGCTTGCACCGTGTCCTGTCGGCAGAAAACAGCAGCGCTGTGTGTCGCAAACCCCAGAAACCACGTTCATCCTCTCATATAAAACCATATAAAAAATTATTATCATGCCAAAATAAACTATTGAAATGAGTAACACCCATCCATCTATAAACTTTCACATCGGGGCAACCATTTATCTTTAATTTTCTGATGGTTCCAAGGCTACCTTTCCCCCGAATGCCTCTCCCCACTGACCACGAGGCTCTGGATCCTCTGGCTGATGCCGTCGTGGAAGAGCAGCACGTCCATCCTGTGCTTTGCCAGCTGAGAGGCCAGGTGCAAATTCTGATCCTCCAGCTTGTCATAGAGGGTGCGGACACTGAAATCCTCCAGCAGCCCGCGTGTAAAGCTGTTCCCTGAAACACCAGCGGAAGGCACACGCTCCAACACGGGACGCGAGGTTATTTGAGGTTATTTCCCACGCGAGGCGCTGCCTGTCCGCAGGGATTTTGTGTTCGGTGAGGATGGAAAACGGATGAGGCGGGAGATGTGAGAGGAGGTCTCGCTCCCCAGCGAGGGGGAGGGTGACAGAGCGTTACTATCAGCTCCAGAAATCCGCCGGGATGCTCCCGGAGCTGCTCCCTGCGCCGCTGCCAGCATCACTACCTGCTGCCATCTGCTGGGCTCGGGCTCTGCCTCTGAACACCCCGAAATTCCCAGAGAGAGAATGATGCCCGCCGGTCAATAACCAGCAGACGAAGCCCAGGAGAACACTCGTAAATCTTTATTTTCTTCACCCATCACCTGAACTCGCCGCTGTTTTTAAGGGGTTGTCGAGGCTGGGAACTCACTCTCTTAACACCTTAGGGAAAAATCTCCAACCTGTCCACATGATAGGGGTTAAATTCCCTGGAATAAACCTGGAATAAACGCTGGAATAATCCCTGGAAGCGTGTGTGTCTGTGGAAATGCACACAGCAAAGCACCTCTGTGGTCTCCTAGGAGTGCAGGAAATTCTGGGTGAGCAGGTGTCAAAATATTGCACCCGAGAGAGGAAAATGGGAGGAAAAATCCAAACGGGGGAACACCTGGGGCTGGCCCAGCACTTCACCTGCACCAGGCACTGCTCCTTTCTCTCCAGAGCCAGCATCTTCTCCAGATCCACGAGGACCAAGCATCTGATAGAACTTGAGGCTGGAGAGAACGGCAAAGAAGGTGAAGAGCACCTCATTCATCTCAGTGAGATCAGACCCCAGCCCAGCTCAAGCATTTCTTGGGTAGTTTTTTAATTTGTAGGATCATGCACAGGCTGCTCTTTACCTGTCCTTAAGGAGGATGTACTCTGGTGGGATGTGTGGCTCCCCCAGGCTCCTCCATCGTGGCTTCCAGCTCTTCAGGGGGCTAATTTTGGGGCCAGCAGGTTGGAATATGATGGCCAGGGTAGTCAGCACCACCACGAGGAAGGCCAGGACAAAGAGGATCGCTGCAGAAGCCAGGAGGGAGGGCGAGAAGTGAGAAACACAAAAAAAAAAAACCCCAACATTCTGCACCTTTCCTACTCATTTCACTTCTTCCTCTTCTGGGAGAATCTGGGGCAGGTGGATGAGGAGCAAAGTGTTTTCAGGACCGAAGGGTCCAGTTAATACATTTTATAGATAATATATCAAATATTTCTGTTTTATAGAGCCGGGATGATGCTTGCACACCACACGTTCATTTCCGTGGTTTCCTGGCCTCCCACTGAAGGACTGGTGTGTGCACAGCGCTCACACCCACACCTGGCTTGGAGCAGAGACCTTACCTGACCTTGTGTTTGGCTCTTAGTCAGCTTTGAAGTGATGGATTTAACTTCAGAATGATAGATTTAATTCCAGCTGGGTTTATCATGGAAATATGCTGTCATTTTCTGCTTTCCAGCCAAGGAAAACAAAGCCCTCGGTTAGCTGGACTCCTCAAACAGGGCGTGGGGAGAAGCACGGCTGCTCCTTCCCTCTCTCACCACCTCAGCTGCTCTGCAGGCAGGTTCTTGGCCAGAGAGCAGTGGACTTCGGGAAGTTCCACACAGCAAGGGATTAAAGCTGACAAAGCAGTGCTTTGGTGGCATTTCCAAAGAAAAGGCTTGTTTAAACACACACCTAAAGAAGGGTCAAGGGTGGGAATGGAGATTGAAGGTGGGTGTCTCCGAGGTTTGGCTGTACCTGTGATTGCAGCCCAGCTGGGAGCCAAGTTCAGATCCTGCTTCTTCAGAATGCCGTGTCTGGCTAGCTGGAACAGGGAGGAGGGCTGGAAGGACACGGCCCCAGGGTCACAGCTCACGTTGGCTTCGTTCACTGTCACAATCAGGAAGTGCTCCTGAACGGAGCTGTCCCTGAAAACAAATGTCCCGGGCTCCAGGAAAACATGGGCAAACCTGGAAGAGAGAAGTGAGGAAGGCACCAGCTCATCCAAACTCCCTTCAGCCTCCATCTGGGAGGATGGTTGAACGCAGGGGCTTGGACACAGCAAAATGTGGCATTTTCACCACCAAGGACCTGCTGATTCTGCCAAAACCTCACTCTCAGGTCCTGCCCACAGCACTGTCACCCACAGCAGGCGTTACCAGGAGATGTTCAGCTGAGTCTCCTGGATCAGGTGGTCCAGCCTTCGGAAGGGTCCGAAATCCCAGCCTGGGTTGTTGTTGTAGAGATGCTGCTTCTGGTAGACGGGGTAATGGCTGGAGGCACGCTCTGGGGATGGGGCAGCACAGGCTCAGCAGCCCTGAGCCACCCCAGCCGGGAAATCAGGGAACTCTGGAGCTGCTTTTACAGGGCCATGCAGGGACAGCTCACTTCACTGAGTTTAATTACTGCCCCACAAAGATTTGTGCTGTCTAACACAGGACCAGCTTTATCTCACCCTACAGAAATCCAGCCCAAAAGTGACAACCTTCAGGTAAGGCCCTGCGCAGTTCTGGGATCCAGGAGGTGAAGGGAGGTGAAGGGATGGATCCGTGCAGGATGCCCAGCGTGGAGCCACTGCTCTGAACGGGTCTGGACACACAAATGTGCTCAGCCCCAGCCACACTCACCCTGGGAATTGATGCTGAGCTGGAAAAGGATCGTGTCCCCTGCTTCCAGACACACCACTGGGTTCGGGATGAGGGGCAGGGCCTGGCTGTCTTTGGGGGAGCTCCTCTGGGCTCTGTGCCCTTTGTGCAGCAGCTGACCCGAGGAAAAGTCTCCTGCCACAGGCAAGAATATACACCAGAATGAACCCTGCAAAGTGAGCAGCGCGTGACAACACCCGACCCTTGGCAAGGAAGAATTATTTATTTTGTATCTGGCGACAATTACAGCTTGCGAAGCCAAGTCCAGCTCCGAAACCTGCCCACAGATTTATCTCTGGAGTTTCCTTCTAGTTTCTTGGAAATCCAAAGTCTTGCAACCCCTATCTGACCCATTCCCAGGAATTTACCCATGCAGTCAGTGAATTCCCCACTCCTAGACCGAGCGAGGTATTTCCCTGCTCTTTAAATAGTTTGGAGCGTCTAATAATGGATTCCCTCTGTGCCAACTTGCTGTCCAGTGGGAGGAAATGGGTGGCTGGGTGTGGCTGGAATTTGGGTTCCCCCTCAAGCCTTACCCATGAGAAATGCATCCAGAACTTCTGTGCTGGAGACGACGAAACCCAGCACTCCCTGGGGACTGAACAGAACCAAATGCACCCTCTGGCTGCTCTGCACGTGCTCATCTGGGCCCAGAACGTTCGACACCTCCTATGGGAAGCAGGGGGAACTCTGACCACTGAGCCAGTCAGCCCTGGTTCGTGGCCAACCTTCAGTGCAGCTGCGAAAGGCTGCTTTAGGCATTTTCCCCCAATAATTCAGGAATTGTTGTTCCTCTGTGATGCAGCAACCCTTAACCTCACCTGGAGGAGTCGCTTTGCCCCGCTGCCATTCCTGGGCTCTCCCAGCCCTGCACATTCACACAGCAACCCCTCCCTCCACACGTACCCTCACTCGCCCCTGGCCCATCCTCAGCAGCAGCTCCCTGTGGGTGCCGAAGCCCAGGGAGACCCGTGGGGCTCTCAGCAGACACAGCTGGTCACAGAGCTCCTCAGCAGAGACGTACTGCTTGCAGTGACAGCTGAAAAAGGGACAAACCCTCGGTCAGCCCTGATCCCTCAGCAAACAGCTACTACAGAGCCCACGGGGGGGGATGATCCTGCTCTGGATCCGTGGAAAAAAGGGCCAAAACCTGACACCCCACCACCAGCGCTTGGTTGGTGTCTGGCAGAGAGCGCCTTCAGTCCTGGAGCAGAGCATTACACCCCTCCCCAAAGCTCAGCTCCAGGAAAGTGGTTGAAAGGATCAGAGTACGGTTTGGACACACCAGATTTCTGTGCAATCCCTGCCAGGGGGAGATTTTTGCAACACAGGAATTCCTTCGCAAAGGGAAAACAGTGATACTGTGTGACAAGGACTGGTTTCAGCATCGCCCTGCCCAAGGCAGGGGGTTGGAACTAGACGTGTTTAAGGTCCTTTCCAACCCAAACCATTAAAGGCGTCAAAGAGGGGACAAAGATTGATTTCTAGTTGGAATTAAATGATTTTAAGGTCCCTTCCAATCTAAACCATTAAAGGTGTGGCAGGGAGGGTGGGACAAGGATTGATTTCTAGTTGGGACTAGAAGATCTTTAAGTTCCCTCACAACTCAAATCTTTCCATGATTATGTGTGGGGAGGAGCAAGGATTGATTTTCTCATGTCTGGCCTAAATCTAGCAGAGCGACCATCCACTCTAGAGGGGCTCAGCCTGAGGCAGGTGGAAAAGTCACACCCCTGAGGAAAAGTGAGCTATGTCCACCCTGCCCTGGTCACTGGGTGACTGTGGAGTGTCCACCCAAGACACAAAACAGCCAGGTAGTGCTGAGAATTGAGGAAATACCCTCCAGGGAGATGAACAGGGCCGATGAGGACTGAAAGCACAAAACCTCCACAGACTGGAACTCCACTGATGGAAAATCTCCCAAAAGAACACCTCCCACAGCCCAGCCCTGCCACGACCTTGTGCGATTGGTAGCTCAGGGCTAATTGAGAAGTATTTTGGAGGAGAGGCTGGGCTGGTAGTGATGCTGTTGTTAGATATTTACTGTTATTAGATATTTATCTATTGTTAGATGTTTATTATTGTTAGCTGTTTCCTATTGTTAGATACTCATTTGTTATTGAATAACTATTATTAGTAGATATTTAGAATAGAGACTCTAGTCTCTACAAGGAAATCCTTGTAGAAGGAGTCCTTGTAGAACTTCTTCTCAACAAGGAAAAGGTTTTGCCAAGCCTCTAAAGGGGGGAAATGATGCCTTAAGTTTTATCTTTCCTGTATTTCAGGTTCTGTGCTGCCCAGGGGTGCAGCTCTGGGCTCACATTCAGTGTCACTCAGCTCTCTGCACACAGCAGGGACACAAAACAAATCCTGTTCCTGCTGCACACCAAGGACAACTTTCAGCCCAAAAGCACAAACAACAATGGCTGGAGGGAGGAACAAGAGGGATGGGAGCTCACAACCTGGAGCTGGAATTGGACAATTAAACCCCAATGTGCAAATGGGCCAAAACTGATCAAAGTGTCAGACCTCATGACCCTTTGTCCATTTTGTGTCCATTTTGGGTCCATTTTGTGCCCAGTTTGGTTCCACCTTGGGTGTAGCCCTGCCCAGGCTCTTCTCCTGCCCAAGCTGTACCCTGAAGGCCTTTCAATAAATCTCTGCTTTGTTCTCCAGCTCTGTGCAGTCTCAGTTCCAGCTCAGCCCTCCCAAGGCACCAGCAGCACTCACATGCCCAGCTGTGCGTGGAGCTCCCCTCCGGCCGGCCCGCAGGCGGGAGCGCAGTCGTGGCGCTCGGGGGCGGCGCAGCGGCGCGTGGACGCCAGCCGGATCTCACCGGGGGCACACAGCTCGTCCACCTGCAGGAAAACCCACCCAGACACGCTCCAGAGCTCCAGCTGAGCTGCAGCAGCCCTGAAGTTCTCCTCCTCCCCACTTCTGCGCTTCAGCTGCTCGATGTAAAGGCAATCCTGACGCTTTGAGTTTTATCTTTCGTGTTTTCCAGATTCTGCACTGTGTTGGTACGTAACTCTGAACTTCACACAGAGTGTTGGCCAGTTCTCCTCACAGCTCAGTCACACAGAACAATCCTTCTCCAGCCCCAGAACCAAGGACACCGCTGCAGCTTCGGGCCCAAAGAGTGCAAACAGCAGAGAGCTGAGGAGAGCAAACTGGGAGGGTGGGACTGCATCACCTGAGGTGTAATGGACACTGAACCCCAATATGGAAATGGACCAAAACTTATAAAAGTGGGAAAGCTCGTGACCCCTGATCCATCTTGGGTGTAGCCTGGGCAGGCTTTTGTAGTGCCCAAGGTGTATCCTTTAAAAACCTTTTAATAAATCCCTGCTTTATTCCTTTAACTCTGCCCAGCCTCTGTTCCAGGGAGCCTTACAAGGCATCAATCCAACAAGGAAAGCATCGAAGAAAGCACACAACAATTTCACCTCCCAACCCCTCATGAGGTTCTAATTTTCTTCAGCTATAAGAAAATATTTGAAAGAACCAGGGTATAATTTTGACCCTCTGGATTGCTGTGGGACCCATACCAGGAGAGGGTTTTGCACTACAGAACTGACCTGAAAGGAGGAAAAAAGCGGCATCATGCAAGATACAAACATGAACTGGCTTTAGTGTCTCCCTGCCCATTGCAGTTCTGAAGAACTTCATATTAAAGGAGGCTTAAACTCCTGCGTGTGTCATCCACATGAGACACTGTGCTGCTCCCACTGCCCTGGCGTGGGAGGATCCTTTCCTTCCATCCCTTATGAATTTAAATTTCACCCCGTAAGATCCCGGTAAAGAAAACCTCCTACAAGACAGGGCCAATAAAAGACCTAAAATATTTGTTTAAGGCTTAGCTTAAGGCCTGAACACTCCCCCTCTCCTGCACATCACACAACGATTTTTGGTTTGGAGCCTGATTTTACCTGAGGTCGGCAATCCTGGTCGCTGTTGCTGTCAGGGTCTTCCTTGCCTCTCTCATCATAATAAACATAACCTGCCTGGCAGATGCAGGAGGCATCTGACTGCTGGAAAGCCCTGTTCAGCCCATGGCAGGTACAGCTGGTGGCGCCTGGGAGGAGAGGTTGTGTTCAGGGTGGGGAATACAGCCTGGAACAACTGTGCTGGCTGGAAAGGAGCAGCTCCTGTGCTCAGAACCCTTTATCAAATCCCAGTGCTCATTTCAGCGACACTGCTGCAGTCTGTGCCTCTCTTCCAGGGCAGAGCTGAGCCACAGGACCAACACAGCCTTGGAGCATCAGCTGCAGCCCCCGTTCAGCCAGAGATGCAGAAAGGCCCAGCTGCTGGCTGGCAGCAGGGTTCTGACAAGCCCTCCACTCAGTTGTAGATTGAGGCCCTGGATGGGGTGAGGACCCAGACAGGCAGGGCTGCCCAACCCCTCTCTCTTCCTGAACAGCCCCAAATCCACCTGATTTGAAATGCCGGGGCAGTGCTGCACGTACACGAAGTGAGGAATAAGCACTCTTTACATTCCCAGTTTCCAGTCTTACTCCACTTTGCCATGAACTCAGTGCCCAATTTTGGCACAAAAGCACCACTAGAACTAACACAATCCCCCCAAATCCTGGCTAAAGTGATCTTGGTGGAACCCCACTGCTTTCAAAGCAATGATAGAGCAAGAATTAGTGGAGCTGCTCAGCTCTCCTTTCCTTTGATCTCCAAGGAGATCAAATCCCCTTGGGTAAGAGTGTAAGGGAAGGAAAAAAAACAGCTTTGGAATCAGGGATCCCCCTCCTGGGTGGGACAGGGGAAAGGCAGCTGGGCATGGGCAGCACCCCCAGCCCCAGGAGGATCCCAGGGCTTGTGGAACACCAGGAAACGCCTCGACAGAGGGGAAAACTCCACTCACACGCAAAAAACTCACCCGGCTGAGAGGAGGAAGAGCTGCCACAGGGGAAGCAGGCAGCCTGGGCAGGGAGGTGGTTGAAGGTGCCAGCAGGACAGGCCTGGCAGTCCCCCGGGTGCTTGGCAAAGTGGCTGCGCCCGTGGGTGCCCGGGGGACAGGGCAGCGGCGCAGGGGACAGGGCAGGGCAGTAGTGGCCACGGGGACAGGGCTGCTGGTGGTAGCTGTCGCTGCCTGCAGAAAGGGGGGACATCAGGGACCCCAGGAAGCGCAGAGAGACAGGCAGAGAGCACATGCTTGTCCCAGTGATCCATCTACACACATGCCTCTATCTATAGACACAAGTCTATATAAACACACACGTGTGCAGAGCAGCGCTTTTCAGTCCAATTCATATTTAAATATAAATCTCTTTTTTTGTTGGTTTTTTTTTTTTCTTTCCCCCAGCTCTTCCACCGGCTAAATCCAGCGGAAAACCCACGTGACAGTGACAGCCCACACCAGGGTTTTTATAACTGCAGAGGATTCAGAGCTTTGCCCACACAGGACTCAAAATTATTTCAGCTCCCAATTTGAGCTGCTGTTTCTCGCCCCACTCCCCTGTGGCAGCTGAATTTACCTGGTGGGCAGGTGAAGCCGGCTGGGCAGGGCTGGCAGGGCGCTGAGATCAGGGGGTCGCTGCGGAAGGTGCCTGCAGCACAAACTCTGCAGAACCTCTCAGCTGAGCCCCTGAGGCCGGGCAGGCTGAGGGCCATGTGCCCTCCTTCACAGGGCACCGGCTGGGCACTGCCCGGGGGGCAGAAGTAGGGGAACACACACCTGGGAGGCAGAACAGGGGCAGGGAAAGGGAAGGAAAAATCTCTGAAAGTGATCTCTGCATTCAGTGATCAGTGAAAACACAGGGCGGAACTGAAAGCGGTTCTCGTCTGGCTCCAAGATAAGCAGAAAATGGCAGAAGCTTTAAATCCCCCTCCCTGTTCAGTCACCAAATTCGTGACTGCAGCCCCAAGGATTTCTTTGTTCTTGCACCACGCACAAAGGCTTGGTTTGGGCTGGATCCTGGGCACATTTCCCAATATTTGGTTGTTTGGGGGAGCGCAGGCTGGCTGCTCCAACCCGCAGGTACTCACAGCTGCTCGGGGCTGGTGTAAGTCCAGGATCCCTCAGGACAGTGGTAGCCAGCAGGACACAGCGGGGGCTCTCCTGTCACAGCAGGGCAGTAGGAGCCAGGCCTGCAGGGCTTGGGGTTTACTGACCCTGGGGGAGAAACGGGGAACAGCGCTGATGTGACATTCCCAGGACAGGAGAATCTCTGTTGGGGCTTACCCCACTCTGCCACGCCCTCAGTGCCCCATTTTTGGCACAAAAGCACCACTAGATGTAACACAATCCCCTCAAATCCTGGCTAAAGTGATCTTGGTGGAACCCCACCGCTGTCAAAGCAAGAATTAGCGGAGCTGCTCAGCTCTCCTTTCCTTTTAGGAGATCAAATCCCTTAAGAGAGCAAGGGGGCTTCTCCACAAACTCTCTGATTTTCCTGCAGCTCCCCAAAGGACACAGAACTGTTGGGAAGCAGTTTATCACTTAGCATGGCATGCTGACACCTCAATGCCCAGCCCTGCGTGAAAACAGCTCCTCCTTTTCCAAGCCCAGACCACTTCCTTGGCAACCTCAGCTAAACAAAACCAGGGAGGGCTGAGAGGGATCATGGCCTGGGAGAACGGGGTAAGAGTCACCCCTAAATCCCTCCTGGTCCATCATCCAGGCTGAGAAATGGCAGGAATCACCCCTAAATCCCTGCTGGTCCATCATCCAGGCTGAGAAATGGCCGGAATCACCCCTAAATCCCTGCTGGTCCATCATCCAGGCTGAGAAATGGCAGGAATCACCCCTAAATCCCTGCTGGTCCATCATCCAGGCTGAGAAATGGCTGGAATCACCCCTAAATCCCTGCTGGTCCATCATCCAGGCTGAGAAATGGCCGGAATCACCCCTAAATCCCTGCTGGTCCATCATCCAGGCTGAGAAATGGCCGGAATCACCCCTAAATCCCTGCTGGTCCATCACCCAGGCTGAGAAATGGCTGGAATCACCCCTAAATCCCTGCTGGTCCATCATCCAGGCTGAGAAATGGCTGGAATCACCCCTAAATCCCTGCTGGTCCATCATCCAGGCTGAGAAATGGCCGGAATCACCCCTAAATCCCTGCTGGTCCATCATCCAGGCTGAGAAATGGCCGGAATCACCCCTAAATCCCTGCTGGTCCATCACCCAGGCTGAGAAATGGCTGGAATCACCCCTAAATCCCTGCTGGTCCATCATCCAGGCTGAGAAATGGCTGGAATCACCCCTAAATCCCTGCTGGTCCATCATCCAGGCTGAGAAATGGCTGGAATCACCCCTAAATCCCTGCTGGTCCATCACCCAGGCTGAGAAATGGCTGGAAATGAGGAAAACCAAGGTGGTGTCACCTGCTGGGCACTCATAGCCAGGTTTGCAAGGTATTCCCTGGGTGTTGGGGAGCCCTGTGTGGGCTGGATCCGGGCAGTAATATCCAGGAGAGCAGGGATCACACTCTTCCAAGGATTTTGCGCCAGGCTGGACCCTGAAAGTGCCAGCTGGACAGAGGAAAGTGTCCCCATTGCCAGGGCACCAGTAGCCAGGGGGGCAGGGATAATCCTCAAAGCTGGTCAGGCCTGTGGGGAAGAGAAGGGAGTGAAAAAGGAAAGGAGCCTGGGAGTCCAGCGGGGGCTGGAGAAAGGCTCTGAGCAGGAATTCTCTCTCCCTTTCCCTATTTTATTGTTGGGAATTTTGTCACAGAGAGGCGGGAAAGGGAGGGAATTATGTCACACAGAGGCGGGAAAAGGAAGGAATTTTATCGCAGAGAGGTGGGGAAGGGAAGGAATTTTGTTACCCAGAGGGAAAGGGAGGGAATTTTGTCACCCAGAGAAGGAAACGGTAGGGAATGTTGTCCCAGAGGTGGGAAAGGGAAGAAATTTTGTTACCCAGAAGACGGAAAAGGAGAGAATTTTGTTACCCAGAGGGAAGGGGAGGGAATTTTGTCACCCATAGGAGGGAAAAGGAGGGAATTTTGTCACCCAGAGAGGTTAAAGGGAAGGAATTTTGTCACCCAGAGGGAAAGGGAGGGAATTTTGTCACCCGAAGAGGTTAAAGGGAAGGAACTTTGTCACCCAGAGGTGGGAAAATGAAGGAATTTTGCCACCCAGAGGCCAGAAAAAGGGCCGGCTTTACCCCACACCCACCTGAGAAGGGACAGTGACACCCTGTGCCACCCACCTGACAGGGGACAGTGGTACCCCGGCGGGCAGGGCTGGCACTCTGCCAGGCTCCGTGCTCCCGGGTGCCCACGGAAGGTGTGTGGGGGACACTCCTGAGGGGCCAGGACGCTGCCGTGGTCACTGCCATCGCTGCCGAAGCAGTAGTGCCCCAGAGGGCACGGCTGGGCCTCAGAATCCCCTAAAAAACAGGAAAAAAAGAGGGTTAAGGGGGTGTCCCCAATGCCACGGGAACACCTCTGCTCTGTGTCCCCTGCGCCATCGCAGCCCCTCCTCTGCCAGGTGGCACCCAGGGGTGTCACTGGATTAACAGGTGACCGCCCCTTTTCTCTGCAGAACTCATCACCGCTCTGGGATGGGGGGAAAATGAGGTGGGAATGGTGGGAAAGGGGATGGGATTGGGAAAAACGGGAGAAAAATGGGATGGGATGGGGTGAGATGTGGGGGAAATTAAGTTGGAAGGGGGGGGAAATGGAATGGGATTGGGAAAAAATGGGAGAAAAAGGGGATGGGATGGGATGGGATGGGATGGGATGGGATGGGATGGGATGGGATGGGATGGGATGGGATGGGATGGGATGGGATGGGCAAGATGTGGGGAAAATGGGGGAAAATGGAGCTGGAATGGGGGGAAAATGGAATGGGATTAGAAAAAATGGGAGAAAAAGGGGATGGGATGGGATGGGATGGGATGGGATGGGATGGGATGGGATGGGATGGGATGGGATGGGATGGGCAAGATGTGGGGAAAATGGGGGAAAATGGAGCTGGAATGGGGGGGAAATGGAATGGGATTAGGAAAAATGGGAGAAAAAGGGGATGGAGTGGAAGGAAATGTGGGGAAAACAGAGCTGGAGTGGGGGGAAACGGGGCTGGGACTGGGAAAAATGGGGGGAAAATAGGATGGGAGGGAGGGAAAATGGGATGGAGGGAAAAAGTGAGAAAAATGGGTCAGAATGGGGGAAAAATTGGGAAAATGGGGCTGGAATGGGGGGAAATGGGATGAGATCAGGAAAAATGGGATAAAAGGGGGCTGGGATGGGTGAAAAACTGGAAAAGATGGGGAAAGACGGGGCTGGAATGGAGGAAAATGGGGCTGGGAAATCAGGGATGCACAAAACTCTCCTGAAAAGCAGCTGCCATCCCCTCCCCTCGGTGATTGCCCCCCAAACCTGCTTTGCACCAGCGGCCTGGCGGGCAGGGCAGGCAATCCTCCCTCCTCCCAGCCCCTGGAAGAGCCCGGAGAGTGTTGGCAGGACAAGGTGTGGGCACCTCAGACCCCTCCAGGCAGTAGTAACCTACAGAAATGGGCGGAAAGGAGACAAAAGTAAAACGTGCAAATCCTGCAGTGGCAAAAACGACTGAGCCAGAGTGTGCTGTTGCTGTGGAAGGAACTTTTACAGCTGTTGGGAAGCCTGGAGCCTTCAAACTCGTCCAGACTGGCAGCTCAGCACCCTAAATTCCATGGGGTCGTTTTGATCTGGCCCACTCTGGTTCAAAACGATGCAAAACCGAGGAAATCCATGAGGAATGCTGACTTTAATTAGATAAAATGCAACGTATTACGCAGTGTGTTATCGACTCTCCTTGGTTAGCAGCAAGTCAACATTGTGAACTGTGGATGTGACAGATCCTCACCCACCTGCCGGACACAGCCCTGCACACACCTGGCCCCAGCGGCACAGGAGGCGCCAGGAGAAGGGGAGACCTTGGGGAGCAGCCTGAGAGCTCCCAGCCAGGCAGAAATATCCAGCTGCACATTTCCCTTCCAGCTTCCCGTGCCTGGAGAGGAGAGGAGAGGAGAACAGTAATTTGTGATCTCTGAGCTGCCGCTGCTGCCTTGGTGCAAATAGCAGTGTTGAAACTAGGAACTCTGCAAAAAACCAAAAATAACCTCTGATATGAGAGAGAGAATAGACACATTTTTTCCACTTATAAAAACGTGTAGGTGACTCAAGTGAGCCAGTCCAAATTCCATGAACATGGCACACGGCTGTGGATGGAATTGTGGGTGACTTTGCACCGGGCTGGACTTTCTGCACTGCTCCCATGATTTCATAAATGCCACCCACACCTCTTCCGGGTGCTTCTGTGTACCACAAAAATGCCAGACTGCTTTTACCTCCCAGAATTCCCAGACCCAATGCCTCTGTGCCCAGATCTGTGGCTAAAGCTTGTATTTCTTTTCTTCGAGTTAGAGAAATGCAGGAGAGGAGCCGGGAAGGACTTTCCCAGCATGAAACAAGGATGTCAAACTGCTCCAGTGGGAGGAAAAAAATTCCAGGGTGAGCTAAACGCTGACCTGCAGTAGTGGCCAGGGAGGCAAGGCAGGCATTCCTTCTCATTCCAGAGGCCAGTCACGTTCTCAGGAGTGAAGGTGCCTTCAGGGCAGGTGAGAGGAACCCGTGTCCCTAAAAGGGAGAGCACAAAGATCAACCTCTGTAAGAGTGTCCAGGCTCTCCAGCTGTACCGAGTGACTCCCAGGTGGCCGCTGTGCCACGCTGCCCCGTTGCCACCTCCTCGTCACCTGGCCTGGGGGAAACACTGGGGATCGCACATCTCTGGGGTCACCTGAGCCCTTGGCAAGTGCCAGAGTACCTGTGGGGCAGTAGGAATGAGGTGGGCAGCGCCGGGGGTCCCCTGCCACCGGCTCCTGGCAGTAGAATCCTCTCTGGCACGGGATGCAGGAGGCAGAGCCCGAGGCTGGCTGGTACTGCCCGGCAGGGCACGGCCGCGGGAGGGCTGAACCTGACCCACAGAAGTGACCCTGGCGAGGACAGAGAAGGGAGAGCATTTCATGGAGATGGGGAAGCCTTTTGGGCCGCCTAAAAACAGAGGCCAGGCAGAATTAAGAGAATAAAAATCAGTTCTGTTTATGGAAGTGCCCTCAGGGACATTTAGGGCAGACAAAGCCCCCCAGGGGCTGCACCCAAAATGGACAATGGTCACGGGTTTGCACACTTTGATCCCTTTGGGCCATTTGCACATTGGGGTTCATCTCCCAATTACAGCTGCAGCTAATGAAGTCATTGACCCCAAGTTTGCTGCCCCCAGCTCACTTTTGTTTCCATCTCTCAGGTCTGAGGCAGTGAGGTGTCCTTGATGGCCAGGCCTGGAGAGGAATTGTTGTGTGTGAGCAAAATGGGGAAGCAGCAGCTCCCACTGTGTGTGGAGTTTGGAGTTCTGCACTAAAGAACTGCAGGGTTACAAACAGATGAAAAATAGAAAAGCTAAAATCCAAAGGCATCATTCCCCCCTTTAGAGGTCTGACAAGTCCTCCGCCTTGTGGAGTCTCTGTTCTAAATATCTACTAATAGTATGTGCCTAACACCAGTAAATATCTGCCAAAATCAGGGGCTGTATAAATCCCAGAATCACCCAAAGCCCTGTGTGGATGTGACCAATGTCTCAACCAACTCTGGGTGAACCTTGGCCACTGCGGGACCCCCAACAGCCCAGAGCTGGGAACTCCCTGCCCCAGCCCTCGGCAGTACCTTGGGGCACAGGAACGGCGTGGGGCTGACGGAGCTGAAGTTTGCTGGGCAGTAAAATCCCTCGGAGCAAGGTCCCGTGGGAGCGCTCAGCCCCACGCTGGCACAGAAAGCCCCGGGGGAGCAGGGCACACAGCTGTCCTGGGAGCCACCTCCTGAGGGGACACAGACACCAGGGGACAGCAGCTGGCACAGCAGGGACAGCACCAGCAGCACTTGTTTGAAGAGCTGGCACGCGGCCACCACCACTGGTAACACGTGGCCACTGAGCTCAGGGCCAGCTGGGCACCGCCGATGTCACCACAGGACAGTGCCACGGGGGAGGTGACACTCACCAGTGGCGTTGTTGAGGGTCCCAGCTGGGCAAGGAACCGGGAAAAGAGTTCCCTCCGGACAGTAGTGCCCCAGGGGGCAGGGCCCGCTGAGAGGGGACCCGGGTGTCCCACGGGGGGTGGCATCGGTGGCTCCTCCTTCGCAGAAGTACCCGGGCGAGCAGAGCCCTGAGCAGCACAGAGGGAGGCAGGCAGCACCCAGAGCACCTCCCGACACCCTCCCAGAAGGTTCCAGAAGCCCATCCTTGTCCCGGATTCTCTCTGCTGATAGCCCGGGCCGGTCACCTTTGCTTTGCCTTTCCTTCTGCCATTAACCCTCGGCCTCCATCGCTTTCTTCACTGGCGCTGACCTCACCTGCTGTTTGCTCACCTTATCTCCTCCCTAGCTGCTTCCCTACCCTCTGCTGCCCGTGGGAAGGATTCTGCCTCTCTTCTTTCCAGGAGCCCTGGCCCAGGGACAGTGACCCTGGGCGTAAATGGGAGGGGAAGCGTTTTGGAGGACGGAGAGAGCGGAGATAAAATGTTAAAGCAAAGGAAGAGAAAGCAGGGAAAAAAACCCACTAAGGGGGAGAAGGAAAAGCAGTAACAGAAATAACCGTTAAAGAACAAAAAAGAATAAAACCAAATCATAATAGCAATAAAAGCAAAATTAAAAAGAAATAAATAATTAAAATAATGACGAATGGGAATAATATTAAACAATAAAAAAACATTTACAAAAATAAAAAATGATGACGAATAAATTACGAATAACAAATTATAACTAAAATCGACAGATTATTAATAATCATAAATAATAATAAACAACACACCATTAAATATAATAGAATTACAATAGAATAGAATAGAATAGATATAATATAATATAATATAAACAATATTATTATATTATATTATATTATATTATATTATATTATATTATATATTAGATTAGATTAGATTAAATTAGATTAGATTATATAGTATAGTATAGTATAGTATAGTATAGTATAGTATAGTATAGTATATATATGATATTATATAGCATATAAATATATGCTAAATAATACAATGATAAATCTTATCATCAAATAATAATAAATGCTACTAATAAAACCAAATAAACTAATAATAAAACCAAAATAAAAGCTCAGTGAGAAGAATGAAGCAGAGGAAAGGAGGAGGCTGATAAGCACAGCCTCAGGGTGTCTGCAATAGCCTTTACCCCGTTCCTGGAGCCGTTCTCCATTTCCCCACATCCTCCAGCCCCGATCTCCACCCCTGTGCTGGGGCAGCTCTGTTAGCACCCAAACTCACCATCAGGCTCCCAGTTGGCCTCTCCCCTGCAGTACCTGCCCACGGGGCACTGCCTGCAGGCCGTGGGTGCCACTGCCCCCTCCAAGGGGCTCAGGGTCCCCTCGGGACAGGGCACGGGGACAGCGGTGCGGCCGGGACAGAAGTACCCTGCGATGGAGAGGGCCAGGAGATGTTGCATAAAGCCTTACAAAATGGGACACAGCCGTAAACTGCACCAAGGGAAATCTGGGTTGGATATTAGGAAGAAAATTTTTACAGAAAGGGTGATAAAGTACTGGAATGATCTGTGCAGGGAGGTGCTGGAGTCACCATCCCTGGATGTGTTTAAGGACAGGCTGGATGTGGCACCATGGTTTAGCTGAGCTGTTGGGGCTGGGTTGGACTCGATGATCCCGGAGGTCTCTTTCTCTTCCAACCTGGTGACTCTGGGATTCTGTGCATGAAAATCAGAGCCTTTTTACCCTGGTAAAACCATGGCTCAGGTCTGCTATTCTGGCCAAGCACAGCTAACAGCCGGCCTGATGAGTTCCCGTAAGAAAAGAATCTGCGCCTGTGCCAAGAAGGATTTCTGCCCGTGTGAAACATCTTCTGTTTAGGAGACAAGACTAAACACGGGGAGAGAGGAAAGTTTTTGATAGCCACGTCCACTAGCAACCACTAATCAGCTGCAATAAGTTACTAACCAATTAGAATTAAACACGAGGCCTTTAGAAAACCACATCAGCGTGAAGAAAGAAAGGAGGGTATTGTGCACGAAGAAACGAGACACCGCTCCCAACACCAGGGGAGAAGGGGAAACGCTGGGCTGCTCCAAGCAGCAGCAAATCCCCCGTTCCCTGAGCGAGGAGAGGAACCCCCAGCCCCCGTCCCACGGCTGTGCTCACCTCTGGGGCAGGCGAGGGGCTGCACGGTGCCAGCACTGCCGCAGGACGTGCCAGCCGGGCAGGGCAGGCAGGTGCTGGCCCCGGGCACGGGGCTGAAGGTGCCAGGCTCGCAGGGCAGCTCCAGCCCCGAGCCTGCCGGGCAGTAGGAGCCGCTGGGACACCTGTACCCGTGGATCCCATCCGAAGGGCAGGGAGAAGAGTTTCCTTCCAGGCAAACATAGCTGGAAAGAGAGAGAGAATCCACCTGGAGCAGGGAGCTGCCAGGGCGGTGATGGTGGGGGAGGCGCACAAAGAGCCAGCCCTGGACAACGCAGCTTGGCTCAGCTGTGCCAGCAGCTTCCCCACACCTCCTGCCCTGAAAACCCTGGGAAAAGGCTTTTTTACACCGCCTGGAAAATGTTCTCATTCTGGGGGGGGAAAAAAAAAAAAAGCCTTTGAAAACAGAAATACTTTTTACATCAAAATACAGGGCCCAGGTGTTCAGTCCCTGGTGTCTTTGCTGAACCATTTTATTCCCAGCGCTCTCTTCCCTCCCAGCCCCTCACAAAGAGCAAAGATGAAGAAATTCAGAATCCACGATGGTTCTAAGAGCTGAACAACGAGGAAAAGAGAGCTTTGATCCCATCACAAAGTCTGAAGTGATGGAGTTTCTGGAGAAGAAAAATTCCCACTCCTGAAAGCAAACGACTCTGTGTGAAAGGAACAGCACTGAATGAAAACCAGAAAAGCAGCTCTTTTTTTTTTTTTTTTGCCTGGAAACAAGATCAATTCCAACTGAGCAGCAGGTTCTGAGGAGTGATGGATGCTGTGTGATAAAGGTGCTGAAAAGCATCAAACTGCTTCCTGTTGACAGACATGGATTTTGGAAGTCGAGGGTTATATATAATTTATAATTTACATTTCATTACCAACCAGCTCAGAAAATCTCGTTCATTACAGTTACGGCTATGCTGTAGTAACTTTGAGGGTTAAAGGAAATTTTGGGAAGGCTTAAAGTTCAACTAGGACTGGTCAAATCACTTTTATTCCCAAGAATAATTATTTTCAGTCCTTCTCGATGTAGCCCTCATTGTACTCCCAGCTTAGCTTCAACTTCAAAACAAATTTCATTGCGATTTTCTCTGCTCCATTCAGGAGCCAGCTGCTCTCAGAAATCTCATTACATTGCACTGAAATCACTTCAAAGACTCTCTCACACTTATAAAATAAATCAGATCTCTGCAGCCCCTTGCCCTGAGGCTCATGAGATGGACAGACACTGCCCAGGGCCCTGGGCACAGGCTGCCAGTGGTGCCTTGTGCCAGGTTCTTGCACCACCTTGTGGGAGAAGAGCACACAAAAGGACAAAAAAAAAAAGGTTAAATTCTCAGCAGGTGCGATTATGGGGCTAAATAAGGGATTTGTAGCAGTAATTTATTTATAATAGTGACTTCTTTTTTTTTTTTTTTTTCATTGAAAACAGAGAAAAAAAGATTTATGTCAGGCAAACGTGAAGGGAACAGGAATGTCTCTGAGACACCAACAAGGAGACGCCACATCCCAACCAAAGGGCAGAGAACAAGCCCAGGAGCTGGAAATTTGGGTGTCCCTCGATTACAATGCACAGCAAGGCTGCGTTTGGTGACTGAGCAGCTGCGAGAAATGGATTTGTGGAGGATTCTCAAAGCCTGACATAGCTCACACAGTCTTGTACCTCTGTATGGAGACTCCGAGATGAGGTGTGCTGATTGAGAATAGATGGGATAGAGAAGACGTTGTTGAGAGAGAGATTGAACTGGAAACAAATTTCAAACAATGGCCTTGCAAACAGCCCAGATATTTTGGAGAATCAGAACTGTGAAAGACGCATTGTAGTGAGACCATGTGGGGTAAAATAATTGGTGATTGGTGTTAGGAGTATCAGCAGCGTTGTGTGGCAAAAGCTGAGAGGCTGAGAAGCATTTTTAAGGTGTTGTAACAAAGAAATAGTTTGGTTTCTGATAGAGTGGTGTTGAGTTTCACACCTCTTGTGTCTGACCCTTCTACGAGATCGATGATGGAATAAAATCTTTAAAAACACATCTCGGTTGCCTCGTCTCTGCAGAGCGGGGTTTTTCCAACAACCAGTGACGGTGCCACTCACCCTGGGTCACACAGCGACGTCTGGGCCAGCTCAGCCAGCCCTGGGCCACTGCAGACCCTGCCAGCCGGGCAGGGCTGGCACTGCTCCTCTGCCCCCAGGCCCAGGGCGCTGGACAGGGAGCCAGGGGGGCACGGCACGGGGTGCCCGCTGCCACGGGGACAGAAGTGGCCCACGGGGCAGATGTCATTGCCAGGCAGGGCAGGGCTGGAGGATTCCACCTGGGTGAGGAAAATACAGGGGGAAGGTGTTGTCAGGAGGAGGTTTGGCACAGGGTGCACAGAGAGGGGTTCTGGGCAGGGCACAGAGGCTGAGCCCTGAAAATTTGCTGCCTCAAAGCTAAACAAAGAGCGTCGGCATTAAAAGGGTCCTGAAGGGTGGTTATCCTGTCCTTGATGGGATATTTTGGAGATGCCAGACCCCATGCTCCAATGCAATGTAGGAATGAAGGCCTGGCCAGAATTTATCCATGGACAGCCAGCTATTCCAGCAGACACCAGGAGCAGCAGATCCCTGTGATGCCTTAAGTTTTAGCTTTCATATTTTCCATTCTTTCCATATCATCTGGACATATTTTCCAGATTCTGCACTGTGTCGGTATGTAACTCTGAACTTCACACAGAGTGTTGGCCAGTTCTCCTCACAGCTCAGTCACACAGAACAATCCTTCTCCAGCCCCAGAACCAAGGACACCGCTGCAGCTTCGGGCCCAAAGAGTGCAAACAGCAGAGAGCTGAGGAGAGCAAACTGGGAGGGTGGGACTGCATCACCTGAGGTGTAATGGACACTGAACCCCAATATGGAAATGGACCAAAACTTATAAAAGTGGGAAAGCTCGTGACCCCTGGTTCACCTTGGGTGTAGCCCTGGCCAGGCTTTGTTCTGCCCACGGTGTGTCCTATAAAATCCTTTTAATAAATCCCTGCTTTATTCCTTTAACTCTGCCCAGCCTCTGCTCCAGGGAGCCTCTCCAGACACCACCTGCAGCTGAGGGAGCAGAAATGCTTGGAAAACCTCCCAGGGGCAGCCAGGAGATGGTCCCCAGGTGCCCAGATCACTGAGCTGCTGCTGCCTGGCACTCACCCTGTGCTTGAAGGGGGCTGGGCTGACGGCTCCCTTGGCACAGTGATAACCTGGGTAACAAAATCCAGACGGCTGGGACAGCCCTGGAGCTGAGCAATACATCCCTGGAACAAAGAGAGAAGCGTGTCACGCTGCGCAGAACGGCAGTGGAGGGGTCGGTCATGGGAAAAGAGAAATCATTCACGCATTTCCCGTGCCCAGGGAAAAATCCCTTCTCACCTGCTGGGCAGGGCTCGCAGTCGGACTCGCTGGTGGCACCAGGCCTGGGCCCAAAGGTGCCCTTGGGACACGGATGCTCCGTGCTGAAGGTGGTCCCTGGCAGACAGAAGTGCCCAGCAGGGCACAGCTCAGGGGTTTGTGCTCCAGGACCTGGGATGGAAGGGAAGAACCTCGCTCAGGAGGGGTTGTGACAGGTCATGACATCCTCCATCATCAGAACCAGCCTCCCTCCCCTGTTTGTCCAGCTGTGGGCACAGGGAAAGCAGATCCCAGGGGGAGGAGGATCCCCGTGGATGGCAGTGAGGTCTGGCAGGTGATGATACAGAACACGGTCCTTCAGAACTGCTTTGGCCCAGATCAGAGACAAGGGAAACCCAAAATAATGATCTCCTTCCTCATACACCTCTGCCAAGCATCAGGAAGAACCAACTCTCTGAAGTTCAGCCTCAGAAAAAAGAGCGTTTTACCACACAGGTAAAATGAATTCACAGTCCTGAATTAAATGCCTGGCGAAACAAAGGCTTCCCATTAGAAAGCTCAGCTGGGATTCTGAGGCTCTCAGTTGTGGTTCCAGCTCTGCTAAAACTCTCATTAGCTCAGACAGGTAATTCCTTCCCCGCTGCTTCAGCTGCTCACCTGAGAAAGGAAAAGCCTCTTTGTCCCCAGGAAGGTGATGGGTGAATTTGTCACTGTCAGAGTGACCACAAAGATCCCCGTGGTGCTGGGGGGAGCAGATAAACATCTTGTGCAGGCAGATGGTGAGAACCTCTGAGCAGGAGCAGCTCTGGCTCACGGCCAGACCAGGAGCTCCCTGCCAGGAATATTTGTTTCCCTGCAAGGCCAGAGCCGTGTCAGACATGCACAGGAGGTGCAGAGGAGGTTTGGCAGCGGACAAGGAGCTCTGCAGGACCTGAGGCTGCTCCCGAGAACCCAACAGGAGTTTTGGACTTAAAATGATTTGGGGCATTTCTGCTTGGTGCTAGAAACCATCACTGACTAAAAACGGTGTGGGGCCCTCGGTTTGTTCTTGCTGTACCCAAAGTTGTAAGAAATGAAGCTGTGGTGGGTGATTTTCGTGGCTCACTCTGTAACCCCAGCACATCCTCACCGCTGCAGGAGTGCCCAGCTGGGCAGAGCTGACAGTCTGCTGCCTGCCCTCTCCCACTGACAGGGCTGAAGCTTCCAGGGCTGCAGGGAATTGGGAATTCAGAGCCTTCAGGGCAGTAGAAGCCAGCGGGGCAGTGCCTGTGGTCTGGCTGTGCGGAGCCAGGGTCACAGAAATACCCAGCATAACACGGTCCTGCAAGAGAGAAAAGCTTCAGCGTTAGGTTCGAAACCAGAAAATGTAAAAAAAACCAAAAAAGAACAACAACAAAAAAATCCAAACTGGGAGAGAAAAAGGACATTGGATGCATGCAGGACCCACCAGAAACAGCAGGCAGACCTTCTCCTTGGCAGAAGCTCCCAGCAGGACAGGGCAGGCAGGAGCTGAGTTGCCCCATCCCGGGCTGGGGCAGGAAGGTGCCGCTGGGACAGGGCTGGGGCTCGGGGCTCCCTGGAGGGCAGAAATGCCCTGCTGGGCACAGACCCCCTGTCCCATCACCCACAGGGTCGGGCACACGCGCCTGGGAAGTGCAGAAGTGCCCAGGCCAGCACGGACCGCTCGGGGCTGACAGTCCTAAAGGCAACGAGCATCGGGTCAGATGAGCCGGAGGCATCCTATGAATCACATTTTGGGACAAAACCAACTGGACGAGCCTGGTCACCACGATGATCCCAGAGCCTCCTGGCCTGTCAGGAGCTCTGATAGTTAAAAGCTCAATCTGTACTCTCAATATTTACACACACAGTTGATGAGCAGAGAGAAAAAAAAGTCCAAGTTGTTTCCTAAATCACCATTTTAGGGGAGGATGATCATTATAAGCCATTCCACTGAGAGACAAACCCTAAATGAATCCCAACCCCCAAGCTGCTTGATTTCTGGTGTCATAACCTCTCCTAGAACAAAACCACCTCGGTCTGCCTTTAATTTAAGTTTCAAAAGATGGTTTGCCAAAAACCCTTTAAAATCTGCCCAAGGGCTCCCAGAAATCACTGCAAATGCTGCGTGACGTTTGGATGAACCACCCAGGACACTTCCCTCGCTCCCAGACCCAAAGCAGATGAGGATTTCGTTTCATCCACACACACTGCCCACCTGGGCTGGCACAGAATGAGCCCCCGGGACAAGGCCTGCAGTCCCTGGGGTTTGCCAGGCCGGGCTGGTGGCCGTAGGTGCCCTCTGGACACGGGTACTGCTTGGCAGCCCTCGTTCCTGGCGGGCAGTAATGTCCTGCTGGGCACTCCAGGGCTTCGGCCACGCCACGGATGTTCTGTTGGACATCACCTGCCTGGTCTTGTGGGGCACAGAACCTGCCAAAAAAAAAAGCATGCCAAAAGCACTTGTGCTCTCCATCTGTTCTGCCAGAGAGGAAAAAAAACCCCAAACTTTGTGCGCAGCAGTGACCACACAATGAAAGGGAAGGAAATCCCTTGGGAAAACCACGTGGGAGAGCTCAGGTGTGACGTGCCAGGATCACCCTGCCCATCCCAGCAGGCAGAGCTGCCAGGAGGGATTCCCTGTGATGCTTTTGCGGTGCAGAAAATGACAGAGTGAAGGGAAAGGGGACGTGAAAACAGAAACAGGAAGACCATTCTTGTATATAAAAGCGTGTCTTGTATTTTAAACACAGAGCAGCCTGAGGCAAGCGCTCCTGGTAATCCCTAAGGAAGCATCAAGAGGAAGGAGCAAATCCATGTCACTCACATTCCTGCTGGGCATGTTTCACACTGGCCTTTCCCAGCCTGCTCCTGGTATTCTCCAGGGGGACAGGGCACGGGCTCTGGGCTGCCAGGGGGGCAGTAGTGACCCACAGGACACAAATAGTCTGGGAGAAAAACAGGAAATACCCCTGGGGTGAAAATATTTTTATTTTTTCAGATTTTTTTTTTCTTGATAAGATCCCCTACTTATCATACCATTACTATTATTTTTCACTACTACTAACCAACAATTTACCCTGTGTTACTTGGAATAAATTTTGGAAAATTGCTCCCACCTTGATCGTAATTTTTAACCCGTAACTTAAGTCAGATTTTAAAATGATCTTGCTGCTGAAACTCCTGTAGTTAAAAGAGTGATCCCAAAGAATTCCTACCTGAGTGCTGGTGTGACACCGAGCCTGCAGGGCAAAACCATCCCTCCTTGCACAAACCCTGCGGGGAGCTCAGGCCGTGCTGGGAGCAGAACCAGCCCGGGGAGCAGGGCTGGCACTCCTGGGCTGAGCGGCCACCAGGATGAGGCAAGAAGGAGCCTGATAAGAAAAAAAAAAAACAAACCAACACCAAAATCGCATTATTGCATCCTCACACACCCTGCTGGCAGTGGTTGTGGGGGAGTTATCTGGGTTTCGAAGCAGCAGCTCACGCAGGAACTTTCTGGCTGCGTTTGTCCCAGGAGATGCAAAAGGATGCTGGTTTAGGAAGGAATTCTCAAAATCCCAGCGCTCCCTGGGATGAGAGTTTCCTGTCAGAGGGTCCTGGGAGAGGCTGCTCCTGACTGCTGAGGTGAATTCCTGTTTATTTCTGGACTGAGCAGTGCAATCCCTTGCTAATAAAATGATAGATTTAATCCAGGAAATAAACCAATGCTCCACAGCCTCTTACTTAATGAACCCTTTGCCTCATTAGTGATGCTGTTAATGATCTCTCCCTGTGCAGGGGGGGTGCAGAGGCTGTCACATGCTCTGCCTGGGTGACCTGTCCTGCAGGAGGGCTCAGCAGGACCTTCCCTCCTGTCTTGGGTTGCAAGGGAACCTGTAACCAGCAGTTTGGATTCTGTTACCATCTGTGGAAACTGCTTGAGGAAGCGCTTGGATTTTTTTTTTTTTTTTTTTTTCCCTCTTCTCTGACCCATTCCTCATAACTCAGGGGTTTATCGTCTGTTAATGGAACAGCTCTTAAAACCATGCGGGACAGTGTTCTTCATCCCTTCCAGCACCCATCCTCCCTGCAGGGATCTCTGCTGTTCCTGGCCCATCCAGGCTCACTGCAGGGCCGAGACAATTCCATCCTCCCTCGGGAGATGCTGCAGCCAGGGGAGGAGCCCGGCATTCCCGGCTGGATCACACCTGGCCCTGGGAACAGCAGCACAGCCCGTGTGCACGGGATTGCCAGAGGAACCCCGGAGCCATCCCAGCACCACGGGAGCTGCAGAGGGAAACTGCACCCTGCTGCAGGATCCTGGATCACAGAACCACATCTGTCACTGCAGGAGGCTGGGCTGGGCTGGGACCAGCACCCTGAGCAGCAGGGGGTCAGGCTGTGTCAGGATTTTGGGGGTTTTTTGTACTAATACATTTTTATTTTTAATATCCCTCGTAAAGAGCTGTCATTCCTATCACTATACCTTTGCCTGAGAGCTCCTTAATTTCAAAATTACAATAACTTGGAGGGAGAGGATGTTACATATTCCATTCCAAGGGAGGCTCTGGCTTTCCTGGGCAGACACCTGTCTTCCTAAATCGAGACACCTCCCCACCAGCAGCTCCAGGGGCAGTTCAGCCGTTCCTGTCTGATTCAGGGTGACGTTCCCATGCAGCAGCACCGGATGAATGCCCGAATTTCCATGCTGAGAGCAGCTTTTCCTTGAGGAAAGCCTGGGAAGGGGCTGCAGAGCCTGAGCGGGGCTCTGGGAAGGGAAATGCCGGCAGGGACCAGCTGCCACCACACCTACCTGGGGGACACGGGGATGGGGAGTAACTCCCTGCAGGACAGAAGTGGCCTTGAGGACAGGTGTCTCCCGCTGCTCCATCCCTGGGGTTTGGGATTGTGGAGCCTCCCGTGCAGTAGAACCCGGCCTGGCAGGGCCCAGACGGAGCTGCCAGCTCTGGGCTGGCACAGAACCAACCTGGAGCAGAATGAGGAGCAGCTTTTGGAGACAGCAGGAGCAGCCCCAGCATGAGAAGGGGAAAAGGGACCAAAAATCTGACCCAAAAAATATGTGCTGGAATCAGCCCCTACCTGGAGGGCAGGGAAGAGGAAGGGATGACCCAGCAGGACAAAAGGTTCCTGCTTGGCACAACCCCACAGATCCTGGAGCTGGAGCTGCCTTTCCTGTGAATGGGAAAGACAGAGAGCAAGTTGAAACAATGAGAATTGCAAATAAACACTCCATTTTGTTGGAATAGCTCAGGAAAAGGAGAGGTAGAGCACTGAATTAAGGAAAGAAGAGGGAAAGCAAGCCATCCTGAACCTGGCTGGTGACCCTAATACCCTTTGGGTGACCCCAATATCCCCCTCAAGAGCCATCACCACCACCCTTTGCTGTTCCCTTCCCTACCAGAGAAATTTCCAGGAAACATTGGTTTGCTTGATGTGGATCCAGGTGGACAAAACCACCCAGGCGTGCAGAGTCCATCTGGCCTGGCCAGGCCTGGCCTGGAACAGACCCTTCCAGGAGGACACAGCTGACACCTGGAAGCATCCCAGAGATTCAGGGCTTCGCTGTAGGTTCCAGGGGGACAAGGATGCTGCGTGGCAAATTCTGTGCTCCTGGGGCAGTAGTGACCTGGAGAGAGAAGGTGTTTTCATAATGATAGGACAGGTGGGGAAAATCCTAGGAAGGATTCCCAGCCTGCACACGAGGTATTGCCTTCATCTCTTTGTGGGAAGTGATGCCTTTTTTGGGCTGCCTAAAAACAGAGGCCAGATAGAATTAAGAGATTAAAAAGCAGTTCTGTTTATTGAAGGACCTTCAGGGACATTTAGGGCAGACAAAGCCCCCCAGGGGCTGCACCCAAAATGGACAATGGTCACGGGTTTGCACACTTTGATCACTTTGGGCCATTTGCACTTTGGGGTTCATCTCCCAATTACAGCTGCAGCTAATGAAGTCATTGACCCCAAGTTTGCTGCCCCCAGCTCACTTTTGTTTCCATCTCTCAGGCCTGAGGCAGTGAGGTGTCCTTGATGGCCAGGCCTGGAGAGGAATTGCTGTGTGTGAGCAAAATGGGGGAGCAGCAGCTCCCACTGTGTGTGGAGTTTGGAGTGCTGCACTAAAGAACTGCAGGGTTACAAACAGATGGAAAACAGAAAAGCTGAAATCCTAAGGGATCAGGAGGACTGATCCCAAGCCAGGAGCGTGAGCCCATCCTGCAGCGTGCCCCTGCTCTGCCAGGTCCATCCCATCGGGTGTGCACAGGAGGTGTCCCTGGGTGGGCACAGCCAGACCCACCTTGAGGACAATCTGTGTAGTTGGTGGAGGCAGAGGTGCAGTAAAAGCCCTCTGGGCACTCCAGGCACTGTGTCCCGCTCCAGGACGGGCTGTAGGTCCCTGCAGGGCACGGCTGGGCTCTGCTGCTCCCCTCCTCACAGAAATGCCCAGGGGGGCAGGGACCTCCACTGGCGCTGGCCTTGGAAAAGGAAAACACCGCAGTTACAGCTTAAAAGCTCCTCGTGTGCAAAAAGATCTGAGTCAGATTCTAAAGGTGACATTCACCGTGAAATCCTGCTCTCACCCCTCGCTCCTGCGGGCTGCACAAAGCCAGGGCTGAGTCTTGTCATCATCTTTAAAAATTCCTGCTGAATTTTGCCTCAGAGGAGGGCTGGCAGATGCAGCGTTCTAATCAAACTCATGAACTATTAACCTCTGGAATTTTAATGTGATGTGGCATTCCACGCTGCTTTGCAGCATCGACGTGCAAAGACAGAGCTACTTTTGCTTAGATTTTAAATGCAAAGCTCAAGGAAAGCCAGATGTATTTTGTTATCTCTGGTCCCCTTTCGCTATCAATCAACCAGAAGGAGGCAACGTGGAAAGGGAGAGTTCAATCCAGGGCAGGAGAACTCAGGTGACCTCGTGGCCCTCAGTTCCAAGATATTTTGTGTATTTTTACACTATTTCCACCACACCTCAGCTTACCCTGGGAGGTCTGGGGGAAAGGCTTCCTCCGCTGCAGTAGAACCCAGCCTCACACAACCCAGTGGGAGACACAAGCCCAGTCCCGTTGCAGAAATAACCTGAAATAAAATTAAAGGAAAGGGAGAATCACGGTGAATGATGTTGGCAGCTCCAGGCAGACAACAGCGGATTTGGGATGGGGGAAATATTCCTCCTGTTTGATTCAGCTGCAGCTGCTCTCCTGGGAAGAGCTGCAGGGAGCAAACAGCACTTGTGTCACCTCTGGATGCGAGAACATCCAGAGAAAGGGTGGAAAATGAACCTCCCCATCCACTCCTCGTTGTGAGCATCCTCTGAAGTGGAAAAGGGCAGATTTAGCCTCCACCCTCTGCCCAACACCTCTGTTCAGGAAAGCTCTCCCTCACACCTCTCTCCAGCAAAGCAAGCTGCTGGGGATTCCCTGCTCCAGAACCACAGGAACCCTGGGAATGGTTTAAATCTCCTCCATCAGGACTTTGCAGCGCTTTACCTGCATCGCACAGGAGGCAGTCCTGGATGCCGGTGCTGCCAGCTGAGCTGCTGTAGTGGCCAGGAGGGCAGGGCAGCGGGGAGGCAGAGCCCAGAGGGCAGTAGGATCCCTGGGGACATGTGTTCCCCTCCAGAGCATCCCTGGGGTTAGGGCTGGCAGCTCCTCCAGTGCAGTAAAACCCGGCCAGGCAGGGTCCTGTCACCTGGGACTGCCCAGGGAGTGCACAGAAGTGCCCTGAGAGAGCAAATGCCATCAGCACAGGCAGAAAAAACGGGGCTGGGATGGGAAAAATGGAGTCGGAGTGGGGGGAAAATGGGGCTGGGATGGGGAAAAATGGGAGAGAAAGGGGATGGGAGGGGTGAAAACACCGGGGAAAGGGGGGAAACCAGGGCTGGAATGGAGGAAGTGGGATGAGATTGGAAAAATGGGAGAAAAAAGGGCTGGGATGAGGGAAAAAAAATGGGTCAGATTGGAGAAAATTTGAGAAAGTGGGGCTGGAATGGGGGAAAATGGGATGGGATTGGAAAAGATGGTCTACAAAGGGTCTAGGAGGGGTGAAAAACTGGGGAAAGGGGGGAAAACAGGGCTGGAATGGGGGAATATGGCACGGGATTTGGGAAAAGGGGAGCAAAAGTGGCTGGGAGGGAAAAAATGTGGGAAAAATGGTTCAGAATGGGGAAAAATTGGCAAAGTGGAGCTGGAATGGGGGGAGAAATGACATGGGATTGGGAGAAATGGGATAAAAACATTCTGGAAGGGGTGAAAAACTGGGAAAATTGAGCCTGGAACGGGGGGAAAAGGGGGCTGGGAAATCAGGGATACACAAACCTCTCCCTAAAAGCAGCTCCCCTCCCCTCAGCGTTTCCCCCCAACCTGCTTTGCACCAGAGGAGCCATTTCAGGGAGCAGAGCAGCCTCTGAAGGTGAAGGGCACTCAGCAGGGGCTGTCACCACGCCGGGAGCGGCTCCTGTGCCTCACCTGGCTCGCAGGGGCTGCAGTGGGAGCGCAGGCTGCTGCCGGGCTGGGGGTTGAAGGTCCCTTTAGGACACGGGAACTGAGCTGCAGAGGCAGTGCCTGCGGGGCAGAAGTGGCCGGGGGGACATTCCTGCTCCAAAATGGAAGAGGAATTCTTGGGGCAGAAGAACCTGGGCCAAAGAGAGGATAAAAACAAGACGAAGGGGTTTGGCTCCTGTGCTGGGTTGACCAGAAAAGGGACCTAATTGTGGATATCGCTGCAGTCTGAGTTGGTTCCTCAAACGCCAAATTGACGGCGTAATTGCAAAAGCCGCAGAGACGTAATTTTCTTAACCTGAATCACAACACATCCAAGCTGTGATTCATCAGCTCGTAAAAGTTAATCAAGTTCAAATCCAGGCAGTAATTGGAGACAAACCCCCCAAGGAAAAGCCAGGCTCAGCATCAGGTGATTTTCAAGATCCTCTTCCCCTTCAGCAGGCCGGTGGCAGCCCGTTGCCAAGGGAACCAGCTTTTACTCCAGACGTGGAATAAGTTGATGGTGGAAATGGTTTCTGTGCTCTGAACAGCCTAAATTCCCTTCCAGTGGGGCTGTGTGTGGGGTTGGGGCTTTTCCTGGTCCCATCAGCACCGTGTGGTGATGTGGAACAACTCATCAGCAGCACTGCTGCCTCACAGCCCTTCCCCAAGGGCTTTGCAGTCGTAAAATAACTCAATTTCCCCACACACACTGCTCCAGGATGCCTGGATAAACAATTACTTCCAGCAGACCCTAAGCTCCCCGTGTCTCACCCTTCAGGACAGGGCAGGCAGCTGGTTTGGCTCAGCGCAGGGTTGTAGGATCCTGCTGGACAAGCAATGGGAAGAGCTGTGCCCTGGGGACAGAAATACCCTGCAAAAGACAGAGCAGATCCCAATCAGCAGAGTTCGGAGGGTCTGAGGCAAGGCAGGAATTTCTGTGTGAGCTCAACTCACCCTGGGGACAGGGCTGTGGCTCCTCACCAGACACACAGTAGTGACCTTCTGGGCAAGGCTGGCACTGCTCTCCGTGGGAATGGGGCACGTGGGAGCCAGGGGGACACGGGACTGGGCTCCTGGAGCCCCGGGGACAGAAGTGACCCACTGGACACGGAGCTCCTGAGAGGCCATCGCCGGGTGTCGGGCTCTGGGCACCGCTGGCGCAGTAGAACCTGCAGCCGGGACACACCTCTGGATCTCAGACAGCTAAAAACCCCCCTGGAGAGCATCCCTGCCCACAGCAGGGTATAGGAACGGGGTCGTTGTGCTGCTCACCCAGGGCTGCACTGCCCCGAGGGTGCCCTCAGCCCGGAGCCGTTGCAGAAATGTCCCCCAGGACAGGGCTGGCATTCCTGCACCCTCCTCCCGCCCTCCCGGCCGGACCAGGTGCCAGGAGGGCACTGCAGGGGCACTGGGGCACCTGGTGGGATCACAGCAGGGTGAGGAAACTCCCAGGAATTCTAGGGATGAAGGGAAATTCTGCCCCAAAGCTGCCCTCACCTTCAGGACAGTAGTGCCCAGCAGGACAGGGCAGCCCTGACTCTCCATCCTGGGGGTCCCTCACTCGAGCGCCGCTTTTACACCAAAACCCCTCAGCACAGTCTCCTGGAAAAACAGAACAATGGGAAAATAAAAACCACATAAATACAGGCTTCAGATAAAGCCATTTGCCATCTAGGAACCCCCGAGAGGGGATTCCTGACAGGAGGGCAGGACTGGTGGCAGATGCCACGGTGACAGAGAAACTCTTCAATGCCTGGGCACTGCCACCACATTCCAATAAATATCCCACGTTCCAATAAATATCCCACATTCCCACAAATATTCCAGCACACATTTCCTTTCAGAATCACATTCAACACATCCTTAAGCGGAGAGTGAAATGTTAAGAATTTTATCAAAGCGCTTGGCTGAAACAGGGCGTTTCTGGATAAGGAACAATGAAAAATCATCAGATATTAAAATAAAATAACGAATATTAAAATAAAATTGAGAGATGCCATTGCTGGGTATTTTGTGCCCTGTTTCTCTGCTGAATCTAATCATGTGCACATCAATTACATGGAAGGATCAGTTCTTTGGGAAACAGGCTAAAAACCCAAAGTAATTCTAAATAAAATGCCAGACACTGAAGAACTTGACACTGGTTTTTTGTTTTTGTGCTTTTTTTGTTTTTTTTTTTAAAGAAGTATCACACACAGAATTCTGGTTTCTGTCTGCAGTCCTTCTCTCACTCCTTGCTTAGAAGAAAATGCGTGGTTTACTTGTTTAGAACTTCCTGAAGGAGTTCTAGACAAGTAAAATGGGACATTTTACCTCAGCTGAGGTGGGAAGCCAGGAGCCCATCTCCAAGCCCTGCACTAATTACCAGGCACTGATGATCTCAGCAGGGAGGAGGACGCTCAGAAGAGCAGCAGTGTACCTGTTGGGGCAGCCAGGCCAGGGAATTCGCAGTATTTTCCTGCTGGGCATCTCTGACATTCCTGCAGAGATTTCAGTTTCTGCCTGGCTCCAAAGGTCCCTGCAGGGCAGCTGTGCTGAGAGCTCCTGCTGGTCCCTGCTGGGCAGTAAAAGCCTCGTGGGCAGGGGTAGAGGGTGACATCGATGAGTGGCCCTTGCTGGCTGTCACAGTAAAACCCTGCAGGGACAGAGGGGAGAGCTGAACTCACAGAGTCACCAGGCTGGAAGAGACCTCCGAGATCATCGAGTCCAACCCAACCCTAACACCTCAACTAAACCCTGGCACCGAGTGCCACATCCAGCCTGTCCTTAAACACATCCAGGGATGGTGACTCCACCACCTCCAGTACTTTATCACCCTTTCTGTAAAAAAACTTTTTCCTAATATCCAACCTGTATTTGCCCTGGTGCAGTTCAAGGCTGTGTCCTCTCCTTCTGTCAGTGCTGCCTGGAGAGAGACCAACCCCAGCTGAGCACAACTTTACAAACACCTTTCAGGGGGTTGTAGAGGGTGATAATGTCACCCCTGAGTCTCCTTTTCTCCAGGCTGAACAATTAAACCCGGAGAAGCTGCTCATCAGGGAAGAAGAGCTTGTCCAGGCACACAAATATCTCACTGGCCACTCACAGAATGAAGCTGCTGCTGGCCTTAAATAACTCTTGATGTGACCCTCTGCTGCTGCACAAACACCCTGCACTTTCTCTTAACAGGAAATTTAGCACCCAGTGGTCCTCGAAAAACAGGACAAGATTTACACCTGACACTGTAAGGAAAGCACTTAATGACCCAACAGTGATCTCTCTGTTTCCCTTCAGTCTCTGAAACACTTCAAGTCAAGTTTTCCCTCGGAATATCAGAGATTTTCCCTGACAGTGTTCAAGTTGCTCAGAATACACAGATGTTGCTGCTTCTGCTGTCATATCTGAGCTGCTTTCACCTCTAATGGGTTTACAGGGAGAGACAGAAATCTCCTCCTCCAGTACAGAGAAGAAACCAGGTGGGCAGCAGATCTCTGACCATGGGAAAGCCCAAAAGACAGCAAGAAGGTGCCATCTCTTGTCTGAGGGAAGCACAGAACAACATTTGGGTCCTGTGAAACACATCCTGTTTTCTGGGTGTGCAGCACCTCCAGCTCCTGTCAGATCTCCCAGCAGGGAAATGGCTTTTCCACTCCAGACAGTGACTCACAGAAAGGCATTTATTTTGAATTTGTCACCCACAGTCCTTTGAGCACATCCCCAGGGACTGTGGCAGCCTGCAGGACATTTTATTTCCCACTCACCTTCCCAGCACTCGCCAGTGGGGGCACTGAGGCCAGGTTCCTCACAGTAGAAGCCAGAGGGGCAGGGCTGGCACTCAGAAAGTGCTCTCCTCCCTGGCAGGCTGGAGAAGGTGCCCGCTGGGCAGAGCTGGGGCGCTGCTGATGCTGCAGCTGCAAGAGGAGAAGCAAGAGAGAAATGAGAACGGAAAGAATGAGAGAGATGGCTCATGAAATGTTCATTTGGATGAACACAAAACAGCAGCAGGGAAGTCTTCTCCACTCATGGATCCAACAGTGCTGAGTGGGAGTGTGTCCTGGGTGGCAGTGCAAGATGTCACCAGCAGTTTGTGTTCTGTCACCAGCTGTTCATCCAGCTGTGTCACTGCTCTTTATCCCTTCCAGGACCCATCCTCCCTGCAGGGATCTCTGCTGTTCCTGGCCCATCCAGGCTCACTGCAGGGCTGAGACAATTCCATCCTCCATCGGGAGATGCTGCAGCCAGGGGAGGAGCCCGGCATTCCCGGCTGGATCACACCTGGCCCTGGGAACAGCAGCACAGCCCGTGTGCACGGGATTGCCAGAGGAACCCCGGAGCCATCCCAGCACCACGGGAGCTGCAGAGGGAAACTGCACCCTGCTGCAGGATCCTGGATCACAGAACCACATCTGTCACTGCAGGAGGCTGGGCTGGGCTGGGACCAGCACCCTGAGCAGCACCAACAGGGGGTCAGGCTGTGTTCTGACTGACACTATTTTCTTTTTGTTTGTTTGTTTGCTTTTTTGGTACTACTGTATTTTTATTTTTAACATTCCTAGTAAAGAGTTGCTATTGCTATTCCCATATCTTTGCCTGAGAGCCCCTTAATTTCAGAATTATAATAATTTGGAGGGAGGGGATCTATGTTCCCAGTTCCAAGGGAGGCTCTGGCTTCCCCTGGCAGACACCTGTCTTCCTAAACCAAGCCAGAACGGGACAGAAATTATTGAGTTCATTTCACCCACAGGTGAAGCCAAATAAAGTTCAGCTATTGGGACAAAAGGGTCACCTCCCAGTTTGAAAGGAAGGGGAAGAATTAGGAGAAGGATTTGGGGCTTTGGCACCATGGTCAGACCCCAGGCAGTTGGCTGCCACACCCTGTGGGGGTTTCAGGCGTTCTGTGCCATGAACTCTTCAGTGCTGGATACCCACTGCAGTAAGAGCCCACGGGGCAGATGTTCCCAGTGACACCATCCGTGGGCTTGGGGCCAGCAGCTCCCTCTGCACAGTAAAAGCCAGCAGCACATTCCCCACTGGGGACAGACAGCCCTGCAAGACAGAGGGGATGGGGGCACTCAGAGCACCGAGACAAAGGGGGAAAAGCAGGGAAAACAACTGCTCACAGCCTCCCCGTGGGAGACCCCGCGGGCATCCGGCAAGCACTGCTACATCCCCGTGGGAATAGCAGGAATATCCTCTCCAAACTGCCCTCTCCCCACAGACACCGACCTGAGGCATTGCAGAAGAGCCCTGGGGGACAAGGAAGTGGCTCTGGGCTTCCCTGGGGACAGTAAAAGCCAGCTGTGCACTTGCCCCCGGTGGCAGTGGCTGGGCACAGGCAGTTGGCACTGGTGTAGTTGTCCAGGTCAAACGGCTGCGAGGTCCAGGCTGCTGAGACGCAAAACCAGCCTGGGAACAGCAAACGGCACTGAGGAGCTCTGGCAGTGACAGAGCCCCAAAAAACACCACAAATAAACCAGCTGGGATGGCTTTGGGCATGTTGCAGATATTATAAAAGAAAGGCCTTATTTTATAAGGCTTAGGTCCTGCTACTCTAGCTGAGCTAGGCGTGGCTTGTAAGTTCCCATAAAGAAAAATTATAAGAATGAACACAACAATCTGTTATTAGAGAGAAAAATAAGTTTGCACCTGCATAAACAATGAATCTGTCCCATGAGTGAAAAAAAAAAAAAAAGACAACATATCTAGACAGAGAAAATTTGATAGACATATACAATAGACCTTACCAACCAATGAACTGAGTTTCACTGTATTGCTGCCCAATTAGGTTTAATGCAGTGCCTTCTGATATTCCCTGTAACTGTGAGCTTTGGGAATAAAGAATTGGCTTTTCTGTGTGAGAAAACTGAGTCTTGTCTGTATTTATTACAACATGGGCCCAGCACAGGGTGAGGGATGGGTTCATCCCACCAAAGTTTAACGCTGCCAGGCTGTAATTTCCCATGCAACAGTATATTCAATTTAATAACATCCCATCCAATTTAATACTCTAAATGCCATGTTAACAAAGAGATCTTGCAGTATTTAACTTCAGCACTTCTGCTCTACGGTCACAGGGCTCGGCTCAGCTGCCTGAGCAGGCTCAGAGGGCAGAGCCTGCCCCACAGCCTGGGGCCCCCCTGACCAGCAGAGGTGTGTTCAATCCTGCTGGGTGCCTAGAGAGAGCCCAGCAAGCTGACTGCAAGGGCTGTGGTGAAGGCCCCAGGGTGAAGGCACCACCCTGTCCCCGATGCCACCCCCAGCAGCCCCACACTCACCTGGGTCACACCTGCCTGAGGCAGCTGTCAGCCCCTCCTGCCCGCAGTAGTGCCCAGGTGGGCAGGGCAGGCAGCTGTCCAAGCTCTGGCTCAGAGGGTCAGGGTTGTAGTAGCCCCTGGGACAGGGAAACTCGGTGGCAAACTTGGTGCCTGTGGGATAAGGAGAACAAGAATCTTCTGTGAAATGGAAGCACGATCCTGGCTCTGAATCCTGCTGCATCACTTCATGTCCTCTTTGCCAGTTCATCCCACAGCCCTTCATGGCAAAAATTGTGTTTGGGTGCTGTTTAATTTGTGAAGCTGTTAAACAACAGCCACAGCTACAGCTTAAAATATTGTTTTGTTTGTTTTTTTTTTTTTTTCTGTGAAGAACCAGGCTGGCACTTTTGCTCACAAAGATAATTTCTTGTCCTTAAGGAGGATGTTTCAGCCTGGCCAGAGGATTGCTGTGCTCCCTGGGCCCATCTCACCTTTGGGGCAGTAAAACCCAGCTGGGCAGGGGTTTGTGCTGTAGCTGGTGGTGTTTTCTGGGCAGAAGTAGCCTGCAGCACAGGGGAAGCAGGCAGCTTGTCTGGAGAGGTTGTTGTAAGTCCCTGCACGGCAGGGCCAGGGAGAGCTGGTCCCTTCCGGGCAGAAGTGGCTCACAGGACAAGGGCCTCCATTCTCCCACACACCTGGGACAGACAGGAGAAGCAGGGGGTTGGGAATTTCCCCTGGAAATGATTATTTCTGAGACAATCAAATGACAGTGGCTGTGCCCATTGCAGGCAGACATCCGTGACTGCCCCAGTGCTCAGTGCAGGCATTTCCTTTGGTGGTGCTGGACGGACACAAAAAGAACGACACTCACGCAGTCAAGGTGTCAGAGAAGAAAAGCAAAAAGAAGGAAGAAGTTTATTTCTCAACCTCGATTTATATAGATTCTGGACAATGACCAGGGATTGGAGAATGAGGTTGCCACCTCTCTAACCCCACTGGTCAAATTAAAGTCCATCAATTTTCCCTCCTCCAAGGAAGAATGTGAAAAAAATCACTTTGTTTATGTTACAACCCGTGAGAAAACTCCACTACAGAAATGCAAAACATCAGAAGACTGAAAGAATAGGACAAAACTTCGGTAACACTGATTTTGTATGGCACAAACCCCTCGAAGAAAACCCACACAGGGATCTGCATGACTGAAAGGAGGCAGGACAAGGAATACTGGGAGAAAAGGTGGCATTTTTAAAGCTGCCTGTTGCCAAACCCCCGGATCACCCAGTGCCGCTCACCGGGCGGTGTCGGCGAGGAGGCGCCAGGCTGGCAGAAGTACCCAGGTGAGCAGGGTCCTGAGGGGGCTGTGAGGCCAGGGGAGCCACAGAAGTGGCCAGGTGGGCACTCTGTGCAGCTGGACTCCTGCCCGTTGTGCAGCCTGAGAGGGACAGAAGCAAGGTTTCAGCCTGGCGAGTGCGAAAACTCAGCACGGGGGTCACTGAGGCTTCAGCCCCGGCGAAGTGGAAGCAACCACAAAACTTTTCTGATCGAGGCAAGGATGTGTCCAATCAGCCTCACTGAGCTGTGCTTCACTGCTCAGAGGACTGAGGGATAAACAAAAATGGAAGGAAAATAAAAATTAGCGTCAGCAGATCCACAGAGCTTCACCTGTCCGAGTAAGTGCCCACAGGGCATCGCTGTGGGATGCTGGTGCCAGCTGGGCAGAAGTGTCCAGGCGGGCAGGGGCCACCACTGCTGGTGTTTGTGGCTCCAGTGGGGTTTGGGACACTTGCTCCTGCACGAGGAAGATAAAGCAAAAGTATCCTGAATTACTTGGGTGGTTTCTCACAGGCAATTTTGCTCCCTGTGGCTAAAGAACCATTTCCATCAGTGAAAGAAGAGAGGAGCTGATTGTAGCTCGTGACAATAAAGCCAGAAATCCATGGTGGAACGGAATAAATAACAGCAAGAACCGTAAGGGCCACATCTCCCCACCTTCTCACTCTTTCTGCCCGCTGAATCCTAAATTCTGTACCTGCTGTGCAGAAGAATCCTGGCCAGCAGGGACCACTGGGAGAGGATAATCCCCATTCTCCACAGAACATTCCTGGAAGAGCACAGAGGGAAAAGAGCATCGGCACACTGGGAGGAAAAACCAGGAGAGCTGCTGTGCTGCACGCACGGGAAGGCAAAGGGGAGACTTGGAGAAATCAAACCCCTCAGCTTCAACACAACTGGGACAGATCCCCATCCTAATTCAGCTCATGCTCCGCTGGAAAACCCTGAGTGTGAACCAAACCCTCCTGCAGAGCCTCCAAAAACCTGTGGGGACACCCCTAGGATCCTCTTTTGACTGTGGACTTTTATGTTTGCATTACCTGGAGTCCAAAATGCATCAGAGGATCGGGAAGAGAGAGCTGCAGAGAGACCAGCACCCTCTTAGACAGGTCCCAGGAGAGCATTCCCTCACCTGCAGGGCACTGCTGGCACCCCTCAGCGTGGCTCAGGCCGTAGGAGGGGTTGTAAGTCCCAGGAGGACAAGGATAAAAACTGATCCCGGTTTTCTGAGGGCAGTAGAAGCCAGGAGGGCAGCGGCGCCGGAGCCCCTTTGAACAGTGAAACCCAGCAGGACAAGGGAGGCATTTGTCTTGACCTGAGAGGGAAAAATAGGGAGTAAAAGGAAACATGGAATGAAATGGTAAGAAAATACTTTGTGCACAACTTCCCTCTGCCTGGCTGTGCACTTCAAGAAGCAGAAATCGAAATAAAGCTATTTTTTTTAAGCTCTCCTGTAGTAACTGACCCCAAATACGGATTTCTCCTAGGAGCATTTGGTTCAGCAAGCTCCCCTCTACCAGCCCGAGTCACCTCCATCTGTCCCCATTAGGTGGCAGGCAGAACAGAGGCAAAGCTGGAAGCTGCTGCCAGCCCTCCCTGCGCCGAGTGTCACTGCCACAAACCTGAAAACACATGAGCTGGTGCAGGGGGAAATGCATTCCTCACGCGACACCACGGGGAAAAATAACAAAACATCCCTGCTCGACCCCTTTCTCTAACCCCACTCCACAAAATATTGAATATTCCCTGCGGCCAGCAGCTTTCAGGACCTTCTTGGATACAGACAAAAGCTACCGGCAGTGTTTCCATCCCCCCTGAGCCACACCAGAGCTGCAAAGCTGCAGCTCCTGACCTGTGGCATTGCTGCAGCTCCTGACCTGAGGCATTGCTGCAGCTCCTGACCTGTGGCATTGCTGCAGCTCCTGACCTCTCACATTGCTGCAGCTCCTGACCTGTGGCATTGCTGCAGCTCCTGACCTGTTGAATTGCTGCAGCTCCTGACCTCTCACATTTCTGCATCTCCTGACCTCTCACATTGCTGCAGCTCCTGACCTGTCACCTTTCTGCAGCTCCTGACCTGTGGCATTGTTGCATCTCCTGACCTCTCATATTTCTGCAGCTCCTGACCTGTCCCATTCCTGCAGCTCCTGACCTCTCACATTGCTGCAGCGCCTGACCTCTCACATTGTTGCATCTCCTGACCTCTCACATTGCTGCATCTCCTGACCTCTCACATTGCTGCATCTCCTGACCTCTCACATTGCTGCATCTCCTGACCTCTCACATTGCTGCAGCTCCTGACCTGTCCCATTCCTGCAGCTCCTGACCTCTCACATTGCTGCATCTCCTGACCTCTCACATTGCTGCAGCTCCTGACCTCTCACATTGCTGCAGCTCCTGACCTCTCACATTGCTGCAGCTCCTGACCTCTCACATTGCTGCAGCTCCTGACCTCTCACATTGCTGCAGCTCCTGACCTCTCACATTGCTGCAGCTCCTGACCTCTCACATTGCTGCAGCTCCTGACCTGTCCCATTCCTGCAGCTCCTGACCTGTGGCATTGCTGTATTCCCCACTGGGGCACGGGGAAGGTGCTGCTGAGCCTTCAGGGCAGAAATGTCCTCGAGGACAGAGATCTCCAGTGACTCCATCCTCTGGCTTCGCAGTCTTTGTCCTCCCCGTGCAGTAATAACCTTAAAACAGAAAATATCGGAATTCTTCCCCCGGGTCAAAGCCGATTTCGAAGAAGCCGCACAAGTTCTGCCTTTGTCTCACCTCGTGCACAAAGTCCCCCGGGAGCATCTTGGCCAGACACGTTGCAGAAAAAGCCAGGGGCACAGGGCAGGCACCAGGTGACATCCTGGGCTCCTCTCTGGCCATTCCAGGTGCCAGCAGGACACGGCATCTCCCTGGGGTGCCCGGTGCCAGCTGGGCAATAATGTCCTCGTGGGCAAAGATCTCCAAATGGAAGCCCCACCTGGAGGGCGTCGAAATTAAATTTATTACGGTTCATGAAAGCTCTGGAAGGCCCTGAGCGATGTAAAACGTTGGCCACTCACGGGTGAGGAGGTGCTGGAGCCTTGACGGCAGTAATACCCAGGCTGGCAGTGCCCCTCTGGCTCGGGCAGCCCAGCCCTGCTGCAGAACATCCCTGCAGGGCAGGGCTGGCAGGAACCTGCCCTCTCCACATCCGAGTAACTTCCCTGCACAGAGACACCCACTGCACGTCCCCGCCGAGGGACGGGAGACCTGAAAAATCGCTGCTTGGAAAACAAATCTGGATTCGACTCTTACCGCCGGACACGGGAGAGGCACGGAGCTGCCAGCCAGGCAGAAATGGCCTTTGGGACAATCCTGGGGGACAGGCAGGCCTGGCTCACTGCAGAAAGTCCCCTCAGGGCAGTCCCTGCAAACAGACTGAGCACGGCCCTGAAAGAGAACACACAGCCTGGCAGGGCTGGGGTATTGCTGCTTACCAGGAGAATAAATAAACTTTGTGCCTTCTACCAGCCCCCAGGGAGTCCCTGCTGCCAAATAAACACTGAAGGGAATGACCTTCAGGGTTTATTTGGCAGAATGCAGCCCGAAAGCGACAAATTTGGGGTACCTGCACCCCTAAAGCAGGGGCAGGCACAGCCCTGAACAAAGACAGGAGTTAGGAAAAACAGGAGTTAATTCACCCCTGCCAGGCCAAAGACTCAGCAGCCTTTCCAAATTGGTTCTGTGCAAGAAAACGTAACAAAAGCTGCCAAACGAGCTGTAGGCGATAGCCCTGCCCTCATGGGTCTGATGTCTTCACCCAAAGGGTTTTGGCTCCTCTTCTGTTGCAGGGTAAAAGCAAAGCAGGTGGTGATTACCCAAACTAGCAGAAATCCCCCTATTTTTTTCAAGCTGACCACTTCCAAACACCTCAGGAATTTCTACTCATGCCTTTTTACAGTTTCCAAGGGCTCTGCAGTGCCCCTAGGTTGGGACCTGAGGTACTCACAGGCTGGAAGGTGCCGAGGGGACACGGCTCTGGTTTGAAGGCTCCTGCTAAGGAATAATGTCCCTCCATCACCTCGTGCTGGAGAGCACTCTTAGCTCCTCCTGTGCAGAAGTAACCGGGTGCACAAGGTCCTGAGGGGGCTTGGTTGTTTGTCCCATCACAATACAAGCTAAGTTGGCAAATAAAGCCAAAAAACAACAACAAACACACAAAAAAAAACTTGGGTAGCAATAATGACTTTTTTTTTTTTTTTTTTTTTTTTTTTCCTATACCAAAAAAAACACAACTTCTGGACTTTTAGAGACCTGGCTCCTATTTGCTTCCAGACCTGGAGGACACTCACCCAGGTGGGCAATCCAAGCACTCCTGCAGGTTCCTCAGCCCACTGGTGTTGCTGAAAGTCCCTGGAGGGCAGGGCGTGGGGAAGGCAGAGCCTGGTGGGCAGTAGGACCCAGCAGGACACACAGCTCCTGTCACACCGTCCGTGGGCCACTGAAAATGGGGAAAGCATCATTAAAGAAAGGGAGAAAACGAGGTTAAAATATCGAAGGCATTAAACTGATGTAGACAATAAAGGAGAAAAAAAAAAAAAAAAAAAAATGGAGACATGCTCCTGTGCAGAGAACAGAAAACACTGACTTAAGGAAATTCAAAGAGAATAAAATAGGGGTGAAATATTGCACTGATTAACACCCACTGGACTTTTTACCTGGCAACATTTTAGTTAAGAGGGTGTCAGCGTTGAGAGGGGAAAGATATGACATGGCCACGCTCCCTTTGAGGGTCCTCATGCCATAAACTTGAGCGTGAGCGGCACAAAATTGCGACTGTCCAAATCACTGGGTTAAAAAAAGGCACCAGAGAGGGGAAAACAAAACAACACAGCAGAAAAGGAGGAATAAAACACAACACACCAGAAAAGGAGGAGTGAAACACAGCACAGATAGAAAAGGAGGAGCAAAACCACAACACAGCTAGAAAAAGAAGAGCAAAACACAGCACAGTTAGAAAAGGAGGAGCAAAACCACAACAGCAGAAAAGGAGGAGTAAAACTCATCAGTGGCACTTACTGGAGTCAGAGCCCTGCCCTGGCAGTAAAATCCAGCCTCACAGGGCCCACTTGGGCCAGTCTGTCCTGGGGCAGCGCAGAAGGAACCCCGAGCACAGGGGCTGCACCCCGAGGGTCCAGACAGCCCCTGCCTGTCACCAAATGTCCCCTCCGGGCAGGGCTCAGGCTTGGAGCTGCCTTCAGGACAGTAAAAACCCTACAAAAACAAGCCAGATGTGTGCATTTAAGGATTTTCTATTAAGTCAATCCCACGGAACAGCTTCTTCCATGAAAGCAAGGAAAAGCACTCACTGCTGGGCAGGGCTTGGGCTCTGTCAGGGCAGGGGAGTCACAGAAGTGCCCGGCTGGGCTTGGCTTGCAAATCCCTTCTCCCTCCGTGCTGGAGTTGTCCCAGAAGCTGCCTGGCATGCAGGGGAAGGAGAAGGGGAATCCAGTGCCTGGAGGGCAGAGGTAGCCAGCTGGGCAATCCCCTGTCTGGGAACAAAACACAGCTCAGGCTTGGCTGGTGGCTGTCCGGAGGAGAGGGATCTGTTCGGCTCCCCCTGCAATTTCAATGACCTGGTGTTTCTTCACTGCAAGTAAATGGGGTAGGAGAGAAGGGAAGAAAGGGAATTTACACCCTCATCATAAAATTCTGACCATGTGGGATAATTATGGTAGGCAAGATGGCCTTAGGGTAAAATCTTGGCACTGAGACAAACCCTGCGAGTTTTGCCTGTAGATTTTTGGGGAAGATTCTCTTCCATTCATGGAGAAAAGCTGTAGTTGGGATAGAGTTATCACCTCACTCTTCAATAAAAGCATGGATTCATCCATGTGGAAGAGAATCCATCATCCATCTGCATTTTTTTTTTTTTTAACAGCTATTAATATTTGACAAGTTCATTCTTCCCTGAGACAAAACAGCTGCAATGAAAAATCCCCAAACTCATTAGATGAGGAGCAGCAGCAATTCCTCACCTTTGAACTCTCTCAGTCTGCACTGACAGGCAGAAGGCAAAATAAAGACAGAAAAAGAGGCACAGAGCTGGCTCCATTAACAGATGCAGCCTGGGGTAAAGGATTTTGGGGTGAAAATCTGGGAGGAGCTGGGCTGTACTCACAGGGTGAGGGATTCCTGGAGGCTCTGTCCCATCGGTGTAGCAGAACTTCCCTGCAGGGCAGGGTGAGCATCCAGCAGCACTGCTCAGCCCCCTCTGCTCACCGTAGGTGCCATTGGGGCAAGGCTGAGCCTGGAAGTGAAATGGAAAAAGGGCTCTCTGACACCCTAAAGTGAATCCTGCAGCCCACAAGGCCAAGGCACAGCAGTTAAAGCTGTGAAAACGACTCAGAGTGATGGTGTACAGCTTCTCAGGAGGTGTTACCCTGATGTTATTATCATATTATTATATATTATTATATTATTAAGAGTTTTATATGGGAAAAATAGCGCTAAGGTCTGTGAACACACAAAAAGTGTGGAAATCAGTGACAAAATATTATTAGGAATGGGTTTTTTCTCCATAGCAATGACCCCAGACAGAGGGAATGGTGAGACCCCAGGGCAAAGTCACTCACGGCATCGCCCTGGGGACAGAAGTGTCCCTGTGGGCAGGCGTTGGCAGCGGCATCTGGGACACCCGCCTGTCCCGCCGGGCACAGCAGCCCTGCCGGGCACACCATGGCACGCAGCATCACCTCCAGGCTGGTGTTCTCACTGGCACAGAAGTGCCCGACTCTGCAGGGCCAGCAGGAGGCTGAGCCCGGCTCCTGGAACGGGAAAGGATCCTGTGTCACTGCTGGGCAATCCCCTGCAGCCGTGGGGAGCCCCAGACCAAGGCTGTGGGTGCAGCCACTCGTGCAAAACATTCCCTGCTGGGCTCAGCAATGCCACGGGCAACAAAACCCCTCCCACTTCCAACCTGCCCCCAAACTCTGACAGCAGCCCAGAGCCTCCAAAAAGGAAACCTGTGCTCCACAGATCAGCCCTGTCACACCTGTGGATTATCCACACAAGCTCACGACAGGGAATCCAACAACCTCTGCCAGCAGCAGCAGGGGAAATGCAGAAATAAGAAAAATTCCCTCATCTTTCCTTGTTACACCCAACCCCAAGTGCAAATGAGGAATAATCTGGGTCTATTTGCCATGTTTAAAGCTCCACTTGTGATTTATCTCCTCTCCAGTCTCGGTGGAGAGTTCCAGTGGTAGCTCCCAAATTTCTGCAGGGATGAAAACTGGTCAGGACAGAGGTGCCATGGTCCTTCAACAGGAGTTTGTCACCAAGAGTGGCAATTATCAGTCCAACAACTAATTAGGGGTTTGGGGCAGATAAATACAAATCAAACCTCAGCGCCTGTTTGGAATAGTTGTGCCATCCCGTCCCCTTTTGTGACTCCACCCTTCTGCTTTCCCTCCCCGAGGGAATTTAACTCCATCTGAGAGTTTAATCCCAGTGCCACCCAACACCTCCTTGTGAGCAGGGAGCAAACAGAGCTCTCTGCTCCCTGCCGGGGCCAAATGTGCCACGAAACCCTGAGCTTTCCACGCAGCAGGCACGGGAGGGTGAGCTGGGCTGGCCTCTGGGGTGGGAACAGCAGCAGGAGCAGGATTGCACCCCTGGGAGATGCCTTTTGTGTCTGGAGCAGCCCCAGTCCTGCTGTAGGAACGTTCCCCATCTCTGGAACAGCAGTTTAACCCTTGTACAGCCAGCACGGGTGGCCGGTGGTGTTTAAAGCCCTGCACAAGCCACCCCAAATTCCCATGGGAGGTGCTGGGCTCATCCCCGTGCCCCCCTCGGGGCACTCACAGCCTCAGCCTCCCCTGGGAGCTCCCCTTGTGCCAAAATCCAGGCTTGTGCTGGAGGGAAGACGGGATGGAAGGATTGCTACGTACCGAGAATTTGCCAGCCCCACAGGCTCGAGGGGTGACCGTGCCCAGCTCGGGGCAGTGATGTCCCCCAGGACAGGGGGTGCAGTCTGCAGCCACCTCCGCTCCAGGGGCCGAGCGGAAGGATCCTCTGAGGAGAAAACACAGCACAGAGAGACTCCCAGGCAGCAGCCAGGAAAAAAAGGGAAATACAGTGATGCCTTTTTGGGCTGCCTAAAAAGCAGAGGCCAGACAAAATCAAGAGAATAAAAAATCAGTTCTGTTTATGGAAGTGCCCTCAGGTACATTTAGGGCAGACAAAGCTCCCCAGGGGCTGCACCCAAAATGGACAATGGTCACGGGTTTGCACACTTTGATCCCTTTGGGCCATTTGCACATTGGGGTTCATCTCCCAATTACAGCTGCAGCTAATGAAGTCATTGACCCCAAGTTTGCTGCCCCCAGCTCACTTTTGTTTCCATCTCTCAGGCCTGAGGCAGTGAGGTGTCCTTGATGGCCAGGCCTGGAGAGAAATTGTTGTGTGTGAGCAAAATGGGGGAGCAGCAGCTCCCACTGTGTGGGGGGTTTGGAGTTCTGCACTAAAGAACTGCAGGGTTACAAACAGATGGAAAATAGAAAAGCTAAAATCCAAAGGCATCAACAGTGCACCTCTCTCCTGAATTCCTGGTGTTTTGATTAGAGGAAATGTGCTCTTTCTACAGCCAAACCCACAGCAATCTGACAAAACTTGCCTGGACCCAGTAACACGCGAGGTGAAAGGCACCTCCGACACTCCAAGAGCAGCAAAACAATAATTCAAACCCAGAAGAGCCACGAAATGCCCCGAACAGACGCTTCCCCTTGTACCTGCGCGTCCCCACAGCGAGGTGCTGCACTTACAGCGGGCACAGCTCTGGTTTGGAGGTGCCAGGGGGGCAGAAGGCTCCGGCAGGGCAGGCAGAGCAATCCTCCACCCCGGCCCTGCCCAGCCTGGTGCTGTAGGTTCCTGCCGGGCAGGGGAACTGCGTGCTCCTCCAGCTGCCTTCCCAAGAGAAACAGAGCAGAGAGCCACCCCAAATCTTAGTGCAGCTTCAAACACAAAAAGCAGGGATGTTCTTTTGTTGTTGTTGTTGGTTGTTAATTGTTTACAAGGTTTACTCTTAAATTCATGTTAAAAAAAATATAAATAAATCACTGCTCAGAGCTCTGCTAACAGTCAAAAATCAGCCTTTAGCAACAACAGCAGAATCTTTGCAGGAAGATTCAAATTTAGAACGGCCGCTTGCACCAGGTGCTCGATTGGGCGTTTTAATTCTTTGCAGATTAGCTGGGGGGCGGGGGGAGGAAAAAAAATAACGGGACAAACATGCTCTGCTCAAAGAATATAAAATAGTGACTACACAGAAGGGGCAGCCTGCTCTCCATGGTGCAAAAAATACACCGATAAATCCAGAATATGGCTTTATCAGAGTTCACAGAACCAAAAACTAATTAAAACTCCCGAAAAATAGTTAAATCTCCTCGATTCCCTTGGGGAGCTGCCTACCTTGAGGGCAGTAGTGCCCTGAGCTGCATCTCCCGGTGGGGCCACGGGCTCCTGCCACGCAGAACCAGCCCGCAGGGCACGGAGCACACTCCTGTGCCGAGGCCAGGCTGCTCCTGTTGCTCCAGGTGCCCGGGGCACACCTGAGCTGGGCCGGGTACCTGGTGCCAGGCGGGCAGTAGTGACCAACTGGGCATGGGCTGGGAGGCTTCTGCTGCCCACCAGTTCCTGTGGAAACACCGAGGGAAATTTAGGAACGCCCAATTCCCGGAGTTTTCAGCTCCTTGTGAGCAGCCCTGAGTTAAATCCCCCCCACTCCCTCCTTTTGTGCCTTTTCTCTGTTTTGAATGGGATGGCAATAATTAATGCCCCCGCTCTACCCCAGAGCTGGTTACTCATTATTATTAGCAATTATTAGCAATTATATATGTAATTTAACAATATATAACAATTATTCACCAACTCCAGTGTTCTACATGTCCCAAAGCTGGCGTGGAGATGAAGGTGAGGAGGCCACAAATAAGCTAAAAAGCTTGGAAAGCTGTAAAGACTGCCCGCCTCGAGGTCAGGAAGTTAAAACAGCAGCCAGGGCTGGCACAAAGAGAGAATTCAGAGCAAAAATTACCTCTCCCAGCAGGCACAGAGGGTACTAAAGGGAACCTCTTTTCCCATTTCCCATCGCCGTGATGCCTCAGTGATCCGGAGCGCTCTCTGACAGCGGTGACCAAAGAACCCCGCTCATTTCTGCGCTAAAGCCACCTACCTGTGGCACAGGCGAATCCTGCAGGGCAGGGCTCGCACTGGGACTTGTCAAAGAGGTCCAAGCGGTTGCCGGCGGTTCCTGGAGGACAGGCGTTGCCGGGGGCACGGGGGCTGGCCGAGCCCGCGGGGCACACGTACCTGAGGAGACAGCACAGCGCCTGGGACACGGCCGTGGGGGCCAGGGGGAGGAAAACTCCGTGCCCCACAGAAATATCGGGGTGAGGCAGTGTCCTAGGGTAACTTTATGGTGCTTGTATCCCTAATTATCTGTTCTGTTTGTGCTGTATATTGAGTCCTGTGCCTTTAAGACTGGTTCTAAGAGCAAGGAGAAGCGCGGAGTTTGTTTTGAGAAAACTGCCTGACTCCTCCACATTCTTCTGCTCTGGACAGTGTGTTCAGCAGAAGCTTAGAGAGACTGCAGGACAGAGATCTTCTTTTGCTTTTAGTTAGTTTCAGCTACCTAGGGCAGAGAAATTCCCTGGACTGTTTTTTTTTCCTTTTTCTTGGAACTGTTTAAACCTGCTCTGGACTGAAAACCCAGGGGATCACCGGGGGCTGCACCTGCGGCCCACCAGGGCCTGGACCTCGGCATTTTCCAGCAGCGCCGGAGGGACTGGGACTGAGGAGAGACTGAGAGAGAGCCGAGCTCCACCCACGGCAAGAACTTTCTCAATTTGCCATCTCACTTCAGAAAGAGAAGTTTTATTGTTTCATATTATTCATTCTTTATACTTGTACGCACTTCATTTGTTTAGTAAAATAGTTTTTTCCACTTTTCTCTGAAGAGGTTTTTTTACCAGACCGGTTAAAGAGAAGGGCCACTTGAGTTTGCTTCATTAGAGGGATCCTATACAGAAGTTTTCCCCCAAATTTGTCCCAGACCAGGACATACTTCTAACTGGTGCCCAACGTGGGGCTCGAACTTACAACCATCAAAAAAATGTGGCTGACGTGGCTCCCACCAGGGAGAAGCTGGCGCGGCTGACAGCAATGCGGCTGGGCGCCAGCAACGCGCAATTAAAGCGCAGCTCTGCGGGTGGAGAGCTTGTGCGAGGCGTTGCGGAGCAAAAGCGGGTTGTGCAGCCGGGTCTCGCTGTTCACAGCCGTGGGATGTGTGGCCCAGCTTCGTCCTTGGCTGGGTTTTTTACCTGCCTTGTGGAACCTTCCACCGGGACACTCTGTGCCGCGCCGGTTTACCAGAAACTGCAATGAAACCTTGGCACAGGGCATGAGGCCACCACCTGCACCTCAGGGGTGATTTCGTGGGGCTCTTCTGAAATCTGTGCCAGCTATTCCACTCTCAGGGGCTCCCTCGGCTGTCCTTGCAGGTGGCTCTGACTCCCTTCACTCCATCCCATCAGCTGGGAACGGGCAGGAATCTTCCCCAGATCTCTGAGGGCTGAGGCTGCTGTGGGTTCCTGGGGGCTGGGGTGGCCTGGGGGGGTTGAGAACTCCTCTGCTGGCAGCCAAGAACAACCCTTGGAGGCAGCAGCAGCACAAAACTGCCCACCAGGAGGAAATCAGGAGGAGAAAGTGATTCCCTTTGGGAGCAGACCCACCAGGAGGAGCTCAGGAGGAAATCAGGAGGAGAAAGTGATTCTCTTTGGGAGCAGACCTGCCAGGAGGAGCTCAGGATGAAAACAGGAGGACAGAACGATTCTCTTTGGGAGCAGACCCATCAGGGAGACCTGAAGGAGGTTTTGGAGGCCACCACCCAAGGGAAAACAGTTCTGAAGGTTCCAAAAATGTTCCTGGTGCAAGGAGAGAGCAACACCTCCGTGCTGTGTGAGCTGAGGGAAAGGCGAGCAGGAAAAAGCAGGAAAAAACCTGCTCAAAGCAAAAGCTGCGGAGGTGAAATGGCTGCACAGCCATGAAGTGGGCAGAAAATAATCCAGGCTTACCCTGGTGAGCAGTCAGTGTCGGGCTGGGCCAGGCCAGCCTGGGTGCAAGCTCTCCCTGCTGGGCAGGCTCTGCAGTCCGCAGCCTCATCCTGTCCTGGCAGAGGGTTGTGCGTCCCTGGCTGGCAGGGCACGGGGAAAGTGGCTCCAGCAGGGCAGAAATACCCAGCGGGGCACTTCAAACACAAGCCAGCTCCTAAAGAGAGAGCGATTCAAGGTCAGAAAGGGTTTGTGACCTGCTGGGGTCAGAGCATCCTGTGGAATGTTTCACCTCTGCTTCCACGCGCAGCAAGGAAATGTGGTGGAGGCTCATCCACAGCAGGAACGGTGTTCCTGCAAAGCCAGGAGGTGGTGGTGTTGGATTAGCTGAATTTAGTCCTGGAAGCACTTAAAGCCCTCCGCTCTGTGCTCTGAGCCGCTCGGATGAGAACGGAGGTGTTAAAACAAACAAACCCAGCCTCTGATGCAGGTACAGATAATAATCACCGCGCCTGGGGCTCAGCTGGGAGAGAGCCTGGGGTTTCCAGCAAAACCGGGCTCGCTCCGTGTTTGCATTCAGGGAGATGGAGGGGTTTTGCAGGCTGGAGACAAACTCAGTGTAAATCTGCTCCGATGACAACCAGCCTGAGCTGTGATCATCCCTAAAATCCCGCCTGTTAAACAAAAGATGCTCGTGTTGCAACCTACAGCAAGATCAATACGTGATAAAACAACGATCCCTGGCTGCTGTTAGCGTGTTTAGAAAGTGCATTTCATTACAGAACCTGCCCAAATAAATGAAACACAAATTCAGCCCAGGAGTGGCTGCTCTCCTCCTCAGCCAGGCATTTCTAAAGCAAACAGAGCAAGTCCAGGGGAAGGGAAAATGCTGCCTGAGCACGGAGAATTGTCAGGTTGGACAGTGGAGCCTTACAGCCCCCCCAAAATAGCAGCATTCATTAAAATCCAGGCTTCCCCCTCCACAGATCGAAGGCACAGGGCCAGGCTGGGATTCCTCAGGGTGCAAAGTGAGTTTTGGGGTTGTCTGCCCCTCTGCCTTGCTCACTCTTGTCATAGGGATACGCAAAGCAGTCACATGGAGGTAAGAGATTTTTGCAGGGCAGAGGGTTCCTCTGAGCGAGCCCAAGGCTGAGCTAAACCCAGAGCCCCTCTGCCTGTTTATTTCTTACTTTTTATACATTTGTGGGTCTGGCTGTGGATTGGCTTCTGGAGTTTTCACCTCCCAGCCCAATGGCCAAACCAGCTGTCAGTTACAATTGTTTTCAGGTTAGAAATATGCAAACAAAGGACAGGGAATGAAAACCAAAGGATTTGTTTATGTTACATATGTGGGGAAAAGATAGAAACTGCTCCTAATATTGTGCAGTAGCTAAAAGGTCTGACTCCATTTTATAAACAATCAAAAGGCTTTAAAAAACTCAGAAAAACCAGGGTGACACACTGTCACCCCTCAGGGAAATCCCATCCTTTCCTCCTTTACACTTACACCTCACAGCCCAGAGGAGCGCCAGGTGGGGAAACCTCAGCAGGATGAAATCTGAATTTCTCCCGAGTATAAAATCCCCCAGCTCCAAGCACAGCTGAACCAACACACCTGGGGGGGCTGCAAACTCCTGGAGCTGTGGGACCCACTCAAAACTCAGCCTTAAGGTGACAAAAGCTTCCTGACGTGGATCTGCACCCCCAGGAAATGCTGCAGGATGGTTTTACAGAATGAATCCAGGCACGTGGGTACAGGGGCAGAAAATTCCCAATTGTTGCCCGACTTTGTGGAGATGATGGAGCTGAGAACAAATCGAACAGCGTGGCTGCCTGGACACTTCACCTGAGATCAGTGAGGGAGCAGATTTACAGCAGGGAGTCCCAGCATGGCTTGGGCTGGAAAGGACCCTGAAGCTCATCTCATCCCACCCCTGCCATGTGCAGGGCCATTCCCACCATCCCAGGCTGCTCCAGCCTGACCTTGGACACTCCCAGGGCAGCCTCAGCTCCTCTGGCCAATCTGAGCCTGTTATCTCTGATCTGAGCTCCCATCTGCTCTGCAGGACCAGGCTGGACCTGTTGCTGTGCAATAAATGTGACAGGAAACCTTCAGCTTCCCTGGAAAACAAGTTTGTCACGCTTGGCGCACAGCAGCACAGGGGTGAGCACAGCAAGACCATCAGGGCAGTGAATTTGGGACATCCTGTGGCTTCTCAGAGCTTATCCCAGTATCCTGTGGCATCAGGAGTTGTCCTGCCTTTGCCAAGAGTTCCTTAGGAGAGATGACAACGTCGTTATGTGAAGCAGCACGGGCACAGCACAACAGCTTACATTATTAAACCCAAAATGTTTTTCAGCTCTAATTCACTGAGCAGCTCCTGCACTGATTTTGTTTTCAGACTCCACCGGCCCTGTCTGTTGAATTTGGCTGTCTTGATGAGATGTGAGGTTTGCTCCTCGCTGCACTCCTGGTTTTAATTCCAGGAAGGCAGCAATTCCATGGACTTGTCTTTTGAGCAAAGAAAAAACCAAACCATTCAACAGTCAAGACACTTTAGCAGCTGAGTCATTTGCTGGAAAAAGAAATGCTCAGATACACAAAGATATGGATTGATTGGAGGGAGATAATTATTTTCTCAACACACGAGGGGAGGAACCCAAGAGATGCAAAGGGAGACCGAGCACCTGAACTCCAGGTTTGTGCTCCTGGCTGGGATTTGTGACCTTGGGTAAAACATTCTGGGCTTGGGCCAAGTTTTCCTTTGGTGGATTGAGCTCATTTCCTGAACCTCCCTGTATTTTCCTATTTGTACAGTGTTGTTAGGCACAGAGAGGGTTTTTTATACCTCTGTGAGAGACACTGAGATGCTCTGAAGTGCCCAAACCCAGGCAGAGAGAGCCTCAGGCACGTGTGATTACAAAGCCAGAGCTATCTTTCCATGCCTAAGCAGAGATTTGATACCAGAAAAGACTAAAAACCTCTATTAGTCTGCCTTTTAAACCATAACTAAACTAAAATCTCATCACTTTCCCCACGTTTCCCAGTCATTAGGGTGACTCAGTGCTGTGTGTACAAAACAAAGTTTTCTACTGGCTTAGAAAACCAAAGCAAAACAAAAATATTTAGAAGGAAGCATCACAGCTGGAAATCTGGGGAAGCCTTGTGGTGCTGCCTTGCAGCACTTAGAACATTGCAAACATCACAAACTCCTTCATCTGCTTGGCATTTTTAAATTTAAGGGCAGGGCCTCAGCAGCTTCTGAAGGCAGAAGTTTCAGTGGTTTTTTTGGCTGTCGCAATATAAAGTTTTCCCTGCTATGTAGCCTCAATTCCCCTGGATGCAAGAATGGGATGAGGACTCTTGTGAGTGATTCAAATAGAGAACAAAGAACTCCAGAGGAAAGGGGGATGCTCAGCCCTCATCGTGTTCCTCCTCTGCTCCCACTCAGGAGAGAGCTGGGGAAGGAGTCACAGCGAGGAGGCTGTGCTGGAAAAGTTTACTAAGAGTGTGAACAAAGTGCCTCCCGTGCAAAGCTGCTGTTGAATACGTTTTAAACCAGAAACTTTCTGAGTTTTTTTGTCACAAATTGACCTGCTGGGTGACCTCAGCAGGCCCCAAATTAAAATTTTAGCACACAGACCTGGCAAGCTCAAGGAGCTGCTGTTGGCTCTGGGAACTCCCTCCTTGGGCCTGAAGCTCCCAGCTGGGCATGGAGGGACCTCGAGGCCATCAGGACAGAAGTGACCTGGAGAGAATTAAAAACAAATCCCAACATTCTGGGCAGCTCAGGCTCCACGTGCCTAAAAGTTTCTCCCTTTTGTGAAGCTGAGCTGGCAGAGGAAATTCAAACATTTAACACAAAATTGTCTTTTTAAATTCAAAACATACAGTGAAAATTCTGGCGAAATTAGTTTTATTAGCATGGTTAGAGTTAATTGTTCTCTCTTCCTACTCTAATTCCTCTGCTGTCTCTGACACCATGGAGATGAAATTCAGCTGAGGTGTTCCTAATATTTTCCCAAGCACCACATCCCTCTCCCCAGTTCAATAATGACCTTTCACTTAGAATCCTGCTGCCAGTTGCACACTGAGACAAAAAGCTGACATCCACCTAGAATTAACTGCTCTTCCCAATTAAGGTTTTGCAGAACCTGATCAGCAAATGGTTTCCTAAACTCCAGCTGGATGTTTAAAGAGCAGAAAGAAAAAGAAAGCAGGATTAACTGAACCACTGCAATGCTGAAATCCATCACTGTGCACTTCCCTCACACAGGCAACACTAAATACACAGATTACGTGTCATTAAAATCAGTCAAAGCATGGAAAGGACATGGGAATCTCGGGCTGGTGATGGAATCCTAACACCTCAGGGCTTTGGGATTGGTCTGGGGAGCTTGGATTTAAGAACACTGAATTCCAGCATGGCATAGTATGTGATTGTACTGAACCCCGGGCACTGGAAATAACAGAAATCCTGTTTATTCCCTCCCTGAACTGCTGAGATCCTGATCTCTTCAGCTTTTGCATTCACCCTTCTTCTGGACAGCAGGTGAGGTCCCCAGAGCACAGGAATGAATTATTTAATAGGAGGGGCTCTAATTACAGACGTCAGAATCGAGTTACTGAGCCTGGTTACTCTGCAGGAGGCACCTGGAGCTGCTGATGGAATCATCTCCTGTGGCAACCCGGGGCTTGGAGGAGAGGGAAAAGCATGGAAGGGGCTTGGATTGCCAACTGATGATCAGCCGCACCCCAACTGCTGATCCTTGTACAGTCTGACAGCTACACCCCAACTGCTGATCCTTGTACACCCCAACTGCTGATCCCTGTACAAACTGACAGCTACACCCCAAATGCTGATCCTTGTACAAACAGACAGCTACACCCCAACTGCTGATCCCTGTACAAACTGACATTTACACCCCAACTGCTGATCCTTGTACGAACTGACAGCTACATCCCAAGTGCTGATCCTCGTACACCCCAACTGCTGATCCCTGTACAGTCTGACAGCTACACCCCAACTGCTGATCCCTGCACAAACTGACAGCTACACCCCAACTGCTGATCCTTGCACACCCCAACTGCTGATCCCTGTACATGCTGACAGCCACACCCCACTCTCCATCAGACCTTTTCCCCTGGGTTCAGGTGGGCTGGGGAACGGGGATTGAAGCTGAGGGTGTGTGCAGGGGATGGTTGGTGATGTTGCTGCTCCCTTTAGCCCCAAACTTCCCTTGCCAGGAGCTGTAGGGAAGGGTAGGATGGGATTTATGTGGAGGGGTAACTCACAGGAAACAAGCACGAAGAATAAATTAACTCATCCTGGACTACCTAATCCTCACTGGGCTTATGCTCATTGTCTGGGTCATGCCAGGGTTTTAATTCTGCAGAAAATTCTCTTTTTACAGGGAAACTATGGCCCACGGCCATTCAGTACTGGAAGGGCTCTCCCGCCCTTTCGCTGAAGAGTCAGAATTTCACCAGGCAATGGCTTGGCAACAAAACCTGCTCAGTCTATTCCCCTGCTGCCTCATTGTGCATCTCAGTGACACCCTCAACAACGCACAGCAATCTCCTAAACACGGGCTTGCCTGGGTTTCTTTGAGAGTGTCGAGCAGAGAGGGAAATTGGGTAAGAAAATCAGTGTTCCCCTCTTTGGCTCCTAATGCCTACAGCTCTCACAACAAACGGTGCTGGTGGTAGCCAGTGAATCAAGGCCTGGAGTGGGGGCAGCTCTGTCTGTACGTAAATCAATTTTACAGATGATCAGTTGAGAATCAGGGAGTGAGGGCTCTGCTTTCTGTGTGAGCAGAGAACCCAAGGGCTTCCCTCGTTGCTCAGCAACGTTCTCACACTCTGCTTTCCATCCCGGGGCTGCATCAGCTGCACCTCTCCCAGAAACCTCAAAAACCAGCTGTGATCCTCGGTGTTCTCTCACTTTCATTTCTGCCCTTCACAGGCTCTGCAGAGCAGCAGCTCAGGTCTGTCTCAGGAATTAATTTTAACCTCCTGTTAATTTTCCAGCAAGTCAGAGCAGTGTTACCAGAGCAAAATGCCACTCCCGTCCCCTCAAATTCTGTGTTTTACTGAGCACAGAAGAACCCTGTGAGATGTCTTTACCTGCTGGGCAGGGCTGGCAGGGCCTGGTGTCCTCAGCTGGGAGGGAAGCAGGAGCGCAGCTGACACACAGCGTGCGAGTGGGGTCGGGCTGCTGACCTGCCAAACAGGGCTGAGGGGAAAAACACAAATTCACAGCACAAAAAGGTCTAGTTTGAGCCCAAAAGCAGCATCCCTGGGAGGCCTGAGTGAGGAAAAACTCCATTACAGTATTCTTTCTTCTCTGCCCTGCACTGCTTCAACTCTGTTCTCTGATGACAATTTCCAGATACAAAAATGGTACCAAAAATGGTACCAAAAATGGTCCCACAACCTCCAAGCCTGGGTGCTCATCCGAGGGTTTTCGTCATGGCAAGGTGGCAGAAAAGCTGAGCTCTAACACTGCCAGAATTCAGATGAAAAGTATTTCTTCCTTTTCACAGAGGGATATTTGTGTCAGAAGTTCTTCCCCCAGAGTGTGCTGGGCACTGCCCAGGCTCCCCAGGGAATGGGCACAGCCCTGAGGCTGCCACAGCTCCAGGAGGGGTGGGGCATGGCTCCAGGGATGCTCAGGGTGGGATTTGGGGCTGTCTGGGGTGGCCAGGAGTCAAATTGATGATCCCTGTGTGTTCCAGAGCTCCAGGAGGGGTTGGACAGCACTCCAGGAATGCTCAGGGTGGGATTTGGGGCTGTCTGTGCAGGGCCAATGTTGAATTGATGATCCCTGTGTGTCCCAGAGCTCCAGGAGCACTTGGACACTGCTCCCAGGGATGCTCAGGGTGAGATTTTGGGGTGTCTGTGTGGCCCAGGAGATGGATCTGATGATCCATGGATCTACTCCAGCTCAGGATATTCTGCAGCTCTCTGAGTCTTAAATCTACATCATGAAGTGCTCTGGATGCTTTTCTTTGATGAATCCAGATCCACATCCTGCTATTAAACCAGGGAACTCTTTCCTGCATCCAGAGGAGGCAGCGAGGCTGGTGAGGGGCTGGGAGCACAAACCCTGTGAGGAACGGCTGAGGGAGCTGGGGTTGTTCAGCCTGGAGAAGAGGAGACTCAGGGTGACCTCATCACTCTGCACAACCCCCTGAAAGGTGTTTGTAAAGCTGTGCTCAGCTGGGGTTGGGCTCTTTTCTCCAGGCAGCACTGACAGAAGGAGAGGAGACAGCCTCAAGCTGTGCCAAGAGAAATATAAGTTGGATATTAGGAAAAAGTTTTTCATGGGAAGAATAACAAAGCACTGGAATGCTGTGCCCGGGGAGGTGGTGGAGTCACCACCCCTGGGTGTGTTTAAGGACAGGCTGGATGTGGCACTCGGTGCCAGGGCTGAGCTGAGCTGTTGGAGCTGGGTTGGGCTGGATGATCTCGGAGGTCTCTTCCAGCCTGGTGACTCTGTGACTCCGATATGTGTGAGCAATGCCCCATGCCCTCGGGGGAGAGGTTCCCACTCTGTACCTGTGTGCCGTGTCCCTCGGGGCACTCCCTGCAGCCCAGCTCTCCCTCTGGCGAGTGCTGGCCGGGCTCACAGCGCCTCTGGGTGCCCGTGCCGGGGTCACACGAGTATCCCTGGGGACACGGCCGGCAGCCAGCCCTGCTCTCCAGGCTGAGGGAGCCGTGGGGACAAACCTGCAGGCACAGCAGCACAGAAACACGGGGGTTTAGACACAAATAACGCGAAGCAGCGGCTCTGGAAATGCCCGGCTCCGGTGCCAGGAATGATCCTGGATCATTTTGTGCACTCCTGAGTTCCCCACAGGTGTTTTTTTTTTTTTTCTGTCTGCAGGGAGGCAGAGCTCCTTGCTGGATACTTGGAGGTTGTTGGAGTCCAGGGCATTCCTTTGGTTGCCCTGGAGGGTCAGGGACCTGGGCAGGGGGGTCTGGGACCCCAGCCCAGAGCCCAGAGCTCAGAGAGACACTGGCTCTGATTTCAGTCCATGGGAAAAACTTCCTACACTGAGAGAAGGTTTACAGGTCACAAGAATGTGAGGAATAGTAGTTTTGCTTATCACAGAATGAGAAAATAATAGTTTTAGGTTCCTAGCATTGAAGTGAATGGGGACAAGATGGAGAATCTGGGGCGTTGTCTCCTTCTTCTTCTCCTTCTCCTTCCCTCACTCCATTGCTGCATTGACGTGGCACAAAGTAGTTAGTGAGGATTTGGTCAGAGTAAAGATGACCTTTTTAGTAATAGTGATAGACATTGGTAAGAAATAGTAAATAAGAAATACGTAGTAATTAGTATAAAAGATAAGGACAGCCCAGCTCGGGGGGAGACGTGAGGAATCCATGCAGCTGCGAACATCTTGTCGGACTCCGAGAAAATTGTAAGATAAGAAACAATAAACGAAGTATGTAACCTTGAAAAATCTAAACCTGAGAACTCCGTCTCTTCCTTCAGCTCAGCTCGGAGCTGTGCAGGGGAGCAAAGACCCTGAAACCACCTCAATGTTGGGGTAAGTCCCCGACAGGAGGTATCCTGCTTTCTCTGAGCCCAGAAGTGCAGGGATTCCCTGAAAAACTTCAAAGCAGGCTGCAAAACTCTGAGGAGAAGCCTGAGATCAGGTGGTTCGAAACACGTGGGAGCAGAGGCAAAAAGAACCTCCCTCGCTCGCTGTCTTCAGCTCACCTGGCAGGCTGAGAGGTTTCCCTGAGCAGTCAGCTCATTGGCAGTTCCCAGTGGGCATTTCCTTGGAGCCGCTTGGCCTCCGGGGCAGCTGGATCAAAAATAATCAAGCTGTAAAATTAAATTCTTTGATTCCTTCTGAATTCCATCCCCTATCAGCCAGCATGAGGGTTGTGAAAGCACAGGAACATCTCCCTTCACCCGCTGCTCAAAAAAAAAAAAAAAAAAAATCTGGTTTTGGCCACAGAACCATGAATTTTAACCCAAATATAGTGATTTTCCTGCTCAGCTGGTTATTCACATAGAAAAAAAAAAAAAAAAGACATTATGTGTGGGGTTTTTTTGTGCCTCACCTCCAGCCCTGCATTCTAACCCTCAGAATATTCAGAATGTTAGATGCCCAGAGCGTTTAACTCTCTTTTTCCAGGGGACTTACTAGAACCCTGCTGGGCACTCCAGGCAGTTGCCAGCTGTGTAGTAATGCCCCTGCTTGCAGTCTATGAGGCAGTGGCTCTGGCAGTCCAGGCTGCAGTCAGCTGAGAGCGAAGAGACCCCTGAAAGAAAATAAAAGGGGGAAAAAAAAAAATCAAATAAATTTAAGGTGCAATTAACAAATATTCAAGACTCCAAACCAAACAGCCGCCTGTTATTACACCACTGCCTGTTATCACACCCAGCCTGAAGTGTTGACAGCGAAAATGAAGAAAAAATTCAAATCTGCTCCCTTAAGATTTCTAAGTAAATTTTCTAAGCACTAAATCCTGGGGGAAACCCCAGTTTCAGATGTTTTACCGAACTAAACCGTTCACCTGTGGAAAAGGCAGCAGGGAGCCTTTTCCATGCCTTCCTCAGCTTTAGGAAAGGTCTTGTTTTGTTTGCCAGGAAGTTGAAAAACTCAATTTTCACGAGAGTGCAAACAGCACAGGTGGAAAGAGCCAAGGGATAAAGGAGGTGCTGTGTGTTTTGTGACTTCAGAATTTCATAATTCCAACCAAATACTGCTTCGTCTTCTCTATTTCAGTGCACACAGTGAAGGCAAATTTACCCAGCTCTCTTCGAGAAATCTCCTGACATCACATTCTCTGAGAGGAAAGTGACAAATTCTCCACGAAGAGGAAGACACCTGAAAGCTGAACTTAAAAATTTGAACAACCACTTCATTGTCTCCCTTTTTGCATTTCTTACTGTCAGATTTAGATCCTGCCATGACTGTGTCCCAGTGAATTACTCTGGTGTTTAAAAGTGAGGATTTCAGAGGAAGTTCCTCACAAGGAGCCAAACCCGAGTGTGCAGGGTGGGAGGAAAGTTCCAGGAATTTTCCCCCTTTGTTTCATACTCAAATAAGCACCTTGGGATTGTTGTTAGCACAGTGACTTTTTTGTGTGTTTTTTCTCTATTTAGAAAATTAAAGTTTCTTGGTGAATCCATCCCCCAACTGCTCTGTCCTCTCTCCTGGATGGATTCCTGAAAAGGTTGTGCAGCCACACTTTATGAGCAAAATGAGCTAAAAACTGCCCTCTGTAATGCTGTCTAGCTTTGAGAAGGAAACATCAGCAACAATGAAAAACAAAGACAAAATAAAACAAACCCAAACAAAAACCAAAAGGAAAACAACAACAAAACAAAACCAACCAACAACAAAAAAAAAAATCCCCAAACAAAGAAAGAAAACCACACACACACAAACTTTAAATAACCCAAAAAAATGAAATAAACCAAAAACGCGAGGAAGAAAAATAACAAAACAAACCAAAAATGAAGTTTGGTTGTACAAAAGTCACCCACTCACCTCTGAGAAAGCTCCTCAGGCTCCACAACAAAACCAGCCAACTCAGAGCCTGAGCCATGGGAGCCTGTGAGCAGCTCCTTGGAGAAAAGCTCTGAGTTTCTGATTAAAATGTCTCTTGAGCACCTGGTGCTGCCTCTGTTGAGGCTCTGGGTAACCCAACCCCTTCCAGGTAATCGCTCTCCAACCCAGCCCAAATGAAATGGAAACCGAGCTGCAGAAAGAGGAGATGGGCAAAGGGCTCATCCCAGGGGAAATCCCTGCAGCCCTGCAGAGGCTAAAATGGGAGAAAACTCCTTTAAACACGGGATAATGAACACCCCTGGAGCATCCACGAGGAAAGTTGGAAGTACAGTTCTCACAATTTAACAAATCTGTCTGGCTGCCCTCGATCACCCCGAGGAAAGGGTCACAAATGTCTTCTTTTCCTTCAACCCCCCGGGGAAACATTGCAGGTGGAGCATTCCCTGTCTGCCAGCAGTTTGTTCTGCAGTTTGAGCTTTTTGCTGGAAGCTGAAGGCCCAGATAAACTCTTTATCAAAGCAGGATTCCCCCTTGGAATGTTCACTGTGCGCTCATTTTTGCCTTTCCCAGGTAACTCCTCAGTGATGCTGGGCACTGGGCAGGAAGGAGCTCTTCCAAGTTTCCCAGAATCCCAGGATGGTTTGGGTTGGAAGGGAAATTAAAGATCATTCCCACCCCTTCCATGGGCAGGGACACCTCCCACTACCCCAGGTTGCTCCAAACCTTGTCCACCCTGGCCTTGGACACTTCCAGGGATTCAGGAGCAGCCACGGCTTCTCTGGGAATTCCATCCCAGCCCCTCCCCACACTCACAGGGAGGAATTTCTTCCCAATATCCCATCTAAACCTTCTCCCTTCCAGTCTGAATCCATTCCCCCTTGTCTGGTGACTCCTGGAAGGGAGCTGAGGACAATCTCAGTGACAGCAAAAAGCTGGGAACAGCAGCCCTGCCACACACACAGAAGGGATTTCACTCCAGGGCTGCCTGACTTCACTTCCTGAACAAAAACCTTTAGAATTTGGACCAAAATGTGAATTGTGCATTATCCTTGAGTTGTCCAAGTCCCCTCATGCAGGTGAGGGAGAACATTTCCAGGCAGGAGGGAGGAGAAGCTCTGACCATCACATCGTGTCCACAGAGAGCCCTCACACCTCTCTTCCCACCCAGCAAAGCACCATCTGTCCCACTTTAAAACTCTTCAATTAAACTCCTCCAGCAGAACTCAGACGACTCTTTTCTTTCTATTGTACAACTATTCCTGAAAATCTCTGCAATTATCCGATATTACAGGCAGGAATTGCCAATTAAAACCCAATCAACGCAGTGTAAAGGCAGGCACCAGGCCAAGTGCTTCTCATTTGCTTCTCATTTTCGACCCGCTTGTCCCTTGTACTTCAGAAAGTTCAGAAAAGGTGGAAGATGCAATTGGAGGCAGAAGAGAGAGGAGGAAGGGTTTAATTCACTTTGTTTGGTTTCCAGCTCCCCAGTTAACTACGGAATACTCAGATTTATGCAGAGGTAGCTCAGGGGTCAAATTCCCTCCTGTTGCACTGCAGAATTCTCAGATTTATGCAGAGATAATTCACAGGTCAAATTCCCTCCTGCGGCACGTACTGGAGGGTGGGGAAGGGTCAGCTGTTTAATTGTGGTCTCATTTGAGGGATGAAAGGCTGACTTGTCCTTCCTCTGATCAGCCACTGGAGCTGTGGGGGCCCCGACTTGCTGGATGTCACACCCTCCTCTGGGATAGCGGCCCTGAGAATTCCCAATTCCCAGCACAAAACCTCTCAAAGCAGGTCCTGATCCACTTCATCCACACCCATTTTGAACCTTCCCACCTCCACTGCAGTCAGCAGCAAGGAAAATGTGCCCTGATTGCTTCTCCTCAAGCCCAGGATCCAAACCCTGTGAGGCAGCAGCGATCTGGGACTCACTCGAGGATTTTGGGATTTGCTTCCACACCGCAGCGTCACTCATCCCAAACATCCCCAAACACACTTCACTCTCTCTTCCTGGCTCTAAAGAAAACCTGCTCCGATTTCATCCTCCTCTGTCAGCAAACGAATGAATTATAAAACAATCCACAATGGGAATGTGGCTCCAGCAAGGAAGATAAATAGGAATGTCTTCTTCTCCATGCAGGTGTTGGAGGATGACCAAGAAACTCAGCCCCCAGGTTCCTGATGGCAATTTCTAGGAGGTGTTTGGCACTCCAAGGCAGCCAGGGTTCCAGCTTGTGGCAGCTTGGATCTGGGAGGAATCCTGATCCCTTCGGAATTTTACCTGGTGCCAGGACAGTCCAGACTGCAATGAGATCAGCAGCAGTGCCAACATTTTGGAGATTCAGCCCAGGAATTTCTGCAGCCACATGATAAAACCTCTCAATCTCTGCTCAGACCTTGTGGCCCCGTGGAGTTGTTTCTCTTATCCCTGAGTTTGGCCTCTCCCTCTCTCCAGAGGCTGTGAATCCTGGGCACAAGGATCAATCCCATCCCAGCTCCTGTCAGGCTGGGATAATAAACCACCTCGTGTCACTGCAGGGTTTCCTGTTTATTTACTCCAGCTGACCTCCCCCATCCCTTATTTACATCCCAGAATATTCCCTTGTTGATGTTAGCAGTAAACCAAATGGGAACCCCCATCTCCAGCTTCAAACAAAGGAACATTCCCCAACCCTCTGAAAACAAACAAACAAACAAACAAACAAACAAACAAACCCTTAAAATTTCTTGCAGAGCTGTAGCATGGAATGGGGGAATTATTTTGGCTTGGCTTTTATTTTCAAACAATGAAAAATCCTTCATATGGAATTCTGGAGCAGGAGAATAAGAAATAAGAAATAAACACCCCCAAAACTGACCCTTGAGAAGTTCTTCAGCCTGAGTTACAGAAAAAATGAAAGGAATTAGACCTACTCAGATATTCTGCTTCCACCACTGGAGATATTTGTACACTCCAGTACCCAGATGGATTCAAACAATGGGGAGGGGAAAAATGGGTAAAAGAAACAGCAGGGGTGTAAAAAAGCATGGATGCATTTTATCCAAGTCCCTCTGGCATCTGTAAATACAGAGGTTTCGTGCTCTGGTGAAGGAATATTTCAGTTGTAGGGGAGGAATTTTACCTGGTTGTGGATTCTCATCCCCTGGCTCCGGTGGGCTGCATTTTTAAACAGAAATAATGGAAATAAATGGAAATAAATCTGGAAACACCACCCTGGAAAATAGGTCTGGATTATGTCTGTAAATTCTTCTCTTCTGTACAGGACTAGGAACAGGTACAGGAGAAGATAATCCAGGAAAATGTGGCCAATTCATAGGAATATCCAAGAATGGAGCAGGGATGGAGCAGGAACACCAAGGCAAAAATAAGAACACCCTGACAGCCAGGGAGTTGTTTCTCCTCCCAGCTGAGGGTTGGCCACAAGCCTTTAGACTTCAGGGTCTGAAATCTGTAAATATCAATAGGAACACGCAGCTTTGATGCTGTACCTTGGATTTAATCTCAAAACGCTCCATGTTAGAAAAGATCTCACAGCTCAAGCCCAACCTTAAAACACAAAACCCCCCCTCACAACACCCAGGAACTGGAGTCCAGATACCCCAGCCCTTTCCACTCACTGATAAATCAGCGCACAGTGCAGAAATATCACAAGTTTAAGGGCTCCAACCAGCACCAGAGCTGCTTTTGAGAGACCCTGCTCTGCATTTTATTGGCAAAGCAAAACTGCTGCCGCAGCAGAAAAGCAGAGGTAGCTGCTGACTCCAGCAAAATTGCACTTTAATTTCAAAGTGCCCCCCTGCCACTGACATTATTTATTTGCCTCATCCCTTAATTAATAAAATCGCAGGAGTAGGTAACAAAACAAAGGCATCAGCATAACCAGCACGGGTTTAAACGTTGCTTTGAGCGTGGCAAAAGCCTCTTCTTGCAGGGGACAGAAAAGTTTAAAGCCTCGTGCATCCTCTGAAAAGCAGGATCAATTCTGTCAGCCAGCAGCAGCAGATGTAGCTCTTTTTAAGCCGTGCCAAGACCTTGCAGAAGATTTTAGCAGGGAAATTGGTCTGTGGCAGAAGTCTCCAAGGCCAAGCTGGCAGCTTTAGAGCCGGAGTCTAGAAAGAGGAAAAGCCTCAAGTGAGTGCCAGCAGTAGAAGATGAAATGATTGAAAGGAGTTCTGGACAAGAGGATTAAAAAAAAAAAATACAAGGTTTTCAAAACATCAGGCTGGTAATTTATCAAAAGCTGCGAGTGTTACATTGAGGGAGCTCACAGAACCCATCGGAGGCACTTAACGATCGCTCCCTCTCTGCATCCCAGACAAAAGAGGTGTTTCCAGTGGAATGCTCAGATCCAGATGAAAGCAGGGAGTGGCTCCGACAGGACAGCAGAGATGAAACCAAGGTGTCCATCCAGGAGGAAAAACTTCAGGCTAGCTGGATCCCACCAGGAATTCATCTGAGAGCTGAAATTATTAATTATTCTCACAATGTCTAACTGCAACTAAAGGGTATTTATTAAAACTGAATTCCTCTCAGGAAACGCTGTCTTTATAAGCCAATATGATCCTGATTTCAGGGTTTTGCTGTTTGGACTCATTTTGCAGCCCTGAACAAAGCTCCTTGGATGTTTATTTATCCCTGGAAGTTTTGTAGAGCCACCATCAAAGAAGTGCACTTTGAATTAGGTGCTTTGCATCCACTAGAATTGATAAGAGCAGGGGAAAAAAAGGAAAAAAAAAAAAAAAAAAAAAGTGTTAAATCCACATTCCTGATTCATTCTCCACAGCGTGCCCAAAAATCATTATTTCTCATTTCCAAGCTTAAACACTTGAACAGCCTCTTTATCTCACTTTTACCTGCTCCAGGATTGTCAGGAAGCTTTAGCAATTATGAAAAAAGCACTTGGAAACTTAAAGACTGGCGTGGCGATGCTGACTCCATTCTTCCAAGGATCTTTCAGATCCCTTTTTCCACTGCAATATCTTCTGTCAGATGAGTTTCTGGAGCTCACCCCTATTTCCAGGGGGAATTTTAGCACAGGCACCAGAGCTGCAACCAGGGAACTGAAGAGATGAAACTTCTCCCCTCGCTGTAGAGAAATCTCTAAAGCTATTGTTAAAATCCCCTATTCCTTGGAACAAAGGCCATGCTCCATATAATGGGTTTTTCTCTGTGCTGCTGAGTCACTGCCACTCAGCAAGGAGCACTAAAAAGTTCATTTAAGCTTCGCCTAGAAGTTCATTTTAGTTTTTTTTGTTTTTTTTTTTTTTTTTTCCCCTGAAAGATCAGGGTTGAAAAAAAAGGAAGAAATTTAAACAGGGGACACATCTTTGAGTGGCAGTACTTCTAAAGGAGAAAATGGCTCTGGAAAATTCTGCCAAGTGAGACATGACCAAAAAAAAAAAAAATCTCAGCTTCTAAACTCTGGTGCTTCTCACTGGACATTTCTTAATTTTTATTTTATTTTATTTTATTTTATTTTTAACAGAAGGAAAAATCAAGATCAAAGAGCAGGGCTCAGCATTTCAGCAGCTTCTCAGAGCTGTTATATTTATTTACAAGCTCTCTGCTGTCACCCAGTGTCTTCCCCACAGGAAAATCCTCATGAGTCAGGGCACCAAATGTGTTTTACACCTGGGACACTGAGGTATGGTCCATGTAAATAAATGAAGGAAAAGGGTTTTGGGGAAGTTTTGCTCTGTGCTAACCACGGTACACACCCAACCCTTCAGGCACCTGCAATATCCTCTGTAATTAGACAAGTTTCCTACTGGTTTGACTGGATTTGGCTTAAACAGAGAAAAGCAACCTGGAATTGAGTGGTTTCTGCTCCGCTGGATGCCCAGTCACCTCCCAGAAGTGGCAGCGCCTTAGGATACAGCGTTAAAAACTTTTCCAGACCCTCCTTTTAGTGCCTTGCCTAAGGCCAAAAAGAAATTAAAGCACAGCAGGGACTGGATCCCAGAATCCCCAAATTTAAAAGCCACCTGCTCCACCTGAGCAGAACATTTTCTGCAAGCACCCAGTTCAAGCCGCTGTTTCACCACAGCACCTGAGATTCAAGCAGACATTTCCCCATTAACTCCTTCAGGAAAAGCCATTTCCACCCCATCCAGTAGGTTTGGATGGATTATTGGTTATTCTCATCCAGTAAATCTGGATGGATTGTTGGTTATTCCCATCCAGCAAACCTGGGAATATCCCCCAGGTGGCCACTCCCAGTGAACATTTAATCCACACAAATGCTGCATTTCAGGTCCTCCTTCAGGTCCTTCAGGTCAGTGCAAATTACAAAGAAAACCGCCCAGCCCCGGGTTCAAACACCCTGAACTTGGTTTTAAACACCCTGGAATTGGTTTTAAACCCCCTGAACTTGGTTTTAAACATCTGGATTCCGGATCACAGCCTGACCAGCAAGGGACTGATAAATCCTCCCATTCACCCCCTCTGGATGCTCTCCCATTACCCCTCCTTCCCCACACACTCAAGTTGCAGATGTCCCCCCCGCAAAAAATACTTAATAAATTCATAACCAGCAGCCAAGTGTCCTGTGACTCTTCACCTGAGCGAGGCCACCCCGACCCAGGTCCTGTTTACAGGCCAGATTTGCAGTCACACCTGGAGATAACTCTTTTATTCCGTTCCAAACCCAAGGCTTGGCTTGCGAAGCAGCCCAGGGAGGGTTTTTTTGGTTTTTTTTGGTGTAGTTTGTTTTTTTTTAATCCTTGTTTAGCCTAGCATGAAATTGTTTTCCAGGTAGAGATTAATTCTGCAGCAGCTTCTCCCCGTGTTGGGTAATTCTCTGAGCTGGAGAAGCCCGTGCTGAACCAGGGTGTCCCTTGTCAGCAGTGTCACAGCAGCTGTGGCACACCAGCCCTTTGGCATCCGCCGCCACCACACATCCCCTGCTCCGAGGGTTTCAGGCAGTGCCTTTTCTTCTCCTGAACAAAACACACAGCTCCTCACACCGAGGGACGGATGGCAGCTTCCCGACTGCTCGAGACAAAAGGTTTTGCTGCAAAAAGGCTTTTTGATTTCATTGTTCATCATTTCAGGTTTGCTGCACAGTGCGAACGAAGGAGCTGCTTCTCACTAATCTGCTTTCTTTCCATTTAAAACGGTGTTTTTTTTCCTTAGAAAAACAGGACCAGGCACCTTTTAGGGCAATTCATCTCTTTTACCAGGCAAACTACATGTGGGGATTTTTATAAAGTGAAGGATCCGTGTTTAATTTTGTACAATTCATTTCTTTTACCAGGCGAACTAAATGTGGGGATTTTTATAAAGTGAAGGATCCGTGTTTAATTTTGTACCTCTCAGTGCTGGGGCAGTGTTTAACCCCCAGCTAAGATTAGTTCCCTTGTTCTCCTGCAATTCCAATTTATAAGTTTCCCCCACACTTCTTGTTTTCTCTTTGTCTCCACTCCTCATTTATCTTCATTCAGCTCCTTCTTTTTTACAGCACTGCCATCCCTCTCTTTCCCCTTTCCCCCCGATCCTTGCTCTTTCCAGCCACCATCACTTTACTCTCATTTTCCTACCGAGCTGCCACATCTGGACAAATTTAAGGAGGTTTTTTTCCTGACTGGAGAAGGACTTTACAGGAATTCCATCTCCCTCCTCGGAGATCACACAGCAGACTTTTTATTTTTTGATCATAATTTCTGCTGGACAAAGGCAGCAATGAATTTACTTCCTACACTTCAGGGCCACTTGGAGCTGCTCTTACCCAGAAGAGAAAATGGAAATTTTCTTTAACACTTGGCAACCCTAGTCTGGGCCAGGAATCCAATTTTACTTATTCTTCATCATGACCAAGAGTGGCAGGATTGAGCACTTAAAGTCCTCTACATAAAGATATTTTTTCATCAAAATAATCCCAAAGTTACAGATGTGACTTCTCCCTCACCACTTCTCCCCTGACCTTAACTTCTTTGGAAATCTGAGCCCTGGAAGACTCACAAGGGTTACAATCCTGCACGGAGCTCTTAGAGAGAGAAATGTCAGTCTCTAATAGCTGAGCTCAATTCAAATCATCCAACTTGCCTGGAAAGACTGTTTGACCAATTTCCAAGAATACCAATCACACGTTAGATTCTCTTACTGGAAATTCAAGGGAGGAAAAAAAAAAAAAAAAAGAAAAAAAAAAAATTGCTTGGTGAAATGTCATCAAGTGAAAAGCTTTCGGTAGGGAGAAAAAGGACTGAAACTCGTTTTCTCTTGATATTTACCCTTTTTGTCTACATCTGAAAAAAAATGAATGTCAATTCCACTTCAAAATCAAAGCATTTTGTATTTATGTTTTTGTACTCTGTTTTCCTTTAAAGCCACAAAGATATTCACAAAGAATTTTCAGTGAAAATTATGGTTTTCGCTTCCATTGTTCTCCTGGCCCCGTTGCAGCAGAAAAGAGGCATAATTTCAAAGCCAGCTCTAAATAGAATTTGCATTCAGAGCATTTATTGCTTTAATTATTGTTTGCACATGGAATTTGGGACAGCAGCCCTCTTAGGGGACAGCTGCACTCACCAGCTGAGCAGCTGCCTTGGGGAGAAGGCTCAGGGGTTCTCTCCTCAGCTCGCTCCACAGAAATTCCCACCCAACACCCCTGAGATCAGGTCTGGGAATGTTCCTGCTGCTCCTGGGGTGCAGTGGATGTGTCCATCCTCCACCATGGGGGATCCAAACTCAAATTTAACAGGGAAGGACAGGACTGTGCAGATAAACCCCAAGCCTCAGCTGGGCTGGATGACACACAGGGGCTTCTTTAGCAGCAGCTGGAGATTTTTGCAATGTATTTTTTGTCATTCTGTGGGGGCAGCGAAGATTTGCCTCCTCACCCCTTGGCTTCAGATTCCATCCTCATTCAGGAGAGCAAAACTTGCCTGCATTTCATGAAACAGATCAGGCAGCATCCCTGTCTGAGAGGCTTCCCAATGCTCAAACCCTCTGTCCTGGTTTGGAAAGACAGGTGTCTGCTAAGGAAGGCAGGAGCCTCCCTCGGAATGGAGAATGTAACCCACCTCCCTCTGAATTATTATTATTTGGAAATTAAGGGGCTCTCAGGCAAAAATATGGGAATAACAATAACAGCTCTTTACTAGGAAAATTAAAAATAAAAATGTAGTAGTACAAACAAAATAACACAAACAAACAAAAACCCACACTGTCAGAGTCAGAGCCCAGCCTGACCCCCTGCTGGTGCTGCTCAGGGTGCTGGTCCCAGCCCAGCCCAGCCTCCTGCAGTGACAGATGTGGTTCTGTGATCCAGGATCCTGCAGCAGGGTGCAGTTTCCCTCTGCAGCTCCCGTGGTGCTGGGATGGCTCCGGGGTTCCTCTGGCAATCCCGTGCACACGGGCTGTGCTGCTGTTCCCAGGGCCAGGTGTGATCCAGCCGGGAATGCCGGGCTCCTCCCCTGGCTGCAGCATCTCCCGATGGAGGATGGAATTGTCTCAGCCCTGCGGTGAGCCTGGATGGGCCAGGAACAGCAGAGATCCCTGCAGGGAGGAGGGGTCCTGGAAGGGATAAAGAACAGTGACACAGCTGGATGAACAGCTGGTGACAGAACACAAACTGCTGGTGACATCTTGCATTGCCACCCAAGACACCTTCTCAAATAATTCAGCAGAGATTTCATATCCTGAGACCAGGACCAAAATGCCTTGCACCACCAGCAGCTGCTGTGGCTTTTGTTGTGGAAACCAGTTTGACTTGGACCCCAGGGTTCCCCTGTGTGATCCTTGGATTACAGCTGGCACTTGACGGCCCCAGGGGCGCTTGTTCCCCGAGGAACAAGAAAAACACACCCAGGAGCCACAGGTCTGCCACCAGCACCATCAGGGCACTGCATCAGCAGTTGAGACTTGCAGGAAAAGCTGTCAAAAATGTCAAAGTGGGTTAAAAATAAACAGCAAATCAGGTGATTTTTGCAGTAATTCACAGACACGGGTTATTTTCTCAAAAGCTGCATTAACCCTGCCATTAGCAATGACACAGACACCTGTAAAATCTGAAGTGGATGAAATGTTAGATGCTTGAACGAGTGGGAAGTGTTTTCCCAGCGCCAGTTTGCAGAGCTGTCCTGGTCCTCGGCTGAGCTGCCACAGCAATCCCAGCGCTCGTTTTCATATTCTGCCTCTCTTTTGATGCTGCAATCATGGCAAGGTCAGGGCTGGAGACCCTTGAGGAAATTGAACTGCAGCTTAATTGTCATCTCAGAGAGACAAAGGCAGAAAAACACCGGTTTGAGAGCTGGGGCTGGGAAATCTTGGCAGGGAGAGAACCTGGAGAGAACGAGTCGTATTCACGAGGAGTACAAGAGAATCATTTTCCAGGCAGGGGGTTTCATTTTCTTCTCCATTCCGGGCTTTCATTTCCTTCTTCAATCTCTGCTTTTGAGTACCAAGACGTGTGCCACCAGCTCCAAAGCCATTTCAGCACCAAGTAACCACGGAAAAGGGAAATTACAGCTGCAGCTCCCACCAAACTGGGAGCAATGCTAGTTCAGGGGAAAAGTGCTTTATTTTCGGGATGGCACAGCAGGTGTGCAAACCCATCTGGTTTTAAGACAATGAGAGCCAATATTAATCATCAAAAGAACACAGTGGTTGGGGAAAGAACAGCAGCAAGGGAATTTCAAATTCTGCTTTTGGGGAGTGCTCTGCGTTTTAGCTGATACAGAAAAAAACACACGAGGTTGTTGTATAGCAGTGAAACTGTGGGATGTTTAACCTTGCAGTCCTTTAAGAGGAGAATGAAAGGTATTGATGAATTCTTGCCCTCCCTGGGCGTGAAGGCACAGGAAAAATCCCAGAACAATTCCAAATGCCAACACTTCAACACCTGCAAAGTTGCACTTCATTGCTCAGTTCCCTCCAAGGAAAATCCTGGCTGCTGAGAGAGAAAGAATGAGAATATCCCTAAAATTATATTCCCTCATGCAGATCCAGAGCAGAGGAACTTGTCCATGGGCTCAACAATCTGATTTACAGGACAGGAGGAGGGGACAATGTCAGGCCAACCTGGCTGGGGAGGAGGAAACATTCTTCAGAATTATTCAATCAGGATTTCCCTCCCAGTCCCTTAAACTTGTGGCAGCCTGGAGTCCAAACTCTCCCGCTGGGCTTTCAGCTGTGTTATTTCAAAATAACTCCTTGCTCTGGATGGCTCTAGATCAGGCTCCAGACAGGAATTTCCAGACCCCTCAGAAGCCAAGGGAAACAGTAAATAAATATCTGCTGGGAAGAAGGCTCTTCTCGCCACCGCTGGAAAAACCTCAGCAAAATCATTTTCTGATGAATGAATGAATGGTTTTGTACAGCAACACAGAAACATAAGTGAGAAGAATACAAGCACCTAGGGCAAAGTTGAAATTTAAACAGCTTCCAAAACCAGCTAGAAACAAACCAGTAACCAGCCAAGAGAGACTAAAGGAGGTAGAACACTACAATCCCCAAAACAAACCATTGCAATCATCAATTCCTTCAGCCTGGGCTGAGCACTCTGCTTTGATGGCATTTATTCAGGCCATTATTTCTGAGATATTGTGTCAGCAGAGGAAAAGCAAGCTGGGCTCTGTTATTTATCCACAAATCCTTGCTCTGTGCAAATGCATATTTGTAAGTTGTTTGGTTGGGTTCTTTTCCAAATAAACACCGTGGTAAAGGCAGGTGCGGGACCAACAAAAACAGTAAAAAAAAAAATCAGTCTCACACAAGAAATGGATGGAAATTAAATAAAACCTGGGTTAAAACTATTCCTGCCCCTGCCAAGCTTTTCCAAGCATTCAAAAAGGAAGGTTTTTTTTGGAATTGGGAGTTCCTGCCCAATTGCCAGGGGTTAGAACAACTTCTCACTCTCACTACTGGCCTTCTGACCCCAAGCACATTTTCCCAATATTTCCTGCCGGCAACCTGTATTGCTTCAGCTGAGTTTGAAATACACCTGAAAATTCCACATTTTCGGAAGTGAACACAGGAGCATGGCGATATTTAGGGCATCCATGGATTTATTTACACCCACACAGAGATGCAGGGAGAAACCACACACACTCACACCACGCGCCAGGATTTAGGCAGTGCCTGGAAAACCCGCGTGTTTTTCACTCTGCTTTACACAGCGAGGAATTCTGATTGCAACCAACCTTCAAGGACATCGAGCAGCTTCCCTTTCCTTCCTCACTATCCAGCGTTCCCTCTGAGAATTAATCCAACTGAAAGCACCAAAAAATCGGATTAAACCGCCGCCTGAACCAGGCGGCACCAGACGAGCACCGGTGGGGTTTTGGCACAGGTTTCTGAGCTTGTCACGGGTTTGCTGCAAGGGCAGCAGGGACGGAGCCTTGCCAGGGAAATGGCTCATCCAGAGATGTCACCTCAGCTGGGGAGCAAGGACAAACAGCCCTCCATCCCTCCCCGCTGCAGGTGAAGGCTGCAGGGTCAATAAAGCAGCAGAAAGGCTCCTCAGGGGAGCTTCCATCACTGGCAGCCGCTTGGTTGTTCTGTGCCCGCTGCGTTGGTCCCCACTGGGTTTTTGACGGCTCTTTTCTGGTGGGGTTCAGCAATTCGGAGTTCCCGAGGCATTCAAACGCTGTCACATTTTTATTTCTGAGTGTGTTTTCCACTCCCCACTCAAAAATCAAGCAAATGCTACCTGTGACTGAGCTTTTTGTTGTTGTTTTTAAAGGATGATGAAGCAATTCCAGCTAACACCGAGCATTCCAATGAAGTGTGAAATCCTGACACCTCTCCCTGCTCTTCCAACCCCGTCCTTCCCCCTCATCATTTTCGGGAGCGATGCCAAAGCCCTGCTAATGGCTCTGCTTTTGTGGCAACCTTCAATTTAACAACCACCACCACCGAAAAAAAAACCTTCGGGGAGGAAGAGCTTAATGCTTTAATTGGAGCTCATTTGAAAGAGTTCATCAGGCAGGCAGCACTTTGATTTTCCAGCCCACCCGACCTGCCACGGGCTGGGATCAAGCAGGGACATTAATAACAGCCCCCGGGTCGCCTCTGTCTTTGCGGACACACGAAGGCGCTGCTGCTGGGTCACAGGGGAACAGGGGATGAGTGTGGAGCACTTAAAAACTTTTATTCCCTTATTTCACCTCTGGCAAGGCAGTTCAGGGATGGATTACACGGGCCATCACCTCCAGCGAAGGGATTGGGAGGAGATTGGGGAGAAGGGTCTGAAAATGGAAGGATTTTTTGGTTTCTGTTCCATAGGGGCATTCCAGTGCAGCAGGAAGGGAGCACTCGAGAGTAATCTGCTTTAGGCTGCATTTCTCCTCTGCAGAGCTCGAGTCTTGAGCAGTTTGTGATGGATTGATGCCTTAAATTTTATATTTCCTGTATTTCAGGTTCTGCGCTGCCCAGGGTACAGCTCTGGGCTCACACTCAGGGTCACTCAGCTCTCTGCACACAGCAGGGACACAAAACAAATCCTGTTCCTGCTGCACACCAAGGACAACTTTCAGATCCAAAAGCACAAACAATGGCTGGAGGGAGGAACAAGAGGGATGGGAGCTCATAGCCTGGAGCTGGAATTGGACAATGAAACCCCAATGTGCAAATGGACCAAGACTTATAAAAGTGTGAGACCTTGTGACCATTTGTCCATTTTGTGTCCATTTTGTGTCCATTTTGGGTCCATTTTGGGTCCATTTTGGGTCCATTTTTGTTCCACCCTGGGTGCAGCCCTGGCCAGGCTCTTGTCCTCCCCAAGCTGTACTCTAAAGCCCTTTCAGTAAATCTCTGCTTTATTCTCCAGCTCTGTCCAGTCTCTGTTCCAGCTCAGCCTTCCCAAGGCATCAGGTTGATGCTGGCCAAATGCCAGTGCACCCATGAAAATCATTTATTCACTTTCCTCTGCTTAGAGTTCAGCAGAGGAGAGGGAAAGAAAACTCATGGGGTGAGATAAGGAATAGGAGAAAAGCACTTTGAGGGCAAAACAGGCTCAAAACTTTAAAAGGTATGAAGAAAAAAATGCACTAGGAAAATTAAAAGAGGATAATGAGAACTAAAATAAGCATTTAGAACAGCTTTCCCCCCCAGCCCAGCCCTTCCTTCCTTCCCACTGATACCACAGGGAGACAAAATATGGGATTTGTAGCCAGTTTGTCACTTCTTCAGATCTTTCTTTGATTTGCTTAGAAAGAGGAGTCTCTTTTGCTATGCCATGGGGTTTCTTTCATGGGACACAGTTTTACACAAATCTGTGAGTTTTTCTAGGGGAAAAAACAGGATGGAGCAGAGTCTGGAGTCGAGCACACGATCACTCTCAGAGGGAGTGAATGAGCGCTCAGGGTTTTGGAGATCTGAGCCTCACCCCCAGGTCCAACATCCACTCATGGCAAGAATTCGGGATGAAGTCAGGCTGACATCCCTGCCTCAGCCTCTCCCCAGGGGATTTGGGCCCCTTCTGGAGGCGTGCCACGGTGTGAAGCTGCAGTCACCGAACAGAAATGATGCCACTTTTCAGTGTAATGTGAGTCCCCAGTGGAAACAAAACACCGGGCTACAAATCCTGCAAAAAATTAAAGGAAATTCAACTATTTCAAAGCCCCAAGTCTCCCATCCCTCAGTCTTCTGGATGCTTCTTTGGATGGTGTTTCAATTTTTAGTAAGGAAAAAAACAAAAAACAAAAAACATTCAACTTTACATTAAAAACTTCCTTCAGACCCAGCATAAACCAGAGGCCAGCTCTCAAACGGGCTGGATTCTGAAGGGATCAGCTGACATTCAACATCTCTGCTAAATCCAAGAGTAAAAATGGATATTAGGCAAATAAACCATGCAGGAAACAGCACTTTCGGAGCTGAGACAGAAAGGTTCAGCCTTGCCATAACCACTCAGCGTCAAAGGAGTCACAGGAGAAGCCAATTATCCCAAAAATGATAGCAGGGAATCTCATCCCTTAGAAAAACAAGTAAGGAAATAATTTCCCACGATGGAAACAGATTTTCTTGGGGGGAACCAAAGGAACTGTTAAGAACTGCAGCTGTACAGTTCTGGCTGTGCAGCAGAGAAGTATCAGGTGCTCAGACACAATCCTGAAACTGTTAATTACCCAGTTCCCTGAGCTGTAGAAAATGATCACAGTTGAAAAAAGATAAACCAAAAACCCACTCAACTGCTTTTCCTGCCACTGGGCAAAAAACTGGCGCACGTGAAGAGAGAGCACCTGAGCTTCCAGTGTTCAGCTCATAAATCCATAGTAAAATTAACATTTTACCTCTTACATTTCAACTCCAAAAGGAGTTCTGCAGGAATATCTACTCCTTCATCCCCCCAGGAAGGCTCCAGGTCCGTGGACATAAAGGAAAATGAAGAGGCGTCTCCTCCAAGGTGTTGCCAGCACCATCAGAGCTCAGCTCCTGCTGCATCATTTCTAGTGCCTGGAATTGGGAGAAAAATGAAGATTCCACTGAGTCTACATTTTATAGATCATCCTGAAGCCATGGGGGGAAGTTTTGGGGATATTTTTAAGGCTATTCCAACTTCTTTCCACTGGCAGTGCCTGGTTTTTCCCTTCAAGAGGACTCATTGTCTAGCAAGGAGCCCAGTTAGAAACCTGACCCTTTTTTACCCAAAGCTGTTTGGCCTCCCTGAGCAGATGAAGAAATAATCAGAATATTCATTCTGAATTATTCACATTGAAGCAGAAACAAATCAATATTGGGACACAATTTTATGTGCAAAAGGACTGGCAAGGTTCAGCCAAGAGCCTGCTGAGTTATTTCCCTTTTCCCTCATCGCAGTGGGGAAAAGGAGGGGCTGTGTCCAAGGGAAGTTTGAAATCACTGAAAAAGGATGGGAACAGGTTCAGATCTGAGTGGTGCTGAGCACAGGGTCCCTCCTGGACTCACTCCCATCTCCATCCCCACCCTCTCTGCCGTCACTTCCCTCAAGATCTCAACGCCCTCATTGCTCAAGCTCATAATGAAAAGTGAGGCAGCAGAAATTTAATCTCTTCACACTTACAATGGCATATCCCCACATTAATTTCCTGTTTAATCAATTAGAATACTCCTCATAAAAGAATTTTTTTTTTTTTCTTTTTCTCCCCAGGGAAGTGCATAAAGCCAGAAAGATGTCCCCAAACAGTGTGAGCCATACATTTGGCAAATTCAGTTCTTCAGTAACTGCTGGGGAAGGATGGAAGTGACGCCTCAGTCTTAATTGGAAAAGAGAAACAAAATGCGTGTTGTGTGGAGATTTGATAGCTGTTGTGGGGCACCACACACATCAGGCATTTGCAGGGTGATATCCAAGCCGAAAACAACTTATTTCAAGGCAAACACAAGTTCAGGGTGGTCCGGCAAACCTCCACTCACCTCCTCAACTCCGATTTATGAGCACAGATCCCTCCTGTTGAATTTACGGAGCTAAGACTAAAGCCTCACCTAACGACAGCACTCGTGAGTTAAGGCAGGACCGATTTCAGACTTTCACCCGCTGGAAATAATTCTGAGCGCGGGAGGGGACCGGTGTCACCGGACACCTCCCGACGAGCATCTGCGGAGCGTTGTTCGGAGGTGATGGATTGAGCTCTGCTGCCTCATGAATAATACAGCTTCAGCACGAAATGAAATCAATGGGCTTTCCAGCAAACGTTTTTGTGCCTCAAAGAGGGAGAAAGGGAAGAGAGATATGAAGAGGTGTTACCCTGGTTTTTCTGAGTTTCTTTATTAGCCTTTTGAATTTCATAAATGGAGTCAGATCTTTTAGTTACTGTAGAATATTAGAGCAGTTTTTTCTACCTTTCCCACAGAAGTAATATAAACAAATCCTTTGTTTTTCATTCTCTGTCCTTTGTTTGCGTATTTCTAACCTGAAAACAATTGTAACTGACAATTGGTCTGGCCACTGAGGCTGAGGGGTGGAAACCCCAAAAAGCCAATCTTCTGCTAGACCCACAAATGTATAAAAGTAAAAGAATAAACAAAGGGGCTCTCTTCTCTCCGCCCTTTCAGCTGGAAGCTGGATCAGAAGAACCTCTGCAGAAATCTCTTGTCTGCGTGTGATTTCTTTGTGTTTCACAGTGACAAAGAGGAGATGCAGAAACAGCTCCTGAGCTGCCACTGGTGGCTTTTTGGCCAACTCCTCAGCTGCGCTGATGAAGATCCCCAAAAACTTCGCTGCAGTAACAACTGACAGCGATTTTACGACTCATTTTGGAGCCATTCAGCGAAACTCTCGGTCTCTGGAGTTTTGCCAGCCTCCAAACTGTGTTCTCACGTATTCCCAGGGTACCCGATGGCATCAGGGAAGATAACAGTCGCACATATGAAGGTTATAGAGCATAGCTGGTGTTTAAAGCATCTGAATTCTTGCAGAGGAGATGAAGCTGCGGATATTATAAATAACAGCTCTAAACTGCTTTCCCAGGACCAGTCAAAGCACTCTCCAAGCCCTTTATCTAGTGTGATTTCTAAGTGGAAGTCCTCTGTAAAATGTGCACTTCACACCAGCTCTAGTAGGGCGGTGGCTGAATAAATGTTTTCTTATTCAGAGAATTCTGTCAAAATGCTTTAGGTACCTGAAACACTTCCGAAATTTCAGCATGAGGGGCATTTAGAGCACGTCCCGAAAGCCATTTTCAGAAGGCAGCCAGAATGTGAATTACCTGCTTTCTTCTGAGCTAAAATTCCTCAAGAAAAGCCCGGGGCTGTAGGAGGTAAAACACAATGGCTGTGCAATTAGAGAGATTTCTAATGAAAAGTTCCTCTCCGTGGTTATTCCAGGCTTTGATCATTCCCTTTTTTGCATACACAGGAAGCAGGATCCATTGAAAGCGTCCCAGCCGTCGTGTTCATTTTCCACCACCAGGAAAAGCTGCAATCCTTTGAGGGATGCCTGCAACGCTTCCTCCCATTTCCCCCCACGGAGCACCTCTGCATCTCATTTTTATTTATGACACTTAATATTCAGCCCAGATGATAATTTCAGGAACTCTCCCCCAATTAATAACATGGAGATTTATGCACTTCTCTCGTTTGCATGCTTAATTCCCCCCACAGTTTGCCTGCTTTACTATAATTCCTCTGATGTTTACTTTGTCTTGATAATGTTGCAAGGTTAAAAAGGAGCGATCACTTGAACATTCATTATTAATTTCTCCTAAGTATCTCCAATTAATTTCCTGAATAGACTGGTGCTTTATGACATTTGTTATTGATTGTTTGGAAGCAAACTTCCAATTACCAACGGAATTTTCCTCGGTCAAAACTCGGAATATTCTTCTGCTAAGCACAGCAGGCTTAAAGAGGCAGAAGCTCTTTCAGAGTCACAGCTGTTGCACAAGTGATGAAACAGCCCCCAAAATCCTCGGTTTTTTCAGCTGTATTTCGACTGACAGGCACAAATACAAATAAAGACAGATTCCTTTTGGCAAAGGCAAAGAAATTCTACAGGTGTAGATTCATCAACACAGTGGGATCTGAATGACAGCAGTTCTGTGGCAGAAACACAAAATTCATCAGGGAAACAAGAGACAGACACGAAACCTAAAGAACCAAAGTGATTTCTTGTCCAACAGCCAAAGCCAAGGGAGAAAGAGACCAAAAATACTGCCCAAGAATTGAAGATTCTTAATTTCAGCACCAGTATCTTCCTTCTCTTCCTCACAAGAGCAACACCTGAGTGCTGCCAGGCAAAAGGAAGGCCACTGTGGATTATCTGTGTTGTTTTAATCTCCCTCCTCTTTGAATACTTGGTAAAGAATTGAGCTCTGAGCTCCAAAAGCAGCAAAAATCTAAATCAAGGATATAAACACACCCAGCTCCCTCTGCTCAGTTCACATCTTGGGCAGAGCAAGCTCAAATCAGGTGTTTTTTAAAGTCTCAGAGGAGAACCATTCTGAAATATCTTCCCTCTCTCCTTGGCCATTAAATACTGCCCCTCAGATGAAGTCTGAGCATCTCTGCCCACTCCATTTTTCTCAGGGAAAATGGGAGATGGGAAATAAGGATCCCAAAGCCCTTCAGACCTCTTAATCCAGGCAACGCAAAACCTCTTTGTAGAAAAAACATTATTTGTGTTTGTGTCTCTCTGCTCTGCTCCATCAATACATTCTTAGAAAACAAGGATTAAAATGAAATAAAGTTGTTGTTCTCATCCAGCTGCCTGTGTCAAGAGCTAAAAGCTTCCAGGTTCTCCTCAGCCCCCTTTGCTTTCCTGCCCCTGCTGCTGCACAAACCACGTCAGGCAACATTTGGCTCCTGAAATCATCATTTACCCAGGGAGCTCCGTGATTGGCACCGCCAGGAAAGAAAGGAAATGCAAATGGGAAAGGAGATGCAAGTGTGGGGACCTGCTCAATCCAACTGAAAAATAACTCATTTAGCAGAAATCGTTGGGAGAAATAAATGCTGTCAGAGGCAGGAGTCAAACAGTAAATAAGCTTCACCCAATTTCCATGTGGAGCTGCTTAAAAACATTCCTCACTGTAATGTGCAGTTTAAGCACTTAGGAAAACTGCCAGGAGGTGTCAAAAACAGCCAAAAGGAGCCTGAAAATAAAATTGCACTTAAATAAATTCCCCCTCAGCCCTGCCAAACATCTCAGGTTCACTAACTGCCACAGAGCTGTGCTGTGTTGAGGGGAAAGATGTTTTCCAGGCATCTGAGGTCAGAGGATGATGATTTTTCCTCCATGCATAAACTGCCTTCTTCTGTAGCCTTTAACCCAAAATTCCAGACTCAATTTTTTTGATATTTGGCATCCAGGTATTTTTGCACTTAATTTTTTTTTTAATTTAATATAAATTGTTAATATAAACACACACACACAGCCCCTCAAATATTCTTATTTCTCATCACTTCATTGGAAAAGCCAGGGCTGAACACTGCAGAGAACATCAAAATTTCACTGGGAAAGTCTCAGCCGGAGAGCTGAACTTCAGAGTTACTAAATCAGAACAAATCTGTTGGTTTCCCACTCCTCCTCCCCAATGAGTCCCTTCTTCCCCTTTCCTTACTCCCCGGAGCAGGTGCACACACCCACCCTGGTAATTACCCTTCAACATCCAGCACTAATTAATATTTCACAGCCAACCTTCTCTCCGAAGCGCTGTTTCCATTGCAGGAGGGGTTTAAAAAGCGGCACGATCAACGCTGCACATCAGAGGTGCCAAATTTCCCTTTTCATGCCCCAGCACTGCCCGAGATCTGAGCTCAGCTTTACCCTGGATCACTGCCTTGAGGGGGGGCTTGAGAAGCTCTTGTTCCTCCAGAAAGTTCTGCTGGCCACAGAGGACAATAATTTGCATTTCTGCAGAGTTTCCTCTGCTTCCTGCTCTGGAGGCTGCAACTCTTGCACTCAGCAGAAACTTTTTATTTCTTTTTTTTTTGTCCTGGTTATAACCCAACACTGACACAATAAAACCACTTTCACCACAGTCTCTGCACCAGATATGGCCACAAATATACACCAGACATAGCTAAAAACTTGTGTTCCCTACACGTCTGAGCACCCCTGCTGCGGAGGGGAGCACAGGAGGCACATCGGGTCCCCAGCCACAGCATCATCCTCCAGCACAACGCAGCAAGAGCCACCTGAGCTGCCAAAGAGCAGGGAAACCCCTGCCCCAGCCCAGCCACCACCTTCTCACCAGCCACTTCATGTCTGTGATGTCATTTTTACTTCCCCAGCCCAGCCACCACCCTCTCAAATGCCATTTTTACTTCTCCAGCCAAGCCACCACCTTCTCACCAGCCACTTCATGTCTGTGATGTCATTTTTACTTCTCCAGCCCAGCCACCACCTTCTCACCAGCCACTTCATGTCTGTGATGTCATTTTTACTTCCCCAGCCCAGCCACCACCCTCTCAAATGCCATTTTTACTTCTCCAGCCACTTCTCCAGCCAAGCCACCACCTTCTCACCAGCCAGTTCACGCCTATAATGCCATTTTTACCTCTGGACTGGGAAATCCTACTCTGGAACCCTGCTTCACAAGTGAAGCTGGGTGATGCTTTCAAATCCTTTTTTAGAATTCCACATGAAAGGAGTTCTTAGCATTACCACTGAACAGTGAACACAGGCTACAAGAGAACAGGTGCAAAGCAGCTGTCAGAAAACTTCTGGGGGCTCAACAGCTGTGGTTGGAAAAGCCCCCCAAGGGCATGAGAAGAGCTGCTTTCATCTATTCCTCCTGTGCCAGCGCTCTCTCCTTATCCCATGTTGTGCTAATGGCATCCAAAGCCGGAGTGGGATTGAATGTTAAATATTAAATCACCTCTGTGGGTCAGTTTGGTTCAGATGAAGCTGGTGAACGTGGCCAGTGAAGATCAAAACCAGTCTAAGGAGCCCAGAGGAACGAGCTCCTGGCAGCCTCCTCTCCCCGTCACTGCAGGACGCAGCTTTGCAAACTGTGAAAAACGCCAATCACTTGTTTTAAAATTTTAAAAGTTTAATAGTAAATAAGATGGTTATAAAAATAGAATTAGAGTAAAAATTGAACAATTTTAGAGTTAGGACAAAGTTACAGACGTCTGGGTGCCTCTCCCGAGCCACAAGCTCTGGAGAAGGACCCCTGCTAACAAAGGACTATCTCTTAAAAACAATCGCCTGTTGAATATTCATGTATTTCATACGTGATGCATAAACTTTATTTAAACAAAGAACCGTCTCTGGTTAGTGTCACTTTTTCCCTTTAATCTCTGTGGCATTCTCAAGGCTGAGCGAGGCAGGAGCAGTTGGTTTCTTCTGATAAGGAAGTAGGAAATTCTTTTTTTCTCTGAAAGATTTACGTTTTCCTGTGGCTGGCATACAAAAACTACACTTTAACTACAAAACTTCATTTACTATACTATCAAAATATTAATACAACACCAACAATAAACACAACACAACACATATAGTAAATATCTTGTGTAGAGCCATATAATATGCACTTTTCACACAAACCCATGGAACATTCTCCAGTTCTTCAGAGACTGAATTTTCAGCAGCTCGAGTTAGAAATGCTAATGGGACTTTCTCCAGGAGGTCAGGGGTCCCCCCAAGGTCTGAGCACTGCCATGCAGAGCAGAACAATCCCCTTTTTATCCCCCCTACACCCTTGGAAAACGCTCCTCCTTGTCCCCGTCCCTGCCCGGCTCTGTTAATAAATCACGGAGCGAGGAGAGTTTTGTATTCCTCCGCAGTGAGGATGGCACCGCTCAGCACAGCTCTCCTGAACAGATGGAGCCCGCTCCTCCTCAGGAAACGCTCCCCATCCCTCAGCCCAGGGCAGAGCTGCCCACACACCTGTCACACCTGCCAGGGGAATTTCCATAAACGGCGCAAAACAGGAGCAGAGACAGCGACTCTGCTCCCGGGGAAGCAGCCCAGCAGCGACGGAGGAGCCTTGGGTTTAGAATTCCCCCTTCCCTCCTGCCAAGAAACTTCCAGCCCACAAGAAATGAGCGAAATTCTCCTAAAAAAAACCCTCACCAGCAGAACTTTGTCCTGCCTGTTGCTGCCACGTCTGCCAGCATTTCTGCTTTGTAGGTTTTGCGAATCCATCGCCCTTCGCGTGGATCTCCAATCTCATGTGCACCTCTGTTCCCAGAAATCCCATTTAATTTAACAGCTGCCAGGTATTTAAGCCCAGTGGAAGTTCTGGTTTGCCAGGGGGTTCATTTTTATTCTGCCCAGCTGCACTGAGAGGGTCTCTGCCCCAAATTCTGGGCATTTTAGGCTGGCAGAAAATAGAACCCTCTGCACAAAAAATTGTCCCTCTCCAAAAAAATTTCACAATGTTTTTACTCCACTCCCTAGAATTTGAAGCGATTTCTCTATTAATATTCAGCCCCAAACCCCGTAAAACTAAACTGCATATAAACGTCACACATTGTAAACAAGTTTTACACCCCCAAAATACCGAGCACAAGCTACTCTGCATTTTATTTCACAAGGAAATCAACCAAAATACGACCTCTCCGCACTGCTGAGAGCCGTCCCCATAAAAGTCTTGGAACATATTCCAAGCCCTTCTTCTTAATGAGCCTCGCAGCACCAGCACAGGAATTTAACTTGGGAGAGAGCAGGGAGGCAGCTTTCACGCACACAGGAGCTGGAGCAGACGGATAAATGGGATTTATCAGCTCCAAGGCAGGTCCCAGCAGACCTGCAGGACGGCAGGCAGGCTTCAGGGTGGAATTTTCAGGATGGAATTCTCGGGATGAAATTTTCGGGATGAAATTTTCAGCATGGCAGGCAGGTTCAGGGTGGAATTTTTGGGATGATATTTTCAGGATGAAATTTTCGGCATGGCAGGCAGGGTCAGGATGGAATTTTCAGGGTGGGAGGTAGGTTTCAGGATGGATTTTTCAGGATGGCATTTTCAGGATGGCATTTTCAGGATGGCAGGCAGATCTCAGGATGGAATTTTCAGGATAACAGACAGGTTTCAGGATGGAATTTTCAGGATGGCAGACAAGACTCAGGATGGAATTTTCAGGATGGCATTTTCAGGATGGCAGGCAGATCTCAGGATGGAATTTTCAGGATAACAGACAGGTTTCAGGACAGAATTTTCAGGATGGCAGACAAGACTCAGGATGGCATTTTCAGGATGGCATTTTCAGGATGGCAGGCAGATCTCAGGATGGAATTTTCAGGATAACAGACAGGTTTCAGGACGGAATTTTCAGGATGGCAGACAAGTCTCAGGATGGAATTTTCATGATAGAATTTTCAGGATGGCAGGCAGATCTCAGGATGGAATTTTCAGGATGGCATTTTCAGGATGGCATTTTCAGGATGGCAGGCAGATCTCAGGATGGAATTTTCAGGATAACAGGCAGGTTTCAGGATGGGATCTGAGCTCCTGGGAGCTCCACTCAGACCAGGAAGGGCTTTCACCACGTCCTACATGGAGCTGTGTGCACGTGTAACAGGTGAAAATTAACAATCTGACCCCAATCCAATTAAATTCCTAAAACCTGGAGGATCAACAAGGCTGGACAGGGACTAGGAGAACACATTAAAAAGGCAAATAAACTGCAGAGAAGTCAAATGGCCTCTGCTGTAACACCACGGACACTCCCCAGCTGAACAACTCACTGGAGGCATTGAATTTCCTGTTACCACCCCAGAGCCATTCCAGGACTGCTGGACAGACTGACAAACACATTCCACTGGGAATTCCAGGTGGTTTAGTGGCTCTTTCAGCCAGGTTTGGTCTGCTTTGATCACAGATTATAAGAACTGCGCCTCTCCTCCAGCCTCAGCCCTAAACACCCATGTAAGCACAGAGCAAGAAGTGAAATTAGAGCAAACACCCCCTCAAATAAATATTTCATCTCTGCCCGTGACTAATTAACAGCAATGACTCTGGTTAACAGGGAAGCAGAAGTTACTTAAACCTGGAATTATTCTCAAATCAAAAATACATATTTGCTTTGAGATAGAGAGCAAACAACACCCCAGAAAGCTGTTTGGCATGTAGAAATGTGATTAACAGGTCAGAACATTGCATCAGGCCGGGTTTGTCAGTGATTGCAAGATTTAATGTGTAACAAACTGTTCCACTTGCCTCCCTTATCCAGGAGCACTCGCTGTACACATTCCACAAGTACCTCTCCCTCCAGTCGTGATAATTGGAATTTCCATGGGGCATAGATGTGTAAAAAGGTAAAAAACAAACCAGCACAAATAGTAGCTGTCATTGAAAAGTCAAAGAGGAGAGGCTACAAGAGTGTCAGAGGCACTTCTTTCACTCCTCACGGCTGCACGCAGCGTTATTTGCTGACAGGGAACGGACACGATTTAAATCGCTCTCCCCCTCACCTCTTCAGATACAATCAGTTATCATTTCTGGAAGTAATGAATCTGCCAGGATGGAAAATCCCAGATGATCTCGATAGAATCAACTCCTTGACATTCATTTAACCTGCTCTCATCCTTCAGGAGGCAGAACTTTTGCAAACTTCCATCAGAACGAACCCGTGGCGGTACAGAGGCAGCGAGCCTCCTCACACAAGAGCGGTGACAAGAGCGGGTACAAGCATGGGGACAGCGAGGAGAGTGTCCTTCCACATCCCCCAGGGAGGCACTTCAATGCAAACAGCAGCAAATTGAGGGGAGCAAACTGAGAGGATGGGACTGCATCACCTGAGGTGTAATTGGACAATGAACCCCAACATGGAAATGGACCAAAATTATAAAAGTGGGAAAACTCAGAGTCCATCTCGGGTGTAGCCTCGGCCAGGGTCTTGTACTGCCCGAGGTGTGTCCTATAAAATTCTTTTAATAAATCCCTGCTTTATTCCTTTAACTCTGCCCAGCCTCTGCTCCAGGGAGCCTTTGCAGGCATTGCCCTCACCGCTTCAGCACAGCTCCAAACAGAATGCATCATTTCCCAACCGGCAGACACAGATTTGCTGTAACAACTCCCGGACCCTCATCCCGCAGAGCTTTTCTGGGACAAAAGCCATCCACATCCTCCAAAGGCTTGTGGGACACAAAGCAGCCAAGAACCCCTTGCTCACTGTCACCCACCCCAAGCCTGAAGCCCAGCAGGGGCAGAAAATAGAACCCTCTGTCCTAAACGCCCTGAGCAGGAAGAGCAGCCCAGGAAAGCTCACAGGAGCCAGGACACAAAGCCCGTGGCATCTCCCCCCAGCTCTGCTCCTGGCAGCTTGTCAGACACCGAGATCATTATCTCCAAAGATTCCCAGCGACCCCAATGAATCAATAGCCGTCGTTGACAGAGCCCTGCATGCTGAATTAAGCAGAGCTGACAAGTGGGTTGTAAGCGCACCGTGTTTAACCATCAGATGAGATTTGGCTCCTAACAAGATTACTCCCTCTTTAGCAGGTGCCCGTGTGCTGCGAGAAGGTAATCCTGCGTAATCAACCATCACACACACATGTAAAGTCAAGAGGCAAGGGTTTGTTCGTGAAAATTTTATAGAAACAGCCAAGCAGCTGCAGCAAATGTGTTTGACCTCCCAAATTTAATCTGAACCTTCGGCAGTGCCGGGCCTCCAGCACCTCTTGGCTCCTCTGCATCGTGGGACCCCTCTGGCAGCGTGATCCAGAGCCTGGAGGCAAAAAGCAGATCATAAAGGATCATCCAGAAATCCAAATGTGTGGTTTTTTCCAGACCTTGTGTGGACCAAAAATTCAGCATTTGCCTGAGCTTCTGTGCCTCACAAAAACAATTCACCTGGCAGACATCCCAAACCGTGCAGGGGAAACACAGCCTTGAAAATGCACCTTAAATGCATCACACAGCGCTGAGCACTGGCTCAGTGATGCACTGGAGCATGACTCCAGTGCTCTCAAGCACTCACAGGTTGTTTGACATGACAGAGAAGGAAGAGCAAACCACTAAAACCGCTCTTTGTCCAGAACTGTGTCGCTGACTCGCCCTCTGAGCACTCTCCCAGGCAATGCTCACCTCAATCCCAGCGTTTTCCACTAATTCCCACGATCCCAGAGAGCACCAAAATCCAACAAAATAGGTGAGCACAGAATGGAGTTGGCCCGAGGGGAAAAAAAAATCCAACACAGCAGGACAGTTGGAACATTTTCTCATTTTCTCCTCTGTTCTCTCGCTGCTGCTGACTCAAGTCTAATTTAGTGTCAGCATTGCCTTCTCACTCATCTTTCCCCTTTTTCTAAGTGTGTTTAATCTGCTGTAAAATTGTTTTCATGGCTGCGGTGAATGTTATTGTAACTGTTTTACAATGTGCATTATCTGCGCTGTGTAAAGGATTTGCCTCCTGTATGCAAATCAACGCCTCGCTGCTGCCATCCCAGGTCTGTGCCCTCACACGGCAGCATCTCACATCCCCACAGGGCACAAATGCTGGATTTCTCTCAGAATTTGTTAAAAAAACCCCACTTGGGTCCCAGTTCTACAGAACCAGAGCCTGGTTTTAGGGTTGAGCCAGAGCTCGGCCAGTTTAATCAGCAATAATTTGGATTTCTCTGGCCCACAAGTGAAGATGTAAGAGCTGAGCCCCAGGAAAGCCAGGCTTGAACAGGGATGGTCATCAATCACTGCTCTGACAAGGCAGAAAAAAATAAAACTGCACAAAAAAATGTCTGTTCTGTGCAGAGAAAATCGTCTTGGTTTGGGACAACCTGGTTATGTGCAACATCGGGACACGGAGTTTTTTATCCTCCCTAGGCTGAGGCACATTAACCAGATTTAAATGAATCAAGGTCAGTCAGTACTTTTAATATTGACTAAGAAAACCAAGGCAAGAAGGTCGGACACAATTTTCCTAAGATCCCTCAAGAAGAATATCAATAAATCAGGCTGACTGCCAGTCCTAGACCTCCTGCATCAAAGCTGGCTCCACTTGTCTCAAATTTTGATGGATTGCTCAAAGATTCAAGTCAACCTGTCAGAAAATAAGTTCAGACTTTTCATAATTCTGTGCAGACAGCCAGGCTGTAAAAACAAGGGGAAAACTTTAGAGCTGCCCTTTTTGATCAATATTTTTTGAACACCGAAGAATGTCCCTGAGCTTTCGAAAGCAGAAGCCTGGCTCAGAACTTGAAACTGGAAACAGGAAAATTCTCCAAAAAATTTAAAGCATGAATGCACACATTCCAGAGGGGTTCTCCTGGGTGGAGAGACAAGCAGCTCACCCCCAAGATCAATTCTGAGGTGTCAGCTGGGGACTCCTGCCACCAGCGGCTGATTGGGACATCGATGGCCCGGTCCCAACAGCTGCCCTCTCCTGGGAAGGGTCTCAGCTTTGAAATCCTCATTTGCCCAGATCTGCAATCCCTGGCCAGCAGGAATTCCTCAAGGAGCAGCTGAGGGTGGAGTGAATTCTCACCCTGACACGCAGAACAAATGTCACCTGCGCGAGGCACGACAGCTTAAAAAGTGATTTTTGGGAAAGCCTGGGATGTGCATTCTCTGCACAGAGGAGCCTTTTTCCTGTGGATATTCATGCTCAGCTCTCTCATGCAGTGTCGGGGGCTTACCCCAACATTCAGGTGGTTTCAGGGTCCTTTGCTCCCCTGCACAGCTCCGAGCCGAGCCGAAGGAAGAGACGGAGTTCTCAGGTTTAGATTTTTCAAGGTTGCATACTTCGTTTATTGTTTCTTATCTTACAATTTTCTCGGAGTCCGACAAGATGTTCGCAGCTGCATGGATTCCTCACGTCTCCCCCCGAGCTGGGTCATCTTTATCTTTTATACTAATTACTACGTATTTCTTGTTTACTATTTCTTACCAATGTCTATCACTATTACTAAAAAGGTCATCTTTACTTTGACTCAATCCTCACTAACTACTTTGTGCCACGTCAATGCAGCAATGGAGTGAGGGAAGGAGAAGGAGAAGAAGAAGGAGACAACGCCCCAGATTCTCCATCTTGTCCCCATTCACTTCAATGCTAGGAACCTAAAACTACTATTTTCTCATTCTGTGATAAGCTAAACTACTGTTTTTCACATTCTTGTGACCTGTAAACCTTCTCTCAGTGTAGGAAGTTTTTCCCATGGACTGAAATCAAAGCCAGTGTCTCTCTGAGCTCTGGGCTGGGGTCCCAGACCCCCCTGCCCAGGTCCCTGACCCTCCAGGGCAACCAAAGGAATGCCCTGGACTCCAACAATGCAGCACAGAAACTCGCCCACCAACCTGCCCTCAGCACCCACCGCACTTCCAACTTGCCAATTCACCACAACCAGTGGCCACGTCTGCTTGGAGCAGCTCATCCCTCAGCCCTCCAGTGCAGGAGCACGTGGACCACCAGGAAAATCCATCCGGAAAAGCAGGAGGAAAGGCTCCACCGCCTGTTCTCGGTCACTTTATCACAACCACCGCCGTTCATGGATATTGCCATGGCAAGCAGAACGCCTCCAGCTCCGGGGACAGGGTGGCAGGGAAGGAGACGCTTGTCTCCACTTTGTTAGCTGGGTAATTGGTCCTGCTGAGCGGGGTCAGCTTTAAGAAAGATGACAGCAGGTAGAGTCTGTCTGCTCAGATAGCAGGGCCACCTTATCCTTGGAGCAGATCTCTTGGATTTATTAAACACTTAAGGGGTTAGTGAGCTGTGAAAATCCGATTCCCCGCCGCTGCAGTGTGCTGACGAGGAACTTCCTCCTGCGCTTCATCAAGTTTTCATTATCTTTCTGTGTTTTTGCAGGGAGGGAGGCTTCAGGGGTTTAAGATGCTGCAATTTTCAGGCTGCATGAGCCTCTCAAATCAGTCACCTTCTCTGGCAGCAAGCTTTTCAAGAACAAGAGCAATCAGCTGGTCCTGAGGCTCTTCAGATGATGCACGGCCCAGACCAAGCCTTGCTTCAAGTTCTTGGTTCTTCATTGTGCCCACAAACAAAAAAGCCAGGTCTAAAGTGTTCCTGGTGCTGCTTATTTCCTCATTCGAGTGTTTTCTCATGCTGAGGCAAACAACCCCAGCCTTGTCCTCACTCTGATCCAAACTGAGGATCTCCAGAGGAGCTCACAGCTCTGCAGGAGCTGCTCCTCACCTTGCACGCTCTGCACAGGAGGCTGGAAAAGCCCCTGGCTCCAAAGCTGTGAGACTTCCACCTTGTGAGTTTCGAGGCACATAGAGCACAGGTACTTTGAAAACCATCATCCATTAACTCTCCTCTTCAGCACATCAAAGCTGAATCATTCCCTGATTATTTAAAGATCAATTCAGTCTCTATTTCCGTGCAATCAGCTCTGGTGAAACAGCCAGGGCAGAGCAGATGAGGGGGTCCATTGCAGGGAAATGGCAGAATTTGAGCTTTTAGGGAATTATCAGCTCAGGAGGAGATTTTAGGGGAAGCAAATTTCTCCCTCTGAAACATGACAGACACCTTCAAAAGCCCCCACCTGACACATCCCGCAGGGATCCAGCGCACGCTGGGTACAAAACAGCTCCTCCAAGCACTGCAGGGCTTTCCCTGATCCTCCCAAGCTTTCCTCCCAAAGCTTCACAGAACCACAGCCAGTGTTTTGCTGTCAGCTTCCCCTCACAGGGTTTTTTTTTTCCTGAAGCAGGAGGAATCGAACATCCCTCGGAGCAATTTGTGAAAGTTTGGGGGCAACAGGAAGATTTTCGTATTGCCGACAGCCTTGACAAAGCACAAGGGAGAGAGAGATGGGGTTAGCAATTAAAAAACCAGCAATTTGCCATTCAAAATGGGTTATTTTGCTGTAATTCTTTATTTTAGGCAGAGCTGGACTCCCATAAAGCACATGGGCTTCCCCTGTAATGGGACTGAATTATATCCCTCCTAACAATAATCTATCACACCGGAGATACGGCTTTGTACAGGAAAACATTTTAAACAAAACCAGCAGTACAAATTAACCGCTTTTCAACATTTCATATTAATATAATTTAATGCCTGGAGATTTCTGGCTTCCACAGCAACTTACACTTCAGTTGACCTGCAGGGCTGACATCACAATAAAAATAATTAATATTAGCTGTGCTATAAATACCCACTCATTTTCTACTACAGCGTGCATATTATGTATGACAACCATTCCTTTCCCAAACTTTAAAATCCTGTTTTACAGGCCTCTGTTCCAGCATAATATCCTCATAAACCACAATAGCAGTGCAGCATAGAGAGGACTAAATTAAAAATTAATGGGCCCTGCCAGTGCCGAGCTTTCTCAGAGCCAGGAAAAGGCAGAAGGAGAAAGTCCTCCCTCCAGGTGAGACTCCTGTAAAAAACCAACAAACCTGCCCTCCCCTGGCCTGGATTTTACACTCCCTCACATGGTTATTTACCCCTGAAAAGGAGGAATGTCTGCTGCACAAGGAAGGCAGGGCTGGATTGACACAGGTCTTGCTGGGTTTGATGCCTTGGGAGGCTCTCTGGAGCAGAGGCTGGGCAGAGTTAAAGGAATAAAGCAGGGATTTATTAAAAGGATTTTAAAGGATACACCTTGGGCACTACAAAAGCCTGGCCAGGCTACACCCAAGATGGATCAGGGGTCACGAGCTTTCCCACTTTTATAAGTTTTGGTCCATTTCCATATTGGGGTTCACTGTCCATTACACCTCAGGTGATGCAGTCCCACCCTCCCAGTTTGCTCTCCTCAGCTCTCTGCTGTTTGCACTCTTTGGGCCCGAAGCTGCAGCGGTGTCCTTGGTTCTGGGGCTGGAGAAGGATTGTTCTGTGTGACTGAGCTGTGAGGAGAACTGGCCAACACTCTGTGTGAAGTTCAGAGTTACGTACCGACGCAGTGCAGAATCTGGAAAATACGAAAGCTGAACCTGAAGGCATCAGGCTCTGCAGGAGCAAACTCAGAGTCAGGGTCTGATTGTCCCCACCTGTCAGCAAAGGTCGTTGTTAACAGCTGCATTTGGTGGAAGTGTCTGGTGCAGAAGTGTTTCAGAGCCGCTATTGGGGAGCTTTGAGGTGAGAGATGACACCTTGTGTAACTCTTCAATGAGGAATAGGAGCCCCTCAAAACTTCCCCAGGCTCTTCGTGAGCATCAGGAAAGCCAGATAACTTAAAATCCCATTTTTCGGAGGTGGCTCCAATCAGGTTTTGTAAAGAGACCCACACTGAACACAAATATTCTCCTCGGACTGTGCTGTTTCAGGCATTATTGGTTCAGGGTGGAAGAGCATTCAAAAATAATCTTTGAATTTAGAAATATGAGTACTCCTGCAGAAGGGGAACACGAGTAAGAGGCTCCATTGAGATTTAGGAACAGGATATTCCCAGCCAGGACCCAAACAGCTCCCTCCTCCTGGCTCTCAGCAGGAGGGAGATTTCAGCACAGAGGAGTCTGATGAAGCAATTCCCAGTCTGTGCATAAGATACAGGAGCTGCCTCTCAGCTCCCACTGATAACAGACTCTTTCTTCATGTAAGGAAGAAAATAAAAAAGCTATTGGGCACGGAGGGAGCTTCAAATTCACAGAAATTGAAGCCCATCTCCAGTCCAATCCACAAAACTATTTCAGCTCTTCACAGAGTGACAGGTGTCAGGAAAATAAATTCACAAACACCAGAGGTTTGTGTCCAAACAGGAGACAGAGGGGTCCTGGAACTTTATTCCAGTAAAGGGAGAGTCCACGGGGCATTTCCCAGGGGGTCTCTCACATTTTTAGAGGATGCAGCCTCCTTTGTATCCCAATTTCCCAGCCATGTTTCCTTCTCTCTTTCCCCACTGCCTGAGGTCCTTGAGAGGCACAGACTTCCTGAATCACCTAATACAGACCCCTTCTTATGTGTACCCCCCTTTTTCTTTTCCTTGTGCTAATCAAAGGAATTCCTGTGGAATTTATGGTTCTTCCCATTGTTCCTTTCATCTCCCAGTATCCAGTTTTATTTACCAGCAGACCCACAGCTTGTTTGGAAAGACAAATCCCTCATTCTTCCTTTCACTCCTGCCTCAAAATGCTCAGTGCTCTCTTAGAGCAGCCACAGGAGCTCTGTCACCTGGAGATGCCCACAAACAAAACAGCCCAAAAAGCTCTGAAGACCATCCAGGGTTTAGGATTTTTCACCCTCCCTCTCTCCCACATTTCCTTCCCCAGAGAACGCAGCATGAAACGAGAGAATGTTCTAGTGAGGAAATAGCACCACCCTCAAACACTCTGAAAAGAAAAAAATGGAATAAGAAACACCAGACTGCCCTTAGCCATTAAAATGAAGACGCCAGCTCAAAACACCTTGAGCAATGCTCTCTGCCTCCCAAAATTATGGCTGCAGTTCCAGTGGAAAGAAACATCCTTTTCCCTTCTACCCCTCCACTCCAGTGCACTCAGAGCAAGCAGCCATTTATTTTTATTTTACTGGATGTTACACTTTATATAGAAAGCCTACAAATACAGCAGAGTTTATATCAGACTCCCTGGGAACTGCGAAAGCCTTTGCTGGTGCTTTTTGTTGTTATGGTGCCCCATAAAGCCACAACAACCCCGGCAGAGGAAAACCAGCAGACTAAAAGCAGTTTATTGCATCAAGAGAGAAGAGATTTGTTGCATATCAGGGCAGGTTGGGTGTCTGTCAATACTTTTGACATGTAATGACAAAATAAGGTTTCGGGCACTCAAACAAGGGCTTAACCCTTTTAAGACAGCAGAGAAAATATCAAATCAACCCACGCCAAACTTCCCGTGGAGTGTCTCATGTTTCAGGACACAGAGTAACCCCTGAAATGGTGTCACCCTTCCGAGAGAGAATTTCTCAGCACATCCAGGAGCTCTGCGGGCACTGAGCACTTCCATCAGGCGGGAAACAGCTCAGGGAGGAACCCGTGGCTCCAGGAATTCAGCAGGTGCAGAAATCTCTGCTTGGCATTGCCAACGTGCCCGTGGCTGCCCACAACGTGGAAAACGCCATCGCCAAGGCAACCACCGCCAGGGACCCGCTGGAGCGCGGGGATGATGCTCAGGAACGTGTGAACGCAATTACTCCGAGGCATCCGCGGCTTGTACCCTTTGGAGAGCCGGGGGTTTCCATGGGAACGCCGTGGAGCAGCTCAGAGGGAGCTTCCTCCCAGCTCTTTCACTTCCCAGGGAGGACAAAAAGGCCCGGTGAGAAAACCAGCTGAGATTTTCCTCTTTTCTCAAGTGCAGCAGCTGGACAGGGAGGTCAGAGGGGCGGGAAAGCGCTTTCACACTGCCGGGGGTTGGTCCTGGGGGGAGGCAGCGGAGTTCTGCTCCTGCAGCAGCCTGGTTTGCTGCTCTCTGCTCGTTCGGGGGCAGCTGCTCCCCTTGAAGATGCCATTGCTTTATCAGCTGGAGGAAAATGCAGTTCTAGAGAGCTCCGAGTCCTTCCAGCAGCTGAACTGCACGGAATGCTGTCCATAAGCTGATATAAAAGGACCCAGCCCTTGTCTGTCTGTCAGAGGCACTTGAAATGGAATGAATCCTTTCCTGGCTAAAAGCTGGGAGGTTTGAGCATTTCCCAGCCCAAGGAGGAAGTCTGGAGCACACAAGTCACCTGTCATCTCCAGGAAAATGCTTTAGAACACAGTGATTTATAGCGGGGATTGGCACAGAGATCACTGTGGGAGGAGCTTGTGCAACATTTGAGGAGGGAAAAGAAGGGATTTGCCTTTTCACCTGACCCTTGGCTCCTAAACCAAACTTCACAACTGGACACCTCCAGCCAGCCCTCATCTGAAGTTTTTTTGTTTTGTTTTTTTTTAAATTGTTTTTTTTATTATTATTATTTTTTCGAAGTGTTTTTGTCCACCAGCAAAGACTTGAGACCAAATCCTTCTGACCCAGCAGGCCAGTCCTGACACTGCCTTCAAACCAAGGAATGCCATCAGCTTTTTCCCCACAGACCCAGGGGTTCAACATTACCCCGGCTTCCTCAGCTGGCCACGAACACACACAGTGCCACCTCACCTCTGGATGTTTTATGATCCTTGCATGGAGAACAGCACAATTCAGTGCTCAGGTTAATCCATTCTCAATCCTTCCCCTTCCACAGGAGAAGCTAAACCAGGGAAGCAGCTTCAGCTGATCTTTGCTCTTTTGGGCTGCACGGCAGAGCTCTGCCGCCCCTGTCCTGAGCTCTGACAGGGCTCTCCATCACCCCTAAAACTGAAAGGCTGGGGAAGGGTCATCCATTCTACCCCAAAACCACCAAATAATCTGATTTTGTATGGCAGGGAGAAATATCTTTAACCAAAGGCTGATCATTTCCTGTATAGTTAAATTTGGCACAGAAAAAAATCATGTTTACAGAACCAAAAACGTCTAATTCTTCAGGCTCAAAAGATGCCTTGGGTAGGTGAGGAACCCACCAGTCCCGTGCATCTGCTGGGGACCAAAGATCCCATGAGGGTGATCCTGAGAGTGTACCTCGAATGGTTCTGCAAATTCCTTCTGGAATTGGCCAAGCATCCAATGTCACGCTAACTAAACGTGCAGAAGATATCTTTTCTGGGGTTGTGTTGGAGAGACATAGGGTGTCTAAACCTGATTCATTAACTAAAACCACCCAGACATTTGGTTTAGGTTGTCTAACTGGCAAATTTGCAGTACTAAAAACCAAGAAAATTAAAAATAATAATAAAAAAATAATAAATAATAATAATAAAGGCATAACATTCAACCGAGCCCCATATTTTCCTTGAACTGTCATCTACCAAAGGAATTCTACAACACTACTGATCTTTGGTCTTTGGCTGATTGGCAGGTAAGGTAGCATTGCTGAAGGCAAACAAAATCAGATATGGACATGACACCTGATTTAAATTCGTGTTTTTCTTTGGTTATACTTTGATTTAGAGCACTTCCTTTTTCACTCTTAATCGCCCTGCTGTGCAGGGGCAGGGACACCCACAGACCTTCAGCTGATTTTTCCATGGGGTAATTCCGTGAGTTTTGGGCACATCCTGTGCTTTTACCCACACCTCGCAGCCAGCGTGAGAGAAACACTTCAAGGTCCAAGGAGCACATCGGGCAGCTCTGGTGAAAAACCCAGCTGCTAACGAGGGAGCAGGAGCCCTTGCTCTGTCTATTTATAGGAATTCCAGCCGAGCAGAAAGGATGGAGGGCTGGGCTGCCTCTGCTCCCTTCCGGGATGTGCCGTCCTGCTTATTGGACCATGAAACGCTGAGCAGAAGGAAAGGCAGCTTTGTGTGAATAACAACGAAGGTGGAGCATCTGCAGGGCTTTGCTCATGTCTGGAAACCCCTCGCGGCCACTTGAGCTAACAAGGGCTGCCAGTGTTTGTTCTTGGGAATGTTCTGGGAGAAGGTGTGTCGGTGTTTTCAGGTGTTTCATTCTCTGGACCAGTAATTATCCATCAAGTAGTCATTTCAAATCTCAAAGGCCCCAAATAGAAATTGTAAGTGCTCCAGCACAGCAGAAAATGGACATTCCCTCGAAAACAGTGAAATCCTCACTTTTTTTCTCTCCCTTTTGATGCTGAGATCCTCCAGCAGAGGCCATGTGAAAATCACTGCACAGATCTGAAGCCGCGCAGGGAAAAGTTCTCCAGCCCTTCTGTGGCATTCACACGTAATTATTGCTGGCTCTGTTCATACAAAGCTGTCTATCCCTTCATGTTACTTCCAGGAAATTTTAATTCTCTTGTAGCCTTAACCACAAATTAATTTCAATTACGGAAGGGCCATGTTAACACAGAGGAATGTAATTTCTGTCGGGTTTCATCTCGTGCAAACCCTTGTAAGAATTTATCTATCATGAGCCGAGGTCACGAGCAGGGAGGTGAACTATCACAGCGCATTACAGCTCCATAAAACGAGACAAAAAAAGGAGCTGGAAGACAAAGAAGCCAAGTAGGAAAACAGACATTGCGAATTACGGGCTGTTTGTACAGCCCAATAAAGTGCAGCAGGAAGGCAGCTGATGACTCCTGCTCTCTTTTAACGTGATTGCTTTATTCCAGCTAGAGGAGATATTTCCTTTTAGCCTCTCCACCCACCTCAGGCACAGCCAGAGCAGCCCTGGGTTCACATCCAGCTTCCCAAAGCTCATAAATCCCGGGAACAGAGCTGCAGGCTGGCAGCGGGGATGTCCAGGATGCAATAGTCCAGGTTTGTTCATCTGTGAGGCACCAGCACCTGCAGGATTAAATTTACACCGAGTTCAGGGCAGTGGGAGCAGCCCCATCTCATCCTGTGTGTTCCCTCAACAATATAAATAAAATTATTGCTGCATGGCATTATCTGGGCCATTTTATTCCCCTCAGCAGCCAGCTCAGCGTTACCAGCACTGCCTGGCAGACCTTTCCCACTCCCATTTCTCCTAAGGATGCTCTGCTGGCTGCCCCCAGAGCATTGATGTCTTAGGGTTTTAGTTTTTATATTTTTCAGATCCTGTACTGCCTCAGTGCATAACTCTAAACTCCAGATAAAGTGTAGTTAATTCTCCACACTTTGGTCACACAAAACAAATCCTCCAAGCCTGGAAACCAAGGACGCCCAACAGCCTCAGGCCCAAAAAGTAGAAACAAAAGTGAGTTGAGGAGGAGCAAATTGGGGGTGAATGACTTCATTCCCTGAAGCTGTAATTGGAGCATTAACCCCTGATACGCAAACGGACCAAACTGACAGTTTTGTGAAAAACTCATCGCCCATCCTGGGTGCAGCCCCTGGGAGGCTCTGACTGCCCAAGGTAAATCTGTTAAAGCCTTTAATAAACACCCACTTTATTCTCTGACTCTGCCCTCTGTTCCAGGCGGCCACTCCAAGGCATCACATCAGCCCGGTGTCCCAGGGCAGGAATTCCTGCAGCATTCCTGCCGGGCTGTCCCAGCTGGCGAGCGGCCACCGGCGCTGTTCTGCCTGTAAAAGCTGCGGGATCGCTCTCTGCAATCCCGTTAGCGCCCGACCTCTGATTTCAGCACCATGGGCAGCTCGCGCGACGCTTTTCCTCAAGGAATTAGCGCAAATCCTTTTCCTTTTTTTTTTTTTTTTTTTTTTTTTTTTTTTTTTTTTTTTTTTTTTTTTTTTTTTTTAAGGGCCAAAAGTAGATAATTGAGCCCAGAAACCTTCCTGCTTTAAATGGCTCTCGTAGATAACAAACCAAGATGATCACCCCGAGATCCACAAGCTCACCGGCAATATTAAAGCACGTGGAAACACAAATCCTTCCCCAAAAACACCCTCAGTGTTGCAGCAAGGCACATTCACTGTTTCTTCTTCCACCCCCATCAGCATTCAGCTCCCAGGGATAAAAAATCGCTTCTCCTCAGTGGCAAATCCACTCTGATAATGAAAAATTTGGGTGTTCCAGGTGAAATACACACGAAGGTCGAAATGCAGGCGGCCCTGATTGAAGGCTGTGGTGTTCAGTCATCCCCACACATCCACATAAACCTCTGGATCAACCCCTTGCCAGATGAGGTGGCAACTCCTGCCTGTGCCTGAGCTCCCACTAATTCCCTGGATTGCTCCAGCAGCTCCCAGCTGAGACAAGGCACAGCTCAGGATCACGGGTATATAAACAGGATCAATTCATTTTATGAAGAGGATCGATATATTTTATAAATAGGGAGAGTTGCTGTTTTTCCAGCGTGGAAAACCCACTTTATGCTCACCCAGTGTTTTCCCCACAGACACAGCTGCACCCACAGCTCCAGGACAGAGGAATACTCATTTTCCAGCAGGATCCTGCCCAGGATCCCGGTGTTCTTCAGGAATGTGATGGACCTGGCACCTCTGGGAGCACTCAGGGCTAATTTCAGCGAAGGAAACCAATTGCTGCAAAGTGCAGCAGAGGCTGGAGCTAGGTCAGGGCTGATGCAAATCATTCCCTGAAGGAGTTTGTTTCTCTCACTAGGCAGGGAAATTTGGCATTTGCAAATAGCCACCCTTAGATTCCCCATTTAAATGAAGCTTGGGAGCACTCGGGGGAAAAAAACACCTCTCACCCTCTGCACTTAATTCACCATTTTAGGTGACAGGCGGTGATAAATTCACAGGGTCTCAATGGCAGCGTGGGGAATATCGGTCTGGTTCATTTTTTTATGTCCCCATCAAGTAACGAGCAGCAAACTCCTCCATTTCAAGAGAAGCTGATGGATCCATCTTCACTCTCTGCCTCTTATTCTACAAAGGATCATTCCTCCCTTGAGGTGCTTTCACTGCCAGCCCAACTCTCCAAGTTTCTCCTTTTCTCAGGAAAAAGCAACCCAGATGAGTTTATTGAGGCTGTGATTTCCTTCTGCAGCAAGAGGACACTCAGTGCATTTTCTGCTGTATTTCATGTCAAACACTGAATTTCCTGTGAATTATATCCCTCCCATCTGCCATAACCCGCCTGACACAGCCAAGGCACCTCGATCAAAAGCCCTGCAGATTATCAGAGCCTGTGGAGACACCAAATTCTGTATCAGGAAACTAAAGCAAGGCTCAAACTCTTCAATATCATCAAAGCAGTGTGAAAGAAATCAGACACTCGGCTGTGTAAAAATCCAAATTGTTCTTATACAGTATGAATTTATCAGGCAAAATTCCTCCCTCCCAGCTGACTACAGAATTCAGAAGTCCTGGAAGCAGCCTGGATTTCCCACTGGAGGTAAATACCTGGGCTTCCCTTCAGGAGAACTGGCTGTGGTCAGGATCTTTACAGGCAGAACAAACCCCCAGCTCTCTAAAGGATAAGTAAAGCCTCTCCCAAGTATCTGCAAACAAAGAGGCTTCCCCTTATTCTAAGTCAAAGGAGAAATAAAAGCCAACAATCACTTTAAACGCCTTTTTTTTTTACACCCCTTTCCCATAACTTCCGCTGGCTGGGATTTTCCCACCTGAAAAGCACTTTGTAACTCACACAATACCGGCCTCTTAATGCTCATTCCTGGCAAGCCCATTCCTCCTCACCCTCATGAAGATGAGATTCCCTGGAGCTCTCCAGCGTCCTTCTTATCCATCATGGGGGTTGTGTTACTCCCAGCACCATAAATGCAGCCCAGCACTCAATCTCTACTCACAGGAGAACAAAATTTACTCTGCATTTACTCAAACCCTGGCTGCTTTAGGTAGGGAGCCTCCACAATTCTGTGCATTCGCTTATCAGCCGCCCTGAAGGAGAAAAAAAGGGTTCTGCACCCATAATCCTGCCCTTCCCAAGCCAATTAAAACGTGCCAATAAATGCCACGCTCGTGGGCAGCATCCATCTCAGCCAGGCAGTTCCAGCCACAGCTGCTGCCCTGAAATATGAACTGATTGTTCTTTACTGTTGCTTCGAGAGCTCCAACCAAAATCTGGTTTTCTGAAATCGAGTACCCGAGTTCTGGGTCTTGAGGGGCATTTGAAAGGTCAAGGAAAAAGAAAAAAATTAAAGGATTCCTGTGAAATCTTGTTCTGAGCCTTCTGAAGGTGTCCTCTGTGTATTTCCCTTCCCAGAAGGAGCTTCCACAGCTGTGTGAGTCCCAGATATTGAATATTCCCATGTGGCAGATGATTCTGGGGTACCAGGTGTTTGCCTACGATCCAACATCTGGATCCTTCTCTCTTAAACCTTAATTCCAGTCTGTAAAGACCTTTAAATATTTGTTATATTTTCAGCCACAAAGGGAGCCAAAAATTACATTCAGCCTGTCTCCCAAGTTCTCCAAAGGCTCAGGACTTCATTAAAACTCCATTAAAAGCTCTGGCTGATCTGTATTCCAGCTCTAAACTGAAAAGCAAGGGCTCGAGCTTATCACACACCCAGGAATGCATTGTTATGCCGAGCCTTTGGAATTTTCCCAATTTATAACTTGTAAAAACAATGCAGAGAGCCCGGGGAGTCTGAGAGAACAGCTCAGGATTTCTGACCGGATTTGCACGGAGCACTCAGCTCAGGACTCACAAGGGAGGATGGACTGAGAGGGAAGAGCAGCTCCACCACAGATTCCTGATTTTTGAGAAGAGGAGCTCTCTCAGTCTCGTTGCCTGCTCTGGAGCAGCCCAAGGCCACAGCAACTGGCATGATGTTTTAAAATAACCAAAAAAAAGGTCAAATTCCAACAAGGAATGTACCAAATGCAAAGCCATTCAGCTCTGAATTGCCACAAGTCCTGCTACGTTCTAATACCACTCCAAATTAATCCATTTCAGACAGACACCCAGGTAACTTCAGCTCATTTCTAGGGGTCAGAACAGTCAGTTTACAGCTGGTTTAATTTTTCTATCCGCAGCATAGCACTTATCTGACTGTGACCCTCAGTGCAATTTAATCAGCGTTTCTTGGTTGAAAATACAGTTATTTTATTACTTGAGCTCTTCAGCCACCACCTTCCTGAAGAGGCAGAACTCTGCTTTCTCTGAGCAAGGACTAATTAACTGCTTCATAAAAACCCTTCTCAACAAGCCGGCCACCAGGAGAGAAATCCTTGGAGGGGGATGTGTTCCACCAGCACCAGGATTTCCCTTTGTGCTTCCTTCATCCCCATGGGAGCAGCAGGATAAAACTCTGAGGAGACTGGAAGAGTTCCTGGATTTATTGGAACAGATTCCAGCACGTCCTGTGCGTTCTGCTGGCTCACAGGAACCCACTGCTGGTGGAAGGAGGCAGAAGGGGCTGCAATAAAGCACCTCCTGTCCCTTTCCTCACCTGGGCTGACACAAATCTCTCCCTCAGGATTTCTCTCACCCCACTCCTTAGGGAGTGTCAGAAAAACCCTTTTCCTGACGCAGAGATGGGCTCCTGAGATGCTTTTTAAAATATTTTATTCCATTTTCAGTCTCATGAGAAGGGTGAGACGGTGCAGATGTTACAATTCACAGCATCACAATCAGAAGCCAAACTATTTCCTAATTGCAATATATGATAAGTGATTTTTGGCCTGTCAGCTTTTGCCACACAGTGCTCCTAATATTTCTAAGCCAGACATCTAAAAATACCCCACATGGGTCCTGCTACAATACATCTTTCACAGTTCTATCTCTCCAAAATCTCTGCTCTGTTTGCAAGGCCATCATCTGAAACTTGTTTCCAGTCCCGTTTCTCTCTCAGCAATGTCTGTCCCATCCCATGGCCTTTCTCAGCCAGGAGATTTTATCTCAGAGTTTGCACACAGATGGACACACAGATGTGAACCTTCTGCTGGGCTTTGAGAATCCTCTACAAACCCATTTCCCACAAGGGAGGGCTCTGGAGACCAGCCCCATCTCTCTGACACTCTCTCCTCTCACAGCATCTCACGCAGGAGCTGCAGGGTGTTATTTTCCCAAAGAAACCTCTCAGGCTGCAGTGACAGCTCCCAGAAAGGGGGGAAGAACCAGCAGAGAACTCATTTACTGGTGAAAAGCCACTTCTCAGTTACACAAAAGCTTCGTCTCTTCAAACCTCTTACTTTAATGAGCCTTTCAATTCCACACGGCTGAAAATGCTCCTTCCACTCAAAGCAATCCCTGTCCAACAAATGCCAGCAACATTCTGCAGGTTTATCCATATTTGCCAACTTATCAGCACTCTAAAAATGAACATTTCTTCTCCTTGGTGGCTACAACTTCATCACTGTCCAGTTTTGCTTTTTGTTTTACGAGCTGGATTGATTTTGCAGCTTGATGTGTGGCCTGACCAGCAGGTGTTAATCCATTTTTGGGATGCCTCTTTCCCCACGGAAAAAATCGCTTGCAGCGCTCAGAGCTCTCCTCAGTCTGCCCTTGATTAGCACAAATACCTGGGGTCGATGGAATTTGCAAGTTTCTGACAGCCACACGTTATTTTAATGCGTGTTTTAAAATCAGAGCAGAAAAGAGCTTTCAGCTTGGACTAAATAAGCCTCAGTTATGGCCTAGATAGAGAACAGGGAGAGTTTCCGTCAGGGCAAAACCTTTGATCTCAGGTTCAGGAATATCTGATTTTATGTCTGAGAAAAAACACTTCAGAAGCTCCTTCACGCAGAAACTCTTTGACCCTGTGACCTAAAGAGCCAAAATAAGCCAAGTTATCTTACAAATATTCCTTCTCAACACCAGTGAAAGCTAAAGCCAGACCTTTACCAGGCAGGGTAAGATCACAGAATGGCAAGATTCACGTTTTGAATCAAGTTTTGAACAGCTGCTGTCTCTAAAATCGCTCAGAACACATTTTTCCAGCACTCATATCCTGGTATTTGCCCATTTCAGCCCACATTTATTTCACTCCCCAGCCTCAGCTCCCACACCTGCCCCCAAAATGATTATCTTCCAGACAAGAGACTAACTCACCTCAGCCTGATGAAATTTCATCTTGCTGAACTTTCACTTTCTCTTTTCTGATTTCCTATATTAAATTTTTACCTCCAGCAGCTCTATGAGCGAGGGAATAGGGAAATTATTTATTCTTTCCTCCTTGGTGGTTATGCTCTTTTTTTATTTATAGCAAGCAAAAAAACTTGGTGGTTTTTTTTTTCCCCTCAGCTGCACTGAAATAGATAACAACCACCAACAAGAAACTCATCCTGAATTTTATCTGATAAAACTAAAAGCACATCAGAGCACCTCTTTTCTTGCCTGGACAATAAAAGCCCACACCACAAACCCAGGTGTTTTATAACCACAGCATTTTAACCCACATTTGCACCACCCAAAGCCTCTCAAAACCTTTAACATAAAAATAAACTTTAAGACAAAAAATATACACTAACAAAAAGGGTTGGAAACAGAAAATTAACATTTGAATTGAACAAATGGATTTTATTGTGGCTATAAAGGGCGTCATTTGGAGTTCTAAAGGACAGGTGGGGGTGAGGAATGATGGGATTTAAAAGACACAGGAACTTCTGATGTCTTGAATTAGAAAGTCTGGGAGGCTTTGACTTAAATTTGGCCCAAAAAAAAAAAAAAAAAAAAAGAAGTAAAGAGAAGAGGAATTTCTGCAATAATTTCCAAGACGTGTTTGGCTGTGTCTCCAGTGGTGCTGCCCACGTGGCAGGAGCACGAAACCCCTCACTGGGAGGTGTCAGTGCAGAAGTGGAGAGTATCACACACTCTGTGTGGATAATTGGGAGCCCTGTGGGGGCTGAGTTTGGCTCTTCAGCTGAAGCCTCTGAAGGGCCAAGCCTGGAGTTTGCGGTGGTTTCATGGATGTCATTGATGCTGTTGTGATTGCAGCCAAGCTTTGTCCCGAGCAAGCGGAGTTACAATTTTTGATCAGTTGCCTTTATTAGCTCTGTGCCTTTATTTTCCCTTTGCTTCCACACCATCCTAGGCACCCCCACTGACCCAACACTTTCTTCTCTCTGCTACAATAATGACGGCCTTTAAAAAAGAAAAAAAACCATCTTTTGAAGTTCTATTCATTTCCACCAACTCTTCTTTTCAAAATTGCTCGATGGTTTTGTCCCTATTTCTTCCGAGGCAGCTTTCATTTGTCTTGCTAATAAAAGGGGAAAGTCATGGCCCAGACTCCTGCATGGCTTTGTTCTTGCAATTACTTTTGTGCTCCGTTAATTGGGAGGTTTTGTGTGCCTGGGCTCCTCTTGTGATGCTTTCTGTAGAGCGTCCCTGGCAGCCTGAGGAAATGTCACCCATCCATTCCCCATCAGAGCTTTAATCTCTTTATTTTCAGACTCGGTATCAATAATGGGAGCAGCCCCAGATGAGGTGAAGCCTCGGGACAAGGTGGGATTTGACAGCTGGGAGCACAGGAGAGCTGTGCTGCCCTCAGGAGCTGGAATCACCTCTTCATGTCTGCTCACTCAGTGTTCTACCGCTGCGTGTGCCTCCTCTGCCTTACAGTCCTCTGGAGCAGATTGGGATCCCTGTTTGCCCTCCTCCTCCATCACCGGGGTTGGATCTCTCCAATCCCAAAACCCTGTTCTGTCAGCAATTCTTCCTTGGAGTCTCCTTTCTGCCCTTCTCTCTCTGGAACCTTTCCCTTACCCACAAAACTTCTGCCTTCTTTCCCTTTGAAACCCAGCATCTGAGCCGCTGGAGGATGAATTCCTGGCTGAGGATTTCATTCCATCAGCACACAGCTCCAGTGGTGGAATTCCAGCTTGGCTTTAGTAAACTTAGTCTTGACTTAAAACTGCCAGCTCAGCTTCCTTTGTTAACTTTGGGGGTTTTGGTTCCGTGGAAGCAGAGCCCAACTATGTTTTTTTTTTTTAATAAAAAACATTCTTTCCACCTGATAGCACAAACTTTGGTACCACTCATGTTTTCACCCATGCTGCAGTGTTTTGTGTGGGGTTTTTTGTTTGTTTGTTTTTTTTGTTGTTGCTTTGTTTGTTTGTTGGTTGGTTTTTTGTTTGCATTTTTGTTTGGTTTTTGTTTGTTTCTTTGTGTGTTTTTGTTTGTTTGTTTGTTTGTTTTTAACTTGAAAAAGCTGGAATAAAATTCCTCCCTCACTGTGACAGCCCTGACAGGAGCTGCTCCTCTCTCACAGCCCTTCCCCTGAAGTTTCCAGGTGTGTGAACCCCAGGCTGGGTGCACATTATGGTGCATATTCACGGTGCTGTTCAATTTCTACTTCTGATTTAATTTCTATTTCTGTGTGTTCCCTGCTGCTCCTCGTCCCCAGGACCTGTTAACACGGAGTCTGTTTGGTTACGTGTTCCCTGTGAACAAGAACTTTCATCTCAAGACACGACTCGGGGAAAATCCTGCAGCGCAGAGCCAGTTAGAGTTGTGTAGGTATTTAAAAATCCCCGCCTTTCATCAACATCTGAGACTTTTCAGGCTGCCGAGAACAAATTTCCGACATTAAAATGATTCAGGAGGATCAGGATATTCGTCGGAGTTTTCTTTGCTCTTTCAAAACCAGCAGCATAATTCAGTTTGGTGTTTCGCTCTGCAGAGCTTAACGTGGCCATCAATCATTTATGAACTGCTGTGCATTTTGTGGAGTAACTCAGAGGCGAGAACCGGAGAGAGGCAAAAACAAAGCAGAGCAAACCAGCAGCTCCTGTAATCCCCTGTCAGATTAGGGACTACCTGAGAAGGTGTTTGTGCTGCTGCCAGTGCTGTTTGCCCAGATAAAAGCAGACTTTGCTCTCCAGAGAGCTCGCTGAGGTTTTTATGAAACAAGTGCTGCCCTGATTTTGGTGTAAATTATCTGTATAATCTCTTGTACGCGTCCTGACACTTGGGCAGAAGCGAGGGAGTGCTGGCAGGCTCTGACTCAGCATCAATAGCAAAACGAATTCAGCCCTAAACTCAGTTAGATTTTAAAATCTAATACCAGGGTGTTATGCTGGATGTGTTACCAGAGCCCAGAGCACATATGTGTTTATCATGGGGGCTTTTTTTTTAGGATTCTTCCTTATTTTTATTACCCTCTGAAACTGGAATACAGCGGCTGAGTGAAAGACAATTTCACAACAACCCATAAAGATGGTGCTGATCCATGGGTACCATTTCAATTCTCAAATGCTTGGTCACCAGCAGAGCTGGTTTAGGAAACACACAAAAAAAGGTGGAGGGTGGCACGGATCAGGCACAGGAAAAGCAACAGGCTGGGATTTTTCTGCCTTTAGGAAGCACAGAAAGGTGGAGGGTGGCATGGATCAGGCACAGGAAAAGTGACAGGCTGGGATTATTTGGCCTTTAGGAAGCACAAAAAGGTGGAGGGTGGCACGGATCAGGCACAGGAAAAGCGACAGGCTGGGATTATTTGGCCTTTAGGAAGCACAGAAAGGTGGAGGGTGGCATGGATCAGGCACAGGAAAAGCGACAGGCTGGGAATTTTCTGCCTGTGGCTGAGCAGCCGTTGAATTTTCACAGCACCATTCATCCCAGGGATGAATTTTACCCTTGGCCTGGAGAGCGAGGGGCACAACCTCGCAGGCTGAGCAGCCATCCCTGCTGCAGGGGCTCTCTGGAAGATGTCAAACACCTTTTTTCCAGGCCTGGGCTCGGTGTTTAATTGCCCTGCGAGCGCTGGTGCATATGCTGTGCGCTTGCTGTGCTGCGTGAGCCCGGCAGCACTGACCTGTTTTCTATAAACTCCTTTCCAGAGCGCTCCTTCAGAGCCCTCCTGGCTGTGCTGTGTGTACAAGAGACACTTGACAGCTGCTTGGAGGAGGAGAGGCTGAAGTTTGGGATAAGGTTTTTATCTGACACGCCGCTGCTGCCAGCTCCTGGCTCCGTGCCCTTTGAACGCCGCATTTACCTCAGAAGCCTTTTTGTCCCGGCGGAAGCACCTCTTAATTAAATTTAAGTCACAGCACAGTGACCTCGCAGGCTGTTTAGCTGTGTCTGTGTAGGCACTTTCACCTCTTCTCAACCCCCTGAAGGGCTTTAATATTTTAAATTTCATTTTATTTCCAACCGTGAGAATCCACCTGGTTGAAAACTTGAGTTTTGCCCCTCCAGGGGAATTAGGGCCAGAACCCAAAGAGTGCTGGCGGGTGTGAAGGAGCTCAGCAGAAGTTTTGGTTGGGATATAACATCTATAACATCCTGATGCACACGGAAGTTGGACGCTCAACGGCACGAGCAGATTATTTTCCAAACTAATGGCCTGCTGCAATCTACTGTGTGATTACAGATGAGGTTTTAGTGGGTTGGGAAGGGAAAAGCAAGCTGGAGAGCCGTAAGATAAATTCATCCATGTAATCACTCACGCTCTAGACAAGAAATCATCTCCAAACCGAGCTCCACAACACATAGGAGTCTATTTTTAAGCCTGACCTGGCATCAAGAGATGCTTTGCTGAGCGAAGAAATGCCGCTGGGCCGCCATCAGCGTTGTCTGGAAATTAGTGTAATTAGGGAGAAACAAATAATAAAAAGCCTAAAGTGCAGCGAGCAGCTCCTTTATTGTCAGCAGCAGGACGTGGGCTCCCCGAACAGCTCTGCAAGCGGCGCTGGCAGGAGGTGATTTGCGCCGCTGCCAGCGCCGCTCACTTCTGTGGGGATGATCGTAATGGGTGTTTGCAACTGTCCTCCAGAGACTCTTCTGTGCAATTACGGGGCCGGCCCCGTCGGAGTAAATGACTCTGTTATGAGCAGTGTAATTATCACTCTGGTGCCAGATATTAGAAATCCCATTTGAGCCCGTCCGCTGGATGAAACGCCCGCGTGGCTGTGCGTGATTTCCCATTTGTCTGGCGTCCAGCACGTGGCTTCTGAACCTGGTGGAGGTTTCGTGGCCAAATGGCCTCTTGTGGCCGTGGTGCTGTGAGGAATTTCTCTGTGGGGCCAGAGTGTTTTTAGCCCCACCAAGGTGCATCACGCTCTGCCAGCAGCCTCTGAGAAACGGCTTATAAAAATCCGTGAGATGGCTGATCGGAGGCGTTTGGAAAAAGCAAAAAGGTTTTAATTAATTAAAGAGAAAATAATAAACCGTACAGAAGGAAAGAACAAAAGCTGTGCACGGTGTAGGGAGGTCCCCTGCACCTGCTAAGACACCCTGAGAATCTCTGTGCTCTCTCTTAAGTTTTTCATGATTTAGGAGGGGGTTTTGCCTTGCTGCCCAATAGAAAACAGCCACACTCCTTGAGGAACAGCTCAGGGATCCAACAGGAGCTTTTATCCTGGCACTGGACCAGTTATGGTGAGAAAGGCACAGAAGGTTCTGGTTCTTCTTCGTTGAAAGTTCAGGGGTGAAACTGAAATCCTTCTCCTAATATGGGAACCCCTGCTGCAGTGTGGGGTTGCACTGCAACAGCGCCGACCCCTGAGCAGCCCCGGGCACAGGGGAGGGTGCCCCTGCACTGAGTTTTAGTAGGAAAGTTTGGGAGCAAAAGAGGCAGATTTAATTTCTATACCACTGTGTACTCTGCTGGCAGGCTGCACTCAGAGAATAGAAACAGAGGATGGGTTGGAAAGAAAAATGATCTTGTTCCAAGGGCAGGGGCACCTTCCACTGTCCCAGGCTGCTCCAAGCCCTGTCCAGCCTGGCCTTGGACACTTCCAGGAGCAGCCACAGCTTCTCTGGGCACCCTGTGCCTCACCTCCCTCCCAGAAAGGAATTTCTTCCTAATATCTATCCTAAATTTCCCTTCATTCCCTTCTCTTCCAGGAGGACTGGCGCTTATCCTCCATCAGCTCCCAGAGTTCAGAGGATGATGGGTGTCACCACACAGCCTCTCTATGCCTGAATTTCCACACCTGCTCAACAGAATTCCCAGTTTCTGGGAGTTTCACAGGAACTCTGTGTGTCTTTTCTGCAGGCTGGGCGTTCCTCTTGGCAGTGGGATGTTGTCTCCGTGCAGGGAATGATGGATGTGGCAGGGACAGATCCAAAGTGACGCTCCCAGTGTCCTTTCGGATGTGTCCTGAGTGACTGGAGCTGCCTGCTCCTGCCAGATGCACGTTTGAACTGGTTCTGTTCTGTGTTATTAAATGAGGATCTGCCTTCTGGGAGGCTAAACAGGAGAACACTGAGCAGCTGAACATAAAGTTTAAAATATTTTTCCGCACCATTAGTGACGCTTCTTAATGCACCAAGCCTCGTGCTACTGAGATTGGCTGCAGGCATGAGGATACCCTATAGATTTTAGAGTTTTGGTGCAAATGCATTTTTCTGAAGGCCATGGGTGGGTCCAGGGGCTGAAAACCAGTGCAGGACCTGAGGAAAATTGCAGCTGGAATTGTGCTTTGAGTGTTTTCCACCCGTCTCAGCCACCAGTTACAACAAAGCTGGGTTGTTTTTTTGGGTTTTTTTTCTTTTTCTGTTTTCTGTGATGCTGTAACCACAGCTCAGAACTGGGTAGGAGAAGGGAGAGAAAAGCCCAGCCTAAAAGCCCAGTTTAAAAGCCCAGCCTAAAAGCCGGGCTAATGCAGCTCTCCTGCCATTGCCTCTGTGCAGGGGCTGAACAACAAAGCCCTTGGTAATGGCTGTGATGAGGTGAAGGGGTCTTGGTCTCTGGTTGAGAATGCCACAGTGAGACTTTGACATTCTGGCTTGAAAAAGTGTTTGCCACGTGGATTCTTTAAAGCTGGTTTGAGCCACAGGCTCTCAAGATCCATTTCTGTTCAAAGAGGTCTCGTCTTTAAAAATGCTGTGTTGCACTTGCTGTGCTGCTAAATTGTCTCTTCTTTTTTCCTGTTTCAGATGTTTTTTAACCCTGTTTATGCTCAGTCCAGCATGCACTGCTTAGGTGGGGGATGTGCTTCAAGGTCTGAGGAGAAAAATATCTTTTTAACCCCTAATTTTCATTGTTCTGAAGAGATTCTGATGTCTGCTGTTCTGTACTCCTTGTCCCTCCAGTGCTTGTCTTCCTCCAGTGCTGTAAATGCAAACACTCAAACATGCAAAATGAGGCTTCTCTTCTTTTTTATGTTAACATATTTTATTGTGTTAACAGGTCAAAAAACCAAAGCTACAACACTTAAATTCAAGTCACAAGCACGTATTTTTAAATGGCATCAGTGTCATCTTACACGTGCTGAAGCCTGAGGAGAAACTGGATGGAAATAATGCCCAGGAAAATAGAATTAGTGGGCTGAGCATTGTTTGTCACATGTCCAGATGCTAAAATAAGGGAGGTGTGTAATTCCTAATGAATTTGCTCTCTGTTTAACAGCAGATGACGATGTGCAGTTGTGTTTGATAGACGTGGTGAAGATTCCTCTGCCACCTGCTAAGGGACACGATAAAGGGAAATGAAATGCCTGGTGCAATCCTGGTGTCATTAAGCACCTGTCAGAACATAATTTTGGTGTGTTGGAGTTCCTAGTGATGCCTTAGGATTTCAGCTTTTCTATTTCCATCTGTTTGTAACCCTGCAGTTCTTTAGTGCAGAACTCCAAACTCCACACACAGTGGGAGCTGCTCTCCCCCATTTTGCTCACACACAACAATTCCTCTCCAGGCCTGGCCATCAAGGACACCTCACTGCCTCAGGCCTGAGAGATGGAAACAAAAGTGAGCTGGGGGCAGCAAACTTGGGGTCAATGACTTCATTAGCTGAAGCTGTAATTGGGAGATGAACCCCAACGTGCAAATGGCCCAAAGGGATCAAAGTGTGCAAACCCGTGACCATTGTCCATTTTGGGTGCAGCCCCTGGGGGGTTTTGTCTGCCCTAAATGTCCCTGAGGGCACTTCAATAAACAGAACTGCTTTTTATTCTCTTCATTTTATCTGGCCTCTGCTTTTGGGGAGCCCAAAAACATCACTGCTGCTCCTCACCCCACAAAGGGAAAGCCCATTTAAAAACACTGCCAACATCTGGGCTTGTGATTAACTTTGATAGAAAATAAATTATCCTGGCTATCAAACTGCAGATCCTGGGAGCTGTGGTTGTAATTCCCTGGGCAGGAATCCCTCCCTGGATGCTCTGGATACCCCAGGGGAAGCTGGGCACCAATTCTGCAAGTCCCTCAAAGAGCTCGCTGAGAACACAGGAGCTCAAAGCTGCTTTCTCCTTGAAGTCAAGGAATTCCATCGTGCACCAACACCATGTCCCTTTTCCAAAGGACATTTTGGTTTTTTGGTTTTTTTTTTTTTTTTTTTTTCCTCAATCCTGCCATGGAAAAGCTTTATCATGCTGGGATTTTTAATTATACAGCGTAATTGCGTGGCTGTTCAAGTTTGACTGCTGCGCTGATATTAAAGCAATAATTTGTAAAATCGTTTTGCTTCCATTTTCTGCTTCCTAAAATGCACAAAGTTGTCTCCAGCAGGCAGCTGGAGGGGCAGGATGGATGCTGTTTTACTGGCAAAGAGGGTGATTTATTCCACTAAAAATACAGAAGTTATTTCATATCTATTTATAAGTATAAAATATGGAAAGCATTTAATATATATTTATAAATATGGAAGGATAAAGGGAAGGTGGAGACCAGGGTTGAAGCAGGCAGCTCTGTCCTCTCTGGGTTTAATAATTTTGTTTGCTGTTTGTCCAGCTCTGACTGAAAGACTTTCTCACCTGACTGAGCCTGAAGATGCATTTTGACCAAACCTGGCCTAAATTAATCACATTTACAGGTGATAAAGTCATGAGGAAATTCAAGTAGACTAAGGACTGACTCACAGCCAGTCTGTGAGTGTGAGAGCCTGGCTATGAGATCTGTGAAAACAGCCAGAAGCTGTCAAAACCAAAAAAAAAAAAAAAAAAAAAAAAAAACTTACCAAAAATACTTTATCTTACCTCATATTTATTCCTCCTCAGAAGAGATCATACCCTTCCCCTGTCAGTCGAGACTGAGGGTGAACCATAAATAAAAAAGCACCTTTCAGGTCTCTTCTTTTAATTATTTCAATTATTTCTCAATTATTTAGTGCTGAGGGAATTTATTTGCGCAATTTTAGCATTAAAATACCAATGCACTGCAACGGGTTCATTCCCAGCGCTGGATTTGGCCTGGACCACATCTGATCCTTCAGAAAAAAAATAAAAGGGGGAAAAGAGCACCTCCTGAGGAGTGGCAGAATTTCTGCGCACCCAAAGGAATCCACAGCAGTTTTCACCTCGCCGAGCCCGGCCAGGCTCCCTCTGGGCTCTTTGTGCTCCTCACTAAGGGAAAGAGCGGTGGAAATGCACAAAGCTGGGAGGAAAGGCTCTGGGGAAACCTCCAGTGCCCTCTGCTCGCTCAGCAGCTCAGGGGAGATCTCCAAGGACAGGACCAGCACTGAAAACACAGATTTGCTCTTTTTTTTTCCTTGTCGTGCAGCAGGCGTCGCAGACAACAGAGTGAAAGTTCCGGAAAACCACCCTGATTTCCAGCGTTCTGAAGCCTTGGGAGGATTCCCTGCAGCCACAGCTGGGGGAAGTTACAAAAAAATCAAGAGGAAAATTTAATTTCTTTTTCTTGCATCAGCCTCGAGGTCTTGAGTATATTGAGGGCTGCTGTGATTGTGCCTGAATCATTTACTGCCGACCTGGCTCTTCCGTTCCACGGAAGCATCACCCTCGGCCTGATATTCCAAAGCGTTACAGGCTGGGGACAGTGTGGCTGGACAGTGTTCAGGCGGAAAGGGACCTGGGGGTGCTGGTCGACAGCCGGTTGGATATGAGCCAGCAATGTGCCTTGGTGGCCAAGAAGGCCAATGGCATCCTGGCCTGCATTAGGAATTGTGTGGCCAGCAGGAGCAGGGAGGTCATTCTTCCCCTGTACTCGGCACTGGTGAGACCACATCTTGAGTGCTGTGTCCAGTTCTGGGCCCCTCAGTTTAGGAAGGATATTGAGATGCTTGAGCGTGTCCAGAGGAGGGCAACGAGGCTGGTGAGGGGCTTGGAACACAAGCCCTATGAGGAACGTTTGAAGGAGCTGGGGTTGTTTAGTCTGGAGAAGAGGAGGCTTAGAGGTGACCTTATTACTCTCTACAACTTCCTGAAGGGAGGTTGTGGACAGGTGGGGGTCGGTCTCTTCCACCGGGCAGCAACTGACAGAACAAGGGGACACAGTCTCAAGCTACGTCAGGGAAGGTACAGGTTAGATATTAGGAAAAAATTTTTCACTGAAAGAGTAATAAAGCACTGGAATTGTCTTCCCAGGGAGGTGGTGGAGTCACCATCTCTGGATGTGTTTAAAAAAAGACTGGACATGGCACTTAGTGCTATAGTCTAGTTGAGGTGTTAAGGCATAGGTTGGACTTGATGATCTTAGAGGTCTCTTCCAACCTCATTATTCTGTGATTCTGTGATTCTGTGATGGCAGAGCGGGGTGGGCGTCCAACAACCCCACAGAAAATCCAGCAACACCTGGGAACTCCCTGCCTCTGGAGGCGGCAAACAGAGCTTGGGAAATCCCAAATTGCCCACGGGAGATCCCAAACCCCTGTGCTGCTCCTGGAACATCCCTCTGCTTTATGCCACTGGGTTATTCCAGGAGAGCCCCGGCGCTCACTCCTCGGCCATAAACAGAAGCTGCCTTTTTATTTTTACTTTGCCCTCTGATTAAAAAGCAGCCCAGAACGGGCAGTAAAAACCTCTCAGCTGTAAAATAAAGGATGGGGCCGCAACAGCTGTTCCCAAAGGGCATGAGAGTGGGAAGGAACTAAAGGTTCAGGGGATTGATGCTCCAGGAGCTGAGGGAAGTGGTTTTGTGTGACCCCTTGGTGGTATTTAGGTTGAGCTTGAGGTCCAAAAGGTACTTGGGAGCTTTGTCTTGTGCTCTGGTGGTTTCTTTTAGTCTAAGCTGGTAAGTAGCTGCTTTTAGCCATGATTTTTAACCCAGCTCTCTAGTTTTAATTTGATTAATTGTGGTGTTGGAGATTAAAAGGTGCGGGGATTGTCCTGTGTGGTTTTTAGCTCACTTTGGACCCTTAAATGATAGTAGGTAGGTTTACTTTTTAGTTTGCATTCAAATGATGAAACTGTTCCTCAAAACTGAGGTTCCTTCTCATGAAAGTACGTTCATTGTTTAACTTTCCATTAAGTGTTCAGAAGACAACATGAAATGCTTTCACTCAATTTTTTTTTTTTTTATCATTTTCTTAGAGGAAATAAAAAATATAAAAGTCGAAACTTGGAAGAAACCATCTGACTATTGGGCATTCTGCTTCCTAACCCAGGTGTTCTGTTGCAATGCAAAATGGAGGCAGAAAAGAAGCTGGGGCTTCCATAATATTTTGGTGTTTAAGGGCCCATATGTTAAATTAATGCCTTCAGATTTGAATGTTTCCAATAGCTCTTGTAAATATGATGCTGGGGGAGAGGCTGCAGCTGGAAAATTTGGTGCTCCAAAACATTTGGGCTGGGGTCTACAATACAATTAATGGATTGTGCTGTGAGGTGTTGATTAACCCAGAGATGGAAATTGGTTTTTTCTGGCCCAGCCCTGAAAATGAAACAACCCCTGGTGGCTTCAATCAGAAGAAAAAAACAACCAACCAAACAAAACTCTGTGGGCAGTTTAAGTCTTTTATTCTAATTAATGAGGAGCATTTCCTTGGGTGGGTTTGTTGCTATTTTCTAGGGGTTGCAAGTCCAAACTCAGCTTTCCCCTCAAACTCAAGGAGTTGCCCTTGCGAAACGCTGCACCTGAGCTGTTACTTGACAGAATTAACAGCAGCTCCTGCTGGGTGCTGATTAATAAACCTGCTCTGCTAATTAATAAACCCGCCTGGGTGACTGATGGGAATCCTGCGCTGAGTGCTGGGGTTTGGGCTCTGAAACTCTCGTGCTTTTGGTTGGGCAGTGGTGTTTTCCTCACCTTTGCCTAAGGTGGGGTGGGGGAAAAGGCTCCCAGGGGTGGGGGAAAAGGCTCCCAGGGGTGGGGGGGAAAGGCTCCCAGGGGTGGGGGGAAAAGGCTCCCAGGGGTGGGGGGAAAAGGCTCCCAGGGGTGGGGGGAAAAGGCTCCCAGGGGTGGGGGGAAAAGGCTCCCAGGGGTGGGAAGCCCAGTTTGGTTCTGGTGGAAGAAGCAAAAGCCGGAGCTCGGCTGTGCTTGGTGCAGCTCCCTGCCTGAAGGGCGCAGGCGTCTGTGGGAGCTAAAGCAGCAAACAGGAGCGAGCATCAATGCTCCAGGGTGCTCCAATGCGGTTTTTCCTGCAGGTGCAGCGGCGTGGCAGCATGGGCAGCAGCCTCAGCCAGCAGCTGTGCTGTGTGGTGTGTGAGAGGTGCAGGCAGCAGGAGGCAGCCGATGCAGAGCCCAGCGAGACCAAGCCCATCCTGCAGAGCCCCAGGGACACACGGACGTTCTTGGACACGCAGCCCCCCACCCCAGCCCTCAAAGTCCCCAAGCAGGGCTCCAAGGACCTGGCCCAGGACCGCCAGCCCTCAGCTGATGCTCTGGAGGAGAATGGAGAGCCCTGCTCTGCTGCGGATCCCGTGGGAAGGGCGGAAGGCTGGGAGGCAGCCTGGAACCCCATGGACTTCTTTGTGGCCCCTGCTGATGAGGAGGTTGAAGGAGAAGTTGAAGACTTAACCCAGCAGGAGAAAGGGGATAAGACAGAAGAGGAAACGCAGCCTGTTCCTGATGTTCCCGTGGGAGACACGGCTCTGGGAGCTGAGCTGGGGGCACAGGGGGAGCAGCCTGGCACTGAGGGAGCCCCGTGTGCTGGGATAACCCTCCAGGAGGGAAATCTCAGCCTCACAGAGCTCCCGGGTGAGGCTGAGCCTGGCCAAGGCCGTGAGCCAGAGCCTCTCCTGGGCAGGGACTCGGTGCTGTGTGCTGTGCAGGTGCCAGGGCAGCCTGAGCCCTGCCTGTGTGCTGAGCCCCTGGAGGGCACAGGCAGGGCTGAAGCTGCTGAGACAAGTCCTCGACCTGCCCAGAGGGCTGAGCTCACCTGCCTGGTGGAAACTGTGTCTCTCCTGACCCTGCAGAGCTCCTCCGAGGTCATAGCAAGGGGGGTGACTGAGCTCTGCTCCACTTCTCCTGTGTCCTGGGAGCCCCTGTGCCCTCAGTGGGGATCTCTGGAGCCACCAAACCAGCTGCTGGAGCTCTTGAAGCAGGGCAGTGTGTCACCTGCCCAGGGCGTGGGGAGCCGGGGCCGTGCAGGACTCGGTGAGATCTTGCAGCAGCCCCAGGATGGAGCCCGGTGTGAGCTGGGCCAGGAGGGGAGCAGAGGATTCACCCCAGGACCTGAGGCAGAGCCACAGCACAGGGTCATGCAGCCAGGCCTGGAGCTTCCAGAAGAACCAGCAGCTGTTGTTCCTGTGCCTGTGAAACAAGAAGCCGAGCTCCCACGTGTGCCCCTCTCGCTGCCTGAAGTGCTTGGGAGCAGTGGGGAGATGGAGGCTGAAAATGATGAAGCTTGAGGTGTTTGTTCCTCAGGTGGCTCGGGGTCACACGTGTCCAGTGCCAAGGATGAGGTGCCTGCCCTCAGGAAGGGATTAGCCTCAGCTGCTGGATTCAGGATTTCCCAGGATGCGTCCTGGACCTCGGAAACTCTTGCCAGACAGATCTGTGAAGTTTTTATTGAGCTTTCCAGATGTCCCCCTGAATTATTATTCAGTCACAGATCTGTTTGGTGCTTTTCCCAGTAGCTGTTTTTCAGATCTTGCCTTGCTGGGAGGGAGCTGATTTGTTCCCAGCAGGATTTCACCGAGCTGAGGTTGTCGCTGTGTTCCCCCAGTCAGGTTTGGTGATGGGAGGTTTCCTCCCTTGCTCTGAAGAGTCTGGAAACAAGAGAAAATGCTCCTCTAATGGAGTGCAGTCAGATGTTCTCTGTGGGGCCAACAGCCACTTCTTCTGCTACCTGGAAATAATGAAATCTTTGTGCTGCCTCCCTGAATAATTCTCTTGTACAAGTGATGTTCCTGCTTTCTTGTCAATGTTGAACGAAATATTTTCACAGGAAGATGATGAAACCCTAATTGTTCTTGGTATCTCTGGTAGTAGTGGAGGTGTTTGTGTAACCTGTGAAGTTTACGCAGGAGTTAAAATGTAGTCTTGATCAGAATGCAGAAGTCAGTGTATTGCACCTGAAATCTACTGACTTTTAATGCTCCTCACTTTGTGCTACCAATAAAATACACTTTTAAAGATCATGGCAAAACCCCAAACCGAGTGTGTTTTAATTGCTGGGAATAAATGAGAACAGAGAATATGGCCAGAACCGTTGAGAGTTTTTCTTTACCCTTCAAAGGGGAAATAGAGGCTGACTCCTTTTTAAAGGAGCCTTTTGAGAAATGTCTGATGGCACAGAGTGCCCAGATGTGGGCGGGGGGAGGGAGAGGGGTGGATTGGAGATTTTTTTTAGGTGTTACAGGGTGTTTGAGGAACAGGGTGCTGGTGGAAAAAGTGCAAGACAAAATATCCTGCAGCTTCCTCTCCCTTTGGCTTGAGAGCTGAAGGCTGAGGAGGAGGAGCTGAGTGTGACCAGTGATGTTTGGGGTGAAATTTAATGCTTTGGGAAAAGGATGGGCTTTTTTAACATCTTGCCTTCTTCTGTCCTTTGTCCCTGACAAAACCTCCTGTTTGTAAGACTTGCAAAAAAAAAATCTTCCTTCACTTACTGGGGAAAAGGAGGTGCCTGAAATCCTTTCTGTTCCTCAAAAGTAATAAACTCCAATTATTGCTCAGGTGGGCTGTGCCTGCAGTGACATTAAACCATGGGCAGCTTGGCCCTGAAAGGTGGGAAGTTATTAAATAAATACACACAAAGCTGACTGAAGGCTCCTCTTTTTGAGCTCAATTGTTTTACTTTCGGTTTGTTCTGCCGAAGTTACCAACTCCTCCTGCTGCTGTCTAGGAGGGATCTGGGTGTGTTCACTGCTACTCTTTGTCTCAGCCTCCCCCAAAACCCAAATTCAGGCAAAGGCTTGAATAAGAAACCCTGAGGGAAATCGGCCTCAATCACATTTGTGACCACGAGCTGGTTATCTAATTCTGCTGAGGAAGATTCTGAGCAGCAGCTGTGCTACAGAAAATGTTCTTTATCCATTGGGAGTCCATTGTGGCTCCTTTGTGTGGGGACAGGGGCCAGGCTGAGTTTCCAAGATAGAGTTGGAAAACCCTTCCTGCTCCTTGAGGAGAAGATTTTTCAGCCCTGTGGTGTCCTCCCCTGTTGGAACCCTGGGCACTGAGAATTCCAGACTTTCTGTGCTGCCAGGCACTGACCCCCAAGCAAACACTGCATTGGACCTGGAACAGCTTCCAAAATGGAGTGACAGCGCTGGGATTGTGGGTGTGGAGTTTGGATAGAAGTGTGTGAGAGCACAGGGTGGAAAACTCAGAGTTTAAGGGTTTAGAATACAGTAATAGAGATAAAGCAAGGTGGAGGATTTAGGGTGGGGGATGAGTTCTTCTTTTTCACCTTCTTCTTCACGGGTCTGGGCGGGATTTTCTAATTGGGTAGGAAAATCCACATTGTGGGCCAGGGGTGGTTGGATATTGGGTTAAAAGGAAAAATAATTTAGATGTCATTTCTTAATTGGACAATTTGTGCTTAAAAGACTTTGTAAAGAGCTAGATACAGAGCCATTTTCACTTTATTAGCCAGAACTCACAGCTTGTAAGACTGTAGATAAGAATTAATAAACATCTGAGTCCAAACACAAACTGTGTCTCTCTAACAGAAGAAAAGAAGATAACAACCAGCTCTGTGATGGACGAGGACAGACCATCCCTGGGTTTGCTGCCACACCAAACGTTCCAAGAGGCCCTGCCATTTGGAAGGCAGAGACAGTTCTATTAAGAGGAAACAGCTTGAACTCGGCAATAAAAAGCCCCAAGCACGAAGAGGGATGCCCTGAGCCGCCCACAGCCTGCTCCTTGTCAGCGGCGGTGGCACGGAAAGGCTCCGTGACGGTGCTGGAGTGCAGCATTCCATCATGCAGCACAGCCCGGGGCTGACAGCTGAGCCCGGCTCCTTGGAGGAGCTGTGATTATTTCCTTTTATTTGGCAAAAAAAGAGAAGTGTGTGGTTTTTCTTAGAACAGCCCTTTTATATATATCAAAGCCGCAGAGATTGGAAGAGGCTTTTGGAACAAAGGCCAAGCCTGGTAAAGGAAGGAGATGTGATTGCTCTGACAGGAGGATTTTCCTCCCTCCACTTTCGTGTGTTACGTTGCCTTTTCTTGTGGGGTCTCACGTGCAGGAGATTTTCTGGATTGTTTCAAATGGGTCAAGGTTGGACCTTTCAAACTAGACTATTTCATATATGTTTCATGTTTCCCTATTTCACCACAATTCAAGGGCAAGAGATTTCTTTAAATCTGTATTTTAAATTCTACGCTTTAAATCTCAGAAATATTCCAACTACCTCATGGTGAGCTGATGGTGGTGCACCTTCCCATTGCACAGAACGTTGAAATAAATCCCTGCAACCCCTGCAGGATTTGGAAATCCAGTTGCCGAGCTCTCTGTGCTGCAGTTCCTGACATTCCCCCACGCAGGAGCAGCTGGGGGTGCATTTTCCTTCCAGCTGTGCTGTTTTGCAAAGCGTCGACGTCCCCAAAGCCACCAGAGTTTTCAGCCACCGCCCTGTGACCCTCTGCTGTCACCTGCGTTTGCCACACGTGAAAATCACGGATTAGGTCAGGGAAGTTGCCGACAGTCAAAGAAATCCTGACCTGCCTCTGAGTTTCAGTTCCACTGAATCTTAAAAAATATATATATAAATATATATATAAAAATATACATATACATTATATTAAAATGTATTCTATTTAAGAATAATAAAATATTATCAGAAATAGAATTATTGTATAAATATATATTATAATAAAAGTATACATCATAATAATGTATGTTGTCATTATTATATATTTATGTATAACGCAATTTTTAAAACACAAAAAAATGTATTTAAAAATAAAAAGGCTTTGAGAAGCTGCAAAGCCACAGCGGGCAGAGAGTGAGGCCCTCCCAGCCATGGCACGGTGACACTGCAGTGCCACCGAGGCACAGAGCCCTGCCTGTTATCGTGCAGAGCAGATGCTGGAGCACATCAGCAGGCAGGAGGGGCACATTGTCCTGTGCTGGTCCCAGCTCTGGCTGCACACACGGATTTCCCTGGCCAAATGCTCCTCCTTTGTTCTCTGCCCTCAGGGAGTCACCGGAGCTCGGCAAAGTTTAGGATGCTGAACCAGATCTGGCGTCCAAAATTGTAGATTTGAGGGGTTTTTATGTAAATAAAAGGAGCCTGGAATCCATCCATTTTTATTTTATTTTATTTCATTTTTTCATTCCACAGTGCTGGTGCTGCTGGCAGTGGATATTGAGGCTCTGCCTTCACGCTTCTGGCTGGGATTAGTTTGTTTTTAATGGATATTTGCTTTTGTGTTTTGCCCGTGTGACCAATTCCACGTCAGAGCTCCTTCCCAGCCAGCAAACGCGAGCAGGGCTGGGGAACGTCAGCGCCAGCAGAGCCGCGCCTGGGATCTTCAAATCATCTGCAGCCACTGTGAAACTGCTAATTGCACCTCTCAGCCAGCTGAAGACAGCACACAAGTGGGAAAGGGGGAAATTTTTCACCTCTAACTGCTCAATATCAAATAAAATGGGAGATTACGGCGCCACTATTGCCATTTGTGAGTTGTACACGAGCCCAGCCTGGTTTTTCTGTCGCTTGGCATCACCACTTCTAACCAGAGGTCAGCTTGTCTTGTCCACCCACGGCTGCTCTGTGTAAATCTTGAGCTTTACTTTGAACACTCCGTGGCAATTATCAAAATGAAGTTAATCACCCATCACCTGCACACAGGAGCACAGCCACATCTCATTCCCAACGGCTTGGGAAAATAAAATACAGATTAAGGGAAGTTCAGAACCTGCTGGGACTAATGTTGGGAGTCAAGGTGGGGAGGGATTGAGTGTGATCCCCATCCTATTTAACCCCAGGTGAGGGTTTTGCCCCCCAGGTGAGGGATCTCCAGTGGGGCTGTGGAGCTGTGCTGGTGAGCAGGGGCTCTGTGTGCTCCCTGGGGCTGTCTACTCTCTTGCTCTTTGGGGTTTCTGGCATTTATGGCTTCCTTGCTTTAATTAATATACATTTTTACAGCCTGGGCCTCTTTGAGCACCACTAATTTTGTTGTGTTTAGCTCATTTTGATGTTTAAGGCTGACCTCGCTTCTCAGTCCTTAAATTAGTTTTGTGCTGGGAGATGTTAACTTTGCCTTTCTTTTTGCTTGTGTCTCTTGCAGTCCTCTTTAATATTATTATCCAGGAATAAACCCTGCTGTGTCCTGTGAATTTTAAGTTTATCTGTAAATTTTTTTCCTGCCTGCCTTACTTCTCCTCCCTCCTGCCCCCATCTATTACTGGAAGTCTAAACATTTCCTTGACTGGAGGGAAGAGTGGCTCCTGAGACCTGTCACTGTTTTCCAGAGTGCTCTGCTCTGACTGACAAATTGTCTCTTCTTACCCTCTATTTCAGACTGTTGTTCCTTAAAAGGTCCCTATTTCTCTCTTTTTCCCTCTTTTCTGGTTGTTATTGCTTAGAAAGTCTCTGTTTTGCTCTTTTTCCCACTTTTCGGATTGTTATTTCTTAAAAGGTCCCTGTTTCTCCCTTGACCCCAGCAGGAGCAATTCCACCTGTTCAGCTCCTTCCTGTGAACCTACTGCTGGGTGAGAATTGGGTAATTAACTCACCCTAATGAGCGTGGGCCAACAAATCTCCATTAATAATCAATAAATACACCTTTCTTGCAGGTGTGAAGCCCCTTCCTCCTCAAGAGCCAGAGCTCCCTGCTCCTCCCCGGCCCCTGCTGAGAAGCCCTCGGGGTTTCTGCGTTCCCCCGTGGCCATGGGAGGTATTTTTGGGAAGAACAAGAGGTCCTGCCTGTTCCCCAGGGTGGTTTATAGGGCCAAGGGCAGGAAGGCTGCCCGGGTGTGCTGCGACGCGGCCACCTGGACTGGGGAGAGACATTTCCACTCGGCGCGGATCGGGAGGACTCCCAGAGGCTTCGAGCCTCCCGCTGCCAAGCTGGTGCTGGAAGCTTCTGGAAGCGAATCTGGAGGGGAGGAAGGATTCTCAGCCGCCTCTCCAAGGGCACGGCACAGCGAGGTCTCGGCCCCTGCGGCTGCTGGGGACACGCGAGGGGCTGAGCTGTCCCAGCAGCCTGAAGCCAAACCTCACCCCGAGCTGCTGAAACACCAGGGACTCACCGGTGAGGCGCCAAGATCCCAAAATCCTCAGGAGAGCGGCGAGGCCGGAGCTGCTCTGAGTCCCCCTGGCAGCTCCTTGCCCCCCGAGCTCCAGCGGGGAGTGACGCCTCTCACTTGGACCACAGTGGAGGTCGATGTCCATGTGTCTGCGGATGGCCATGAGGAGCCTGGCCGGGGTCAGGCTGCTGCAAAACCCGAGCTGCTGAGCGGTGCGGGGCGGGAGGATGGGGCTGGAAGCGGTGCAGGGCGGGAGGATGGGGCTGGAAGCGGTGCAGGGCGGGAGGATGGGGCCGGGAGCGGTGCAGGGCAGGAGGATGGGGCTGGAAGCAATGCAGGGCAGGAGGAGGGGGCTGGAAGCGGTGCGGGGCGGGAGGATGGGGCCGGGAGCGGTGCGGGGCAGGAGGATGGGGCCGGGAGCGGTGCGGGGCAGGAGGATGGGGCCGGGAGCGGTGCGGGGCAGGAGGATGGGGCTGGAAGCGGTGCGGGGCAGGAGGATGGGGCTGGGAGCAATGCAGGGCACGCCTGCGTTGGGAAAGCTCTTTGGGAAGTGCCCATGCAGAAGGCAGGTGACACCACGGCCGCTTCGTGTCCCCTGGAGGAGCCAGAGGTGCCCCTGAAGGCCGCAGAGCCAGGAGAAGGCGTCACAAATGGGCGGAGAGCTGCACAGGAGCAGGGGGGAGAAGAAAGTGAAGCCTCACCTGATCTCCAGCTGGGACAGGGTGAGGTTCCTGCTCCTGAAGGTGTGAAAGGAGCTGCTGGGGAACCAGAGCAAGCCGAAGAGATGGCTGAGGCTGCTGGGGATGGGCAGACATCAGAGGAGATCCCTGCCTGCCTGCCAGAAACCCAGGGGGAGGAAGAGGAGATCCAAGCCAGCAGCGAGGGAAAACCGGAGGAGCACTGAAGGAGCACACGGGAGCTGGAGCAGCAACCATGGAGCACACCGAGGGTTTGTCTGGATCTGCTCCTCCATCCTGCCAGGGAGGGATGCCAAAGGCTGCTCGTGCCCTCAAGGACCAGCAATCAGGGGGGTGGTAGCAGAACCTGCATTGGAAAACTTAAAACTAAGGTGCTGAAGTTAAAATTTGTGCATTGTCTTTCACAAGTGGCACTGCCCTCCTTCCTTCTCATGCTGTGGGCACGGGCCGAGGGTTTCTTGGTACAAAAAGTGTATTTTTGCATTTATTTATGTATATTTATACCCTGGCTAGGCCTGTGCTCTTCGCAGTTATCTCCCTGTGTGTGGCTGCACAGGGTTAAGTGATGGCTAACAAACCAGATTTATTAATTACACTTGTCCGCTCACCCCCCTGACTGTCACCGCTATTGGAAACAGATTTTTGTGATGTGTGTTGCCATTGGAATCAATAAATGGGTGCATTTTTAACACTGGCTGCTGTGAAGTGTTGGGTTATTAACATTCTGACAACGCATTTCTGATATTTGCATTGACCCCGATGCCAGAACTGATGTTTTTACACTTTTCAGCTTGTAAATTGGTCAGTAAAATGCTGAATATCGATATCAGTGGCCTCAGAATGAAAGCTGCTCCTCTCCTGGTGACTTCCTTGCCAATCTTGGGATACCAACTGGACTTGCTGTGCTTACACCCTGATAAACTTAAAGATGAAAGGCTAAACTTCCAAATGTGACTCATTGAGAGAATTTGCTTTATGGAATTTGGCTTGCCAGAACTTGGCACTTGCTTTTTGGTTTGTGCTGGTTGGGTGGAGGTCAAGGAGATGTGGAAGGAGCTGTAAACAGCAGAAAAAGAAAAAGCTGCTTGTGGTTGTTTGGCTGCAAATAATCAATACATTTCTGGCAACTGCATATCCAGTGCTAATCTCTAATTACACAGTGCTAAGGAGAGGGGAGTTTTCCCATCAAACCTGACGGGTGGCACAGCTCTCGCTGAATGTAGAAGTGCTGCGGTGCTGAAGGGAGTCAGGAGGATAATGCAGCCTCATTCCTTTCAAGCAAAAGGTTTCTACACCACATTATTCTGCTAGGACTCGTGGGGGTTTTTAAAAAAGATTTAAAAGGGAACTAATTATTTGTATTAGCTGGAAAACTCCGATGTGAAGGAGAGCAAGATCCTCCCTCAGGAAAGCATTTCCAGCTCTGGTGTTCCTGTGTGCACCTTCACAGGAGGTGAGAAATGATGGTTAAAGGCAAAGCAGGAGATGAGGATGTTGAGAGCAACGCTTCTATTTAAGGGATGATTGGTTTTACTGGCTTTCAGTGCTTAGTCACATCAGGAGTTTGGTGCACCCTTAAAAAGCTTTCCTGTGGCTCCAAGGACCGGGCTGCCACGCTCCAAACCTCTCCACTTAAGCCAGGCTTGCCTAATTTATTTTTATTTTTTTTTTCCTCATGCTCCTAATCTAATTGGAAATGTCTCATCTGCCCTGACTTAAATAACTCAAGAGATTGTTCCTTGCCCTTGGCTGTACTTCACCATCCCCAAGGCCCCTCCATCAGCTGCTTCTGGTTTTGGCTGCCTCTGGCACAGGTCTGCTGTTAGGCTGGAGATTATGTCCTCATTGCCTGGAATTTAGATTTCCAAATCAGGGGGTTGGCAGCTCCTCCTTGCCAGGAGAGTGCAGAGGCCTGAGGAAATCATGGGAAAAGAAGCAGAGAGCAACAAACCCCTCTGTGCCTCTCTCCTGGGTGTTCAGATCAACCCCTGTGATTGTGTTTTGTGCTCGTGATTTAGTAAAAGCGTCTCAGAATCCACAGAATCCTGTTAAAATTATTCAGCAGCTCCTTCCCCCATGACTGAAGGTGCAGGGCTGATCAAGAGTGACAATAAATACATAATTACGTGCCACCACTCTGAAATGGGTGCCAGGGATCAGTTCCTGATAATTCTGCAGGCTGGATTCTCCCAAGCACCACCCCAAACCAGCTGCCAGGTGCTCACCAAATTGCAGGAACAAAAGTGGCTCCGTGCAGCTCTTCAGTTTTGTTGGAATTTTGGTGTTTAATTAATAAAGCTGCCATCTGAATCGGGGATGTTCTCTCATGCTCTGGAAAGGAGTGATTTTCCCCCCCCTTTTCTCAGAAAAAAATAAAAAAATCATGGAATAGTCTTCCACCACATGCAATGCTGCAGGAATTTTGAGAAAGAAGTTTTTGCAGGGCCCTGACTTCGATTTCACCAATCTGAGTGTTTGCAGTGTAAAAAGTTCCTTGGTAAATATGGAAAAAAAAAAAAAAAAAAAAAAAATCAGCTAAAATTCCTCTGAAAATATTCCAGTTCTGCTGTGTTTTTGGTGGGTTTGGTTTTTTTTTGTCATCACATTCACCTGGGGTTTTCAGATGTGCCCCAAGTTCTGTAAAGCTGAGCTTTACTCTCAATTTTTTCCTGGTTTGAACTGTCCTTGTCTGACCTACCCAAAATTACACATGGGGGAGGTTTGCCTTTGGCAAATTTTAATGGCTTTAAATGCCTTTGCCAGAGGAGACTCTGCCTCATTTCTGATATTTGCATTGACCCCGACGCCAGAACTGATGTTTTCGCCCTTTTCAGCTCGGAAATTGTTCAGTAAAATGCTGAATATCGATACCGGTGGAGTCAGAATGAAAGCTGCTCCTCTCCCGGTGATTTCCTTACAAATCTCGGGACACCAACTGGGCTGGCTGTGCTTAGACCCCGATCAAATTAAAGATGAGAGGCTAAACTTCCAAATGCGACTCATTTAGGGCAGGGCTGAGGTCTGGAAGCACCTCGATGATTTTGAAGCCGCTATTCCTGCCCTGAGAGCAGGCACAGCCCATCCTGCAGCAGCAGAACTCTTGTACCACCCAGCAGAGCACATCCCCGGCTCCTCCAAACTCTGTCACTGATGAGTGGAGGCAAATGCAACCTTTTACTGCCCTGTCTGGTGTTTTTAGGCCAGTCCTAAAGGGAGGATTTACCAACAGCGCAGTGGTGTTCCAGGAGCTGTTCCCAGGCTCCAGGCTGCCCTCTTAAGATGATCAGCAGCAAATTCCTCACTGGAATGCGCGATGAATCGCCGCAGATGAGTCTAGAGCTGCATCACCGAGTCACACAACTGTGCTGGAGTGCAATCTGATCTCTGGGCTTTTGGGAAATCTTAGCTCCTGTAGCTGAGAATCCTTGCTTTGAACTTTTATAATGAAACTTCCTGTCATTCAGCAGAAAAACTTTTTTTTTAAAAAAAAAAATTAGTTACACTCGAGAAACTAAAAATCTCAGGAGTGCTGGAGCTGTTAGTAACCACAGTGTTTCTCTTCCTTTGGAAGCAGCTTTATAAATAATCACGCCCCTCATCACAGTAAATCTGTTTCTCCTGAACTCTCATACAAGTAAATAAAAAGTTCTGAGAACAGCTGGTCAAAAACCCAAACACTTCCTCTATCCAGAGCAGCTACTGCTGGTCGATATTCTCATTTGATACAAAACCATTTTGCATTGCTTTGGTTGTTGGATCCCTGCCTGGCCTTCAGGGGCACAACAAATCCCTTCCTTGCTCACACTCCACAACATCCAAAGAGCCCAGATAAAAAAATCACAAAACGTGCAGCGATCTGACAACCAGACCCAACCACCACGTGAAAGTTTGGAAAGTTCTGAAACAAAAGGCACTCGAAACACCCCTCCTGAGAGAAAGAGAGAGAGAGAAAACACGATCACAGGTCTCCTCCAGTTCTGCCTCCTTTGCTGCCAAGTGCCTGCAGCGCCTCAGCAGAGATGAAGAGCACCCAGGAGCTGCTCCTGTGCATGGGGAGGAGGTTCTGTGCCTGCAACACCTCGGCTGCAAGGGGATTTTCCTAAATTCTGCCGTGCAGCTGCTGCTCTGCAGCCACAGAATCCCCTTAAAAATCCTCTCATTCCACCCCCTGCCAGGGCAGGGACAGCTCCAGGGTGCTCCAAGCCCCATCCAACCTGGCCTTGGACACTGCCAGGGATGGGGCAGCCACAGCTGCTCTGCCCCAGGGCCTCAGCACCCTCACAGGGAAGGGTTTCTCCCTAAATCCCCCCTCTAAACTGTTCTCTGTCAGTTTGGAGCCATGCCCCCTTGTCCCCTTCTTGTCAGAAATCTCTCCAACCTGTCACTGTGCAGATGCCCCACAAGGTTTCTCTTTGGCTCTGTGTAAATGCATAAAAGAGAGACCTCACAACTATTTCTTTCACTTTTGTGTAAATACCTAAAAGAGAGACCCCACAACATTTCCCTTTGGCTCTGTGTAAACACTTCAGGGAAAAAAAATGAAAATATTATCTGAATCATCGGGTTCCTCTGATGTGAAACTTTATGGGATGGTTCATAAACAGGGGGCAAGAACAGTTCCAAATCTTTCAGGCAGCTGTGTAAGGGATCAGTAATTAATTAAATCATTAGGTTTGCGTGGAAGCAATTCAATGTTGCTGCCCTGCCCTATTTAAGGTCCAGGTGCTCCTCCCTAAGCTCTGCTGGGAGCTTCTTGGAGGCATTTCCTTTGCAAGTGAGTGTGGGCACTGCAGGACACAAATTTGGGGGTGTTTTTTTTGGGGGGGAAGGAGGGATTTTTGCACTTTATTTTTGAGGGGTTTTTTTTTGGCTTCTCTAGTGAGGGAGAGCTCTGCTTTTAGGGTTCCAGCAAAGCTGTGATTATGCTTTCTTGTGTCTTTGGCTTTGAACATAGTTCTGCTGGTGGCAAGATGGGGCTAAAAATGAAACGTTCACAGCATGAAATGGTCAAATGTGGGAGGGGAAAGAATTTTCCTACATATAAAAATAACTGGTATCTTAAGGTAATAAATACCTATATTTTTATGAGCAAACCCTGTTTGCAGTAGAATCTGCCTTTTGTCATGTCTTGAGCTATTTTTGCAGTGATGACAAACAAATAGAAAATAAGTTATTATTTCCCTTTCCTCTCCTGGCGTTTTACTGCCCTGCCAAAATGCCATGGAACATTTCCTGGCTACATTCATTTACACAAAACCCTTGCTGCTGAGGTAGAAATCGCTTACAACGCATTCATTTATTTGTCACCTGTCCTCTCTGCAGCTTTGATATCAAAGAGCATCTCTCTCTCTTATTTTATTTTGGTTTTTCTCCCCCAGTAGGAGTGGATGGGTTCATTTTTCTTGCTTTTCCTCTCTTGCTGCTCTGTAGTTTTAAGTGATTAAGTTCATGTAGTCTTATAAGTGAGTGCCTAACCACCATGGAATCACACATTTTTACAGATTCTGCCCATAAAAGCAGCTCAAACAGTGCAGCGAAACTGCTCTGGATCCATTAGCTCCGCTTTAAAAACTGTAATTCCTAAATTATAGATCTGTTTTTTCTGCTGTTCCTCTCACTCTGCGCTGTGCTGGCTGAGCTCTCTGCAGCCCCAGCTGTGATCAGATCGTGGTGTACGGCACTTCTGTCCCACTTTAAATATTTAGTGATAAAAAGTGGCCCAGGGTTTGGAGTGGAACAGGCTGGGGGGGGAGCTGAGGATGTGGCACTGGTGGGGAAATGAGTTACAGCCCCTGGCCGCTCGACACAGGAGCGGAACTTTGTCCCCCTGAGCCAGGAGTAAAGGCTGCGGTGCCGCAAATAAACGCTTCAAGTCGTGTTTTGCTTTGTGCTTTCCCTGCCAGAAACAGGACGCTTTTTATCCTGCTTAACAAAGGGGTTTTCACTCGTGTTTGCCTCTCTCCAGCGATCTGCGTGGCAGGTTCCAGAGGGGATGAGCGGGGCCGAGTGCAGGTCCCTCTTTCCCTTTCCCACGCTGCTTGCCCCTGCTCATTCCCTGTGAAGTGCTGCTGCTTCCTGGCAGTGCTGCGCTTGGAAAAGGCTCTTCACAAACGTAACCTGAGGGAAATGCTTCCCTGCATTCAGAATGCGCGGCCCCTTTTTTTAATCTTGGTGTTTGAAGCTGTGGTTTCTGAAAAGTGAATTAATGACTGGTAAAATAATGGCCCGAGGGCTCGGAATCCACTTATTTCTCACCTCTCAATAAGGAGATGGTTTTTTTTTCTTTTTCTTTCCTTTCTTCTCCCTTCCATATCTTACCAGGCCTATGAATGGCTTCCCTGGCTGAGTGTGAGCTTCTTTGTAGAACTAATAAATGGTTTAGGAAACAAGAGGAGACCTAAATAGCACTTAGTTTGGGAAAATAAACTAATAACTGTGAAGTGCAGTGTGGGCTGAGAGTCCTGGGGGAGGGAGTGACTTCCTAAATGCTCTCAGGGACATCAAAAAGCTGTTCCTTGTGCTGAGATCGACTTAAAAATAATGAAACCTACAACTCTGAAATGAAATGGGGTTTTAGAGGGGCACTTTCTGCTCTGACACAGGGCTCAGAAATTAAATGGGACTCTGCCCTTCATTCTGAAGGGGCATTTTCTGCTGTGCCGCAGGGCTGAGGAGTGGGTTCTGTTGGGTTTTCCCTCTCTTGCAGGTGGCACAGGAGCGATCTGGCAGCTCAGCAAGGCTGGCATGAGGATCTGTGCCCGCTCCTAAAGGCTCTGTCGGTGCCCAGACCCTCGGGATTCCCTGGAGAAGGCCGTGAGCAGGATTAGCTCTGCACCATGGGCAACGAGCTCAGCCACAGGAGGTACTGGTGCAGGAGGTTCAGGAGGTTTGAGAGGCTGCCCGCTGAGGACAGAACTGTGCCTGATGTCCCCGATGTCCCCACGGCCCAGCCAGCCCAGGGTGGGGAGTTTTGGGCCAGTGGGAGCTCCCCTGGGATTGAGGAAGCCCAGGCTGCTGCTGCAGGGCTCCACGGCAAAGAGCACGGAAGGAAAAGAGACGTGGCCTCGTGTTCCCCACCCGTGGCCCAGGGGATGGTGAGACGCTCAGAGCTGCAGCAGCTTGGGGAGGCTGGGGACAAGCCCCCTGCCATAAATCCAGCTGGAAGAACTCGGGGAAGGGCTGCAGGAGCTGAGCCAGCCGGAGGGCACACAGGGGTGACAACAAGGGGCTCTCCTCTGCAGCCTGGAGCGGTGCAGACCGAGCAGGGGCCAGCACAAAGCAGCTCGGGGCCACAGCACAGAGCCAGGGTGGGCAGGGCACGGCAGTGCGCTTTCTGCACGTGGCTGCAGAACCTCAAGAGCCCAGAAGATAAACCTAAAGCCAAGCCTGGTGCAGTCAGCAGCCAGCAGTGAGGCTCCTGTGCGCTGGAGAAGGATGGAGCGCCCGCTGTGACGCCTGCAACAAGGAAAAAAAAAAGGACTGGTAAAGAAATTTTCTTGTATACAGTGAGAGGACGTTGGTTTTGTCATCTTTGAGCTGCTTGTCTGCTGGGTGTTCCAGCCTGCATGGAGCACGGAATTCCCTCTGGAAGGGCTGGAGCAGGGAAATGAAGTGGCTCTGTTCCCTTGGCAAGCAGCTTGTGAGGATTGTTTGGCTCTGCTCTCACTGGGGGCTGCTCTGTGGAACTCCTTTTTGAAACCCTGCAAAGGTGCAGCTTTGTATCTCCCTGGTGCTTCCTATAATATTTGATTTCCTCTCCCCTGCTTGTAATAACTTGCTCTGCCCAATGGTCCAAGGGAAGTATGAGTAGCATCAGTATTATCAACCTGAATTAATGGATTAGAGAGGCAGTAGATGCTTGCAAATGCACAGTGATGGTGGTGGGTGCTGTGGGGGAGGCTTGGTGAACAAGGGGCTCCAGATCTGCTGCTGGAAGTGTTTGCTCTGTGAGCTTTTGTACCTGTGAGTCAATAAAAGCCACTTTCACTGCTTCCAGTGGAGCCTTGGCTGCAGCTGGAATTAAGGGAGGGAAGGAGGGGATGGGCTGGCACTGCCCCCCCACAGATGTGGGGACTGGGGGCACTCCCTGTGCTGCCAAGGAGCCAACAGTGGAGATGTGGCTGTGCTGGGGCTGCTCCTGGACAGGCTGGGAGGTATAAGCTCAGGAAAATCTTTCATTTGGTTGCTGCAGCTCTGTGCCATCCATGTGGCTCCTCAGGCATCTCTGAGCTAAGCACATCCCAGGATGCTGAGCCTCGATCTGCTAAAGATTCCAGCTTGGGACAAAAATCCTTCTGGGAGAGGCAAAAAAGAGGAGGTGGCAGAGCCAAGGAGGGGCTGCAGGGCTGTGCTGGGGCTGCCAGCCTGGCCTGGAGCAGCAGGGAGGGGGAGAAATGCCAAGGGAAGATAATGAGCAGCAGCCTGAGCTCCTGCACCTGCCCTGAGCAGCTCCTGCCCTGGCTGCTGCTCACTCCCTGCTCAGGGGCACTGATGGCTCCTTGGATCCCATTCCCATCTGGACTGCAAGTAGGAAACTCCTCATTCTTGTCCTTCTCCTTCAGCTCTTTCTTTCTCAGAGGCCTCAGTTTAGCTTTCTCCCTCGATGTTCCCTTTGTATGATTCCTTAGGATTTCAGCTTTTCTATTTTCCATCTGTTTGTAACCCTGCAGTTCTTTAGTGCAGAACTCCAAACTCCACACACAGTGGGAGCTGCTGCTCCCCCATTTTGCTCACACACAGCAATTCCTCTCCAGGCCTGGCCATCAAGGACACCTCACTGCCCCAGGCCTGAGAGATGGAAACAAAAGTGAGCTGGGGGCAGAAAACTTGGGGTCAGTGACTTCATTAGCGGCAGCTGTAATTGGGAGATGAACCCCAATGTGCAAATGGCCCAAAGTGATCAAAGTGTGCAAACCCGTGACCATTGTCCATTTTGGGTGCAGCCCCTGGGGGGCTTTGTCTGCCCTGAATGTACCTGAGGGCACTTCCATAAATAGAACTGCTTTTTATTATCTTCATTCTGTCTGGCCTCTGCTTTTAGGGAGCTCCAAAAGCCATCAGCAGGCACAGCCCCAGCTCTGCTGAGGTGACCAGGGACAACAAAGTGCCTTTATCTTGTTAATCACTGAATCCACGTTCCAGCTAAATCCCCTTGAAGAGCTTAGAGCACACCTTGGAGCTCTCCTTGAACAGAATCAGGACCTAAAATAAAATAGCTTCAGCACATCCCTTTCTACACCTCAACCCAAAGCCGTTGGCTGTGCCAGCCAAGAAATAAATAAGCGGGGAAGCAGCTGCTTCCCACCTTGTGCTCAGAGGCACCATCTGCTGCGCTGCCTCTTCCCGTGCAAAAAAAGAATTCCTTGGGTGCTAATGACCTCCAAGGATGACATTTGTCTCGTGTAATCCCCAGGTTCCTCAAAGAGAAGTGGCAGGAAATTTTTAAAAGCGGAGATGCAACCCCCTCAAAAGACTGGGCTGTTCACTTTTGCAGGTAGCAAAATTATTTTTGGGGTTTTTTTGTAGAGTCAAGTGAGGTGTGGAAGTGCCACCCTTTATTGATTCAGTCTCTTGTTGGTTTTCTTTAAGGCAGGAAGGTCTTTGCTTTCTTGTTTGTTTCAAATATTGATGTTTTGAATTCATTTGTTTAGGTTTTTATGTTGGTTTTGTTTTGTTTTTAAGGCAGGGGGGTTTTTTTTAAGCCAGGTTTCAGATCCTGATGGAGTGGAGGCCTCGAAGAAGAGAGCTCTAATTCATAAGGAATTTGAAAGCTGGGGAAATAAAGCAGCTTGAGATCTGTCAGGTTTCCTGAGTGTGGAAAAGGGATGGTCTGAAGCGTTGAGCTGTATTTCCGAGATGGATTCTCTGCTTGGAGAGAAACTCAGCTGATTCCTCTCGTCCCACGTCTCCTTTTGCCCTTGTCCCCAGAGCACAGCTGATAACACTCTGTCCATCCATTACAGCTCATTAAAAATTCAGGATGAATCCTGCTTTTCATTGTGCAGCCTCCAAATTCACCACGCACCTGAGAAAAAGTGATCACAGAGCTGTGATTTCCTCAGGCTTCAGGTAAGAAACTTGGTTTAAACTTGCTGTAAATTTGGTTTTGGTTGGTGTTTGGTTGGTTGAGGTTTTTTGGTTTTGTTTTTGGTGGGTTTTTTGTTTATTTGTTTTTTTGAGACAAGAACCTCAAGGGATCTTCACCTTCCTAAAGTGTGATTTGTTATTCCACTGTCACAACTTGCTATGAATTCAGAAGGGAGGAGAATTCAAGGGCATCTTGAATAAAACCACACTAAGGGTGGGACAGTGCCCAGGGTTAGCGCTCTGCTTGATCAAGCTGTGATATTTCCCTGCACTGGGGTGCTTTTGGAAACCTGGATTTTAACAGAAAGTTTTAAAAATCCACTCTTTTTCCCCCCCAAAAAATTGCACGATTCCAGACAACAGTTCAGAGCTCTGAAAAATCCTGCTCAAGGTGGATACCAGATTTATTTTCCAGAAGTTACAAAGGTTTTGATACAGAATTCAGGAGTGTTGATCATCTTTCCCTGTTTGCTGCTAGCAAATGTTGGGTTTTTTCCTTCCCTTCCTCTATTGAGGAGGGAATTTCCTGTAGTTACTTGTTCCTTTGTCAATTCCTCAGACATAGGCTGGTATTTTTATTTTTGAAGGGAGGACAGGAAAAGATCCATTTGGAACTGTGGGTTTATAAATAGGGGCACTCCGGTTTACAGCGCTTGGAAATCAGTTTTGACAATGCAGAAAGGAGCAATATCACAGCCAGAGCTTCACTGCAATGGGGGGAAAAAAAACCCCAAACTTTAAATTTGGAACATCAGGGAAACCTAAACCTGAGCCTTTGGTGACCTGGTTTGAAATCTCTTAGCTGATACCTGTTTCAGGTGATAGGGAAATGGTTTTATTGATTCTTTCCTGGGAAAATCCCAACAAATCAGCTCTGGTCAATTAATTAAGGGTACCCTGGATCAATTGCAGGTTTAGATTATTTTCCCTGCAGTAAGAGGCCGAAGCATTTACCTCGACACAGATTTGTTCGGTGTGGTTTGACCTCTCAAGCGACCCGAAGTTAATAATGTGATTATTTTTAGGTTTGAACCTCTTGCGTTCACCCCATCTTCAGGTGGACAACAAAAATCCCATTTAACAGTCTTGGCTACAATTCACATTAAAATACACCACAAATTAACTGTTTTTTTTGTGGTTTGTTTGTTTTTGTTTTGTTTTTTTTCTTGGGGGGTTGCGGTTTTGTGGGGGTTTTTTATTTTTGGGTTTTTTTTTTTTTTGTTTTATTTTGGGTTGGTTTTGGGGGGTTGGATTTTTTTTTGTGTTTGTTTGTTTTTGTTGTTTTTTTTTTTTTCTTTAATCGGTGTTTATTTTATTTTCAGCGTTCGCACACTGAACGAACAGCAAGGCCAAAAGAGCAGCAGCCACAGAAAATCTGTGTGGCACACTAATCCCAAAGTGCTGGGAATGGAGGAGCTGTTCCTAGGAGGACTCACTCCTGTGAACAAGAGGCACCACTCTTAGATTAATAAATAAATATTGCATAAGGTTATTTATTAGAAATAATAATACAACAGTCCCGGGAGCTGGCACGCTTTTGTCCTGCCTAACTGCCGAAGCAAGATATTCAACTTTTTTATCAAATTCTTTTGCCTGACGGCAGGAAAATATTGCAACACAGGAAAAATCCAGCACGGTGCCTTTCTTCTGTGGGAGCTTTTAGCCCCAGATCCTCATCCTGTTGTTTTGTGAACACAATCCTTGAGGGGAAAAATAAAATTTAAAAAGAAAATAAAATTTATTGATGTTCCCTGCTTAACCCAGGAGTGATTTAGAAATGCAGAAGGGCAGTGTGGTGGTGGCTGTGAAAAGCCAACAGTTTTGAACATTTTCAACCCCTTTAACAGAGTTCTGCTGCAGTGCAGATTCGAAGCATTGGGTGATTTTTTTTTTCTCTCCCTTTTCCAATTAGCCAGCACGTGGGAACACTTCAAGGAATGAGCACCAGGATTTTCCTGGATTTCTTGCATCCTTCGGAGAGAGCCACGGAATGGGAGGAAAATATTAACGAGGTGAGAGGAATTAATGCTGCTGAGGAGCTGGAACAGCCCCGAGCAAGCATAAAGATTGTGCTGGGTGAAACAGGGAGCAGAACTGCAGAGGGCACAGAACCAGGGGAGTGAGGAGTGATGGGACGAAGAGGGAAAAGCGCAGGAAATTCTGCTCTGCCTGAGCACAGACAGCAGCTGCCAGGGAGATTTGGCACGGGACGCTGCTCAAATCCAGAGTTTCAGGGCAAACTCTCGTAATTAAGCCTCCTAAAAGCCATCTCCTAGGCAAAAGAGAGATTTTTATCCCACAGAAAAAGCAGTGGAGCTTATCCCAGAGCACAGCTAATGCGGAGTTTCTGAGGTGCTGAGCACAACTCATGCTCCCGTTCTCCAGCAGATTTCCATGGTTATCCCAGCCAGCTCCACGCAGGAACTTGCTGTGGAGGTCTGCAAACTGGCAAGGAGAAAAACTGCTGGGAAGCACAAAATACTGTTTATTTCACCTGCCTTCCATGCTCAGAGCCTTTTCCTGGTCCGTCAGAGCCCTCTGGCACAGCCAGCCGGGCTTTATTGATAGGGCTGGGAGAGGGCAAGGAGATTTTCATAAACTGAGAATGAAACTGGAACTCGGGTGCTCCGGGGAAAGCTCCTTCTGCCTCCTGAAACAGATATTTTAATTGATTCCCCTTGCCTTTGTGGGAAATTCTGCTTCTTGGTGGAGTTTTGGGAGTCCCTGATGTCCCTGAGGTCCCTCCAGAACTCGCTCTGGTTTTCCCCTCCAGGAGCACCTGGGTGTTGTCAGCCCAACCTTAGGGCAGAAGAAGCAGAATAGAGACGCAAAACACGAATTTTAATCGATTCCTCTGCGGGAAATCCTCCTTTCCCGTGGAATTTGGGAGAGGAGAGTGAAGGCAGAGGAGCTAATCGGGTGTCTCATCTCAAAGAAACCTCGCTCTGAAGGTCCCCGGGTGTCCCTGCAGCACCTCCCGCCGCGGAGCTGGAGGCAAAAAGCAATTAGAGAACGCGTGTAGAGGGATGCGGGATCGCTGCTAAATACTTAACAACGCTCCTAAAACACGCTGGAAGCGCTGCTGCAGACAATGGGCGAGCTGTCGGTGCCAGCAGGACAGAGCAGAACACAAAGCCCGGCTTATCTCGCCGTGCCACAGCTCCCCGGGCAGAGCCGGGCTGCGCAGGAGAGGCTCTGCTCGGAGCTGCCGCCTGCCCCGCGGAGCGGGACACACCAAAAACGGGATGGGCTGAGCCAGGTGTTGTAAATGCAGATAAAATCGGCTTTTCGCAAATATTGAGGTGAACGCTACGTGTGTGATGTTAAAATAACTGGTGTTTCTGCTATTAACGGAACTTAGCGATGGTAGCAGCGGGTAGCTGATGTGGTTAGGAGGGAGCTCTCTGTTTGGTCGGGATAACATCCAGTGAACAAACATCTGATGAGGATCCTGCTGCTGAGATCCCAAATATCAGCACCAGACATCTAAACAAAGTATGGACCAAGGTCCGGACTAGAAGTGGTAAAGAGAACAGACCAAAACCAGAGCCAAGAAACGCTCGTGGTCTAAAAAGGCAGAAACGAGGAGCGGCCGTGCCCTGGCTGCAGAGGAGTCCCTGGGCTCCCTCCAGAACCTGCTCTGCTTTTCCTCTGCAGGAGCTCCTGGGTGTGGTCAGCCCAAGCTGAGGGCAGAGGAAGCAGAGAGGAGAAGTAGAACACAAAACACAGGAGTGGAAATTCTTTTAGGGCTGCAGGTTTGCTGTGCAAGCCGCTCCAAGAGCATCCCAAAAGCATCAGGGTGAGTCTCTTAAATTGCTCCTGAAAGGTACCTGAGTAATTGAAGATCTTTTTGAGGAAAATGCATTTATTCTGCGATTGCTTCGCACAGACCTGCCTCTGTTCCCTCACACAGGATCCTCTGCCCCTGGTCACACCTCAAAGCCAGGACTTTGCAAACCAAGCCCAAATCACCGCAGTAAAATTCTGAACAAGTCCCAGGGTTTCTCCTGCGCCACCCCCAGAAGCATTGCCAGGTGCTCAGCGCTTCCTTTCGAACCGTGCCACCCATTTTAAATGAAGCTTCTGTCTCCTGGAAGACGCATGGCCCAGATTTCAGCTGCCTCTATTTCTCTTCCCTGCCGTGATCACTCCTCTAATGGCATTTAACGCTCCCAGGCATCTCCCAAGCCCGGAATGCCACAGCTTCCCCTGACTGAACTAAAAATCTGTGACCGTATCAGTGGAAGTGAACAAAGACATAAACAAAGGTCATAAACTGAATTTATATGGCTTCTGATAAAACTCCTCCTGACAGGTTTGTGGGGGGATTTTTTTTTTTTTTTTTTTTTAGCTGACAATTTTCTTCCCAGCGCCGCCAGTGTTCCAGGCTTGTTGCCTGTTTACTGTGCCTGTGGTGCACACCTCTTACAAATACATCACGTTCTGGCATCAGAACAGAAGGGTGAGCAGTAATTAATGGCATCTTCTCTGCATTCCACCCTTTTCTCCTCCTTTCTGCTGCTAAATATGCAAAAGATGGCTGGAGAGGTGCTCTGACAGCACTAAGAGCAAAGAGGGTGCCCATTACTTACCCCAGTAAAAGCCTTACCTCAGTAAAAAGGAAGCTGAAAATGAAATCACTGTTTTCTGTCACCTCGTAGGTTCAGTTTACTCTTCTCCCCACGGGGGAAAGTTTCCTGTTTTCTTCACATTAATCAAGTGCTTTGTGCTGCTGAGTTGGAGCTGATCCTTCTGCAGCCCAGCGAGTGCTGAAGGAAGGAACAAAACCTATCTCACATTCCTCTTATTCCCAGCACTTCCCTGCTCTGCCTTTGTTTTTAAAATTAACTTTCACGTTTTCTTGGAGCTGAGAAAGCCATTACAGAAAAGACCAAACCAATTTTTCTTTCCAGCATGTGTGATTGTTTTCTACTTCCCTAAAAGGTTAATGTTTAGAATGAATAATGGGTGGTGGGGAAGAGGAGAAAAAAGCTTTTTTGTTTTCCTCGCCGTTCCCTCAGCTCACACAGCACGGAGGTGTTGCTGTCTCCTTGAACCAGGAATATTTTTGGAGTCTTCAGAGATGTTTTCCCTTGGGTGGTGGCCTCCAAAACCTCCTTCAGGCCTTCCTGGTGGCTCTGCTCCCAAAGGGAATCACTTTGTCCTCCTGTTTTCCTCCTGGTGGGCAGTTTTGTGCTGCTGCTGCCTCCAAGGGTTGTTCTTGGCTGCCAGCAGAGGAGTTCTCAACCCCCCCAGGCCACCCCAGCCCCCAGGAACCCACAGCAGCCTCAGCCCTCAGAGATCTGGGGAAGATTCCTGCCCGTTCCCAGCTGATGGGATGGAGTGAAGGGAGTCAGAGCCACCTGCAAGGACAGCTGAGGGAGCCCCTGAGAGTGGAATAGCTGGCACAGATTTCAGAAGAGCCCCACGAAATCACCCCTGAGGTGCAGGTGACCTGGGACTTCTTGGCAACAGCAGGAAGGGAATTCAGCTCTCCTGGCTCCCCAAAAAAACCCTCTCAGCTGGCAAAGCCCCGAGCTCCCAGCGGGATCCCAGGCAGCAGGAGGGCAGTGAACATCCCAGCCCCGTGGAAATGCTGTGCTCCCATTTGGAAAAGCTCCTGGATTATCCTGGAATAAATCCACGCTGGAAAAACGCTGTTAGCCCTTATTAAATCAAAACCTGCTGGCTTGGAGGAACAAAATTAGTAATGCTGTGAACTCTCCCGTGGGTTGGAAATGTAGAGGAGCTTGGCATTACAGAGTTGCAGCAGAACATAATTCTTTGCAGGAGGGAAGAAAGTAAGGAAATCTATGAAGTCATTGACGAGTTTAGTTCAAAAATACATGGCTCAAAATCTCAGTATAATTATCCCAGTGCCTGCAGTTCCTGTTGGAGATGTTATACTGCTGGGTCAATATTTTTTTTCCCTCTCTTTTTGAGCTGAGTTAACACATACATCATGTTTCAGGATGCCGCTGAATGCAGTGAATTTAATTTAACAGGGTGAGCAGCTAAACTTAGGCAGTCAGCTTGGGGTGATCCCTGAAGTTTATGCCAGGAGTGAGAATTTGGAAAGCAGCAGAACTCACAGAAAACTGTGATGTCCCTCTGGAGCAGCCTGGTTATCCAGCAGAGCTCAGCAGTGCAGGCTGTGAGACCTGTCCTGCACATTCCCACCTCATTCCTTCTCCTTGCATCTCCTCCCCTTGGAGCTTCAGCTCACAGGCAAAACCACCCAGCTGCTGCCTTCCAGTCCGAAAGGGCTGCAAACCCCCAGATTTCCCAGTTTTGTTGCAAACCCTGAGGCTGAGCCTAAACCCCATCAGAGTTTTGCCCAGCTCTGGGATCTCAGAACTGAGCTTTCTGCAGCTCTCCCTTTCTCTGTGTGTGTGCAGAAGTTTGCCCTCTCCGGAGGTGGATGCAGGAGTTACTGGGATGTGTGGCTTTGGGAATCAATCTGCCTGCTAATTGTAAGGCAAACCTGTAAATAAAGGTCTCAGACTTCTGCAAATGCCCCTGCCAGAAATCTTAAATCGGAAGAAAACATTTCCTTTATAGGCTCCAATCTTTTTTTCCCCCTCACCTATTTTCCTGTTAAACTCATTTCTCTGCACGTACCAAGGCAAGATTCACCCTCTGTTAATTTTATGCAAAGAAAAAACACGGATAAATTATGATCTACTGGTGGCGGAAGACCCTGATCATAAAATATTTAGGCTTGGTTTTGTTCATCTCTTTTTGCTGTGTATAATAACTTCATTTTTGCATTCCTGTGGTGTGGTCCCAACCTCCTTGGGGCAAGGACTGCCCTCCATGTGTGTTTGTTATTGTAAAGAGAAAAACCCTGGACTAAGAATATATGCAGACAGGTTTTCTGGCTCCACAAATCTGTAAAAAAAAAAAACCCCATAAATGACATTGTCATGGTGGGAGAGGGAGCACGAGGAGAAGAATCTCTGCGTGGCTGATTGCACTTTGTTCTGTGGCAGTGGTGTCACCCAGGCTGTGGCAAAGTGTGGGCACCCAAAAACGGAGCTGGTGTCACACCCAGCGCTGCCAAGGGTGCATTAAACTTTGATGCCTCCCTTCATGCATTATCCATGTGCCAGTCAGCAAAGCTGCCCTGGTGGTAATCTTCCAAAGGAATCAGCTAATAATGCTCAGCACATGCTGGAGCAAATCATTGCTGCCTTTTTTTATTATTATTATTATTATTTTTATTTCTGTTTCTCTTTTGCTCATTAGCACACAAAATCCGTGTGGCTCCACGCAATTCCGTGGTCCGGAGGGCATTTGGGGGGCAGATTGACAGAGGTGCACTTTGCCCCTCATTTTTCAATCCCCCAAGACCCCCCAATCCTCAGGAAAATCCCACAAATGATGCAGAGTTTTAGAGGAGGCTGTGCTCCTTCAAAGGCCACAGGTGTCCAGGCACCACGCAGGCAACCAGCAGAAAACAGCCTCAGAAACTGCCTGGTAACAGAGAAACCAGCTGATGTTTCTGTCCTGTTCTCCTTTGAAGCAGAACTCCAGCTGATTACACAGCTGGAATATGGGGAAAAAAAAAAAAATTACAGATGGTCTGAGGGTTGTCCTGGATGGAGCATTAAGGCTGAGGAAAGCAGTGCTGCCCAGGGAAAGGCAGGAGGAGAGGGGAATGGAAAATCTCAGAGAAATTCCAGATTTTTTTCCTCTTGAGAGAAGAGTCTTAGGCAAAGCATGAGGTGGTCCTGGTCTGACACAATCTGAGTGCTCCAGTGGTTCATGTGACACTCGAGAGCAGCAGGAGAGGAAAAGCGCCTCAGAAACTTCATCCCCTTGGGAGATGCTGCAGCCAGGGGAGGAGCCCGGCATTCCCGGCTGGATCACACCTGGCCCTGGGAACAGCAGCACAGCCCGTGTGCACGGGATTGCCAGAGGAACCCCGGAGCCATCCCAGCACCACGGGAGCTGCAGAGGGAAACTGCACCCTGCTGCAGGATCCTGGATCACAGAACCACATCTGTCACTGCAGGAGGCTGGGCTGGGCTGGGACCAGCACCCTGAGCAGCACCAACAGGGGGTCAGGCTGGGCTCTGACTCTGACAGGGTTTTGTGGTTTTTTGTACTACTGTACTTTTATTTTAATTTTCCTGGTAAAGAGCTGTTACTCCCATTCCCATATCTTTGCCTGAAAACCCATTAATTTCAAAATTATAGTAATTCGGAAGGACTGGGTTTACATCTTCAATGGAGGCTCCTGCCTTCCTTAGCAGACACATGTTTCCAAACCAGGCCAGTGAGAAACATAAAGAACAAACCCTGGAATTGCCTGTGCTTTATGGACCCTTCCTGACAGCAGCTTATCTCAGCCTGTACAATGTGTTGCTATTCCAGTAAACACCGTGTGCTGGTTTATTATTTAATGAAATGCAGCCCTAACAACCCGTAAGATACACAAGGTCTGCTCGGGCTTCTTGCAAGGACTGGATAATTCAATGTGCCGCGGTTAACAGGAGAAAAAATGTGGGAAAGATAAGATTATTAGTGCGAGAAAAGCAAACTGGAGGGAACTTCATGACCACGGGGAACTTTTTTATGACTTTCTGGCATTCAGGTCTCAATTATCAGAGCCACGGCTCAGATCATAAACAGAATTTATCTCTGGCAGAAGTAGGCTGCTTTATTACAGCCTACAGAGCGGCGAATGTTTTGATAATGAAGTTAAAGGAAAAGCAGAAGTTCTCAATTTGAGAGGAGCCTTTGCTGCTCGTGACGCTGGCGCTGGGCTGGGTCAGGAGTAAATCAATAATTCTGCCCTCAGGAAGGCTCTGTTTATGAAAAATCCCCCAAATTGATGCTTAAGTGCCACTGACAAAGAATAATATTTTCTTCAGGGGGCCTAAATCTCTGGAGATCCGGAGTGTTAGTATGGAAGTCAAGGTATATTTATCCACCCACTGTATAAATAACCACGATGGGGCTGATTTGATGGAATTGAAAACATGAGGCAGAGGCAGTTTCAGGGGAGGCAGCCCTGGATGGAAATATCTGATTCCTCAGGGGGCAGAACCCGACCCTGTGGGAGAGTGATCCGTGGGGAAAGGCTCAGGAGGGCTCTGAGCGTGGGGCAGCTCCCACAAAGGCAGAACACAGATCTGTAGGAGGGATTTTGGAAGATTTGCTTCCTTTGGAGGGTGAATCCATCAGGCAGGTGTCAGGAGAATTAACCCACAAACACCAGAGGTTTATGTCCAAACAGGAGACAGAGGGGTCCTGAAACTTTATTCCAGTAAAGGGAGAGGCCACGGGGCATTTCCCAGGGGGTCTCTCACATTTTTAGAGGATGCAGCCTCCTTTGTATCCCAATTTCCCACATTTCCCTCTCTCTTTCCCCACTGCCTGAGGTCCTTGAGAGGCACAGACTTCCCAAATCACCGAATACAGACCCCTTCTAATGTGTACCCCCCTTTTTCTTTAACTTCTGCCAATCAATGGAATTCCTATGGAATTTATGGTTCTTCCCACTGTTCCTTTCATCTCTCAGTATCCACTTTTATTTACCAGCAGACCCACAGTTTGTTTGGAAAGACAAATCCCTCATTCCTTTCCCGGGGAGGGAGAGCAGCTGGATCCTCACCTTGACATCAGCCCTGTGCTGCTGCTCTGCTCTGCACCCCTGCTCCAGCTTAGCCTGTGTGCTAAGAGCGTTTTGGAGAGAGAATTCCACTGGAGCAGCTGCTTTGTTCATGGCACAGAAGCTGAAAAAGCTCTGCTGGCTTCTGTGAGAACAAGGGAATGAAGCTCAGGTCTGTTTTAAGGACTCAGTGAAAGATGCCCTTCAGTGGTGGTGAAAATGCACGTGCCCATCTATGAGAGGGTTCTTTGTTGTTTCTCATTCAGGGGCTAAAGGGGTATTTCAGACACCCAAGGCAAGGCCAGCAGCACTCAGCTCTCCCAGGTTTGCACTCCAAACTGCAAAAAATTGCCCTCACGCCTTTGAAGATCTTCCTGCAATATCCAGTCCCTGTGACAAGCAGGGGGATGGCAGCTCTGACCCTGAATGTGACATTCCCCCTTCCTTCAACAGCATTTGCCACTCCCCAGCTCATCCTCATCTTCCCTTCCTTGGAATCTAACAGCCTCTTGCCTTTCCCAAAGTGATTACAATTATTATTATAATTTAAATCTGTTCCTTTATAGGTGTTCCCTGGCATTTCTCACTCCCCAGTTCCAGCACCTCCCTGAGGTGGTCACATTTTCATCTTAATTGCTCCAGGCTCCTGCCACAGCCAAAGCAGGGATTTCAGAGGGGCTGAGTTGTGCACTCTCGTGGTGCTCAGTTTTTGGAGTAAAAAATAAAATGGGTGCAGACTTCTCCCTCCCTGGCTGAGGAGGTTTTCAGCTGCTGTTAAAGCCAGTAAGGCTCTTGTTTGAGAGCTTTACTGGGGTAGGAAATAAAGTTCCTAAATCAGGGATTTTTCACCTGCAACAGCGGCCAGGGAAAGTGTCCTGTGTCCTGCTGCTCCCTTGGGGGACAGAAGAAATATCCCAGTGAGGAGACAGCGAAAAAACCACCTGAACAAAGCCGGAGCAGCAGTGCTTTGAAACAAACATCCTGTAAATCACAGCCAGGAGTGAAAACAGAGCAGGGAGCAGATACCCAGGATGTGTTCCCAGAGCAGTATCAGAAGTTAACACCCTGAACTATCAGCTTGCTGTGTTAGGTCTCTTCTAATAGCTCAGATGCAACAACCTTTTGCTTTTCATGCCTGGCTGCTTCCAAAATAGTCTCTTTTTTTTCTTTTTTTTCTTTTTTTTTTTCTTTTTTTTCTTTTTTTCTTTTTTATGTGCAGAATTAGAACATCAAAGCTTGGACTGACAGCCCTCTAAAAATGTGACTGTGGTTATTCTTGGCTAGGTCTGGGGAGAAGAAATGATTCCATTAGCCAGCTCTCGATTAAACAGAGAATGCATCAGCCAGAGCACGGAGATGTGGAGGGCTCCTCTCCATGGCCACAGGAATATTTATTGGACCACCTCATTCTCAGCCCTTTGTGATCCTCAGGGCTTCAACAGGGCCCCCCCTGCCCTCCAAGGATAGGATTTCAGGATAAAAGGAGCCCTTTCCATTTATTTTGGGCATCTGGGAGGCACCCAGGGAGTTCTTTCCACAGCACAGCCTGCAAGATGCCCAGAAATAATTTTCCATCAGGCTCTGAACGCCACGGGGCACAGAAAAAGGAACATTCTGTCCCGAGATGCACAGGAGGGGAAGGAAGAGCAGTGTAAAGAGGCATTGTGGAGGTTTCACTGGGCACCGAGCTCTTTCAAAGAACAAATGGGGAAATCAAAGCGTTTGCTATTGGAATTCCAGCAAGCAGCTGCAGATCCCAGTTTAAGGGAAGGGGATGACAATTTACCTGTGTAAGGCGTCCCTGAGCACATGGAACAGAGCAAATATTGTCACTTCATTATCAATTCCATTATCCTAATTGCTACAGAGTCAAGCTAGAACTCTTTTTTTTTTTTTTTTTTTTCCTTTTCTCCCCTGAAGTTGTATTAAAATAAAGTTTTAGAACAGGCAATAAAAGTCGGTATAAATGGACCCTTCTGCCTACAGCTTTATTGGAAATATGCAGATTTTCAACCCTGTTCCCCGTGAAAACAACACTCAGCCTTTCACAGCGGTTTTATGTCTTAATCTGCATCTTCTACTCTCCAAATAACTTCGAGACAACTTGACAAGCATGACAGAGGGGCAGGAGACAAACACAACCCAATCCCCAGGGAATTCCCATGGAAAGGTAAATTTAAGTCCAGACGTGCAGCAAGTGTCCTGGCAGAAGGAGGATGACAGCTTTTCATTAGGAAATCTAAGCCACCAAAGCCTGGGGCTTTTCTGAGGACAAATTTCATCAGCTCTGTGATCTCTTGGGTGCTGAAGCCAATTAACCGTGAGGATTAATCCAGAGGAGTCGTGATTCCATTCTCCTGGTGTCTTCTGTCTTAAAGGTCAAAGAAAGGGGCATGAAGCCTGTCCAGGAACCTTGGAGGGCAGTAAATAATTTTAAAAATAAACTAAAAAGAGAAAAAAAGTTCTGCTGGAACATCATTCATCACCATCTAAGCACACTGTAATTACCCAACAATTACAGTACACAATGCATTTGTTTGAGCCTATTTGAAACCAGCACAATTTATGTAACTGGAAATGCACCAAGCAAGCAGGAATAATTACACCATAAATATGATGTAGTTAAATATCTGGAGTTTAGAAGCACTTCATTAAGAAAAATATCCAAGGCTGTTATGCTGTCATGAAATTAACCTTCTATTCATAAGGATAAGTGGTATTTACGTATTTGGAAAGAAAATGGGATTTAATTCCACTGCCATTACATGCAGGAAAGTGGGAAGTTATGACAGCTTCTATTGTAAAAAGTGACTTTATACCCTGCTTTAATCATTCACATCATCAAACCTATGGGAGCTGGAAAGAGAAGAATTGGCCCTCTTATTTCCAGAGAGTTTTGCCATTTTTCAAGTCAGCTCAAGTTTCCATTTCCCCTGGGATTTTTCCCTTAAGGTTTAAACTGAGACCTCAATAATCTGAGTTTATTGGAACCAGAATTTCTGGAGCTGACTTTCCTTTGCCTGTTCTGGGCACAAGGATTGTCCAGAATAAACTTCCCCATGGGGAAGAACAGCAGTGAAACACCCAGGGATGCACTGTAGTGAAACACCACGAGCTGCCAGGTAAAAGGAATGCAACTCCAAAACTCCCAGGTTTTCGTAGAAGTTGAATTCTATCTGCTACTTCAGCAGAGCAAAATCCTTTAGGTGGTGCAGCCGGGGTGGACTCTGAGGTCTGGGAATCAACCCAAATTTATCCACATTCCAATTAATTGCCCTGATAACAGAAATTTCATATTTTCCTTCCATTTATGGTAGGAGGAGACCCTTTTGCCTGATTAAGACAGCCAGCATTCCACATGTGTGGCACACCCACCCTTTCCACCTTTGGAAAACCGTGGCACGTTTAAGTTTTATCCATCAAATTTTAGCGCTTTTAAGACACAAAAGAGTGTTTAAACCCAGCTCGCTCTCCTAACACAGACAAGTCTGTCTGCACGGGAATAAAGTGTTCACTTGCCACCCGTTTTTCTGAGATGCTGAAGATTTAACGAAGCAAATTTCCACTCGGCCCAAGCTGCCCCAAATCCTCCCTGCCCCTTTTTCTGCTCCAGGTTGGGCACAGCCCAAATGAAGGCAGAGCCACCAGGACATCACCTGATGGCACTGGAGATAAAAAACTTGGCAAGGCACAAAATAAAAACAACAAAGAACCCCCCAAAAACCCAAAAAAGAGGGGGGAAAGTTGTGTTCAGAAGGAAGAAACAGAGAGGCAGGACCTGCTAATCACAGCTTTGCTCTCTGGCTCGATACAAAGGATGTAATTCAATTTCAGAGTTCTGCTCCAGTGCATCTCTTAGGGTGTTAGCAGAGAATCCCTCAGCTGAGTTAAAGGGTTGCATCAATCAGGAGGCCCCGTTTTATGGAGGGAGAAAGACGGCTCCTCCACGAGTGTCTGCACCGTGTTCCAATTTAATTGCTTACAATTTTAAGGTAGTGGGATGTGAAACGCTAATTGGAAATTTTGGGTGCCTCCGTCTCGAAGTCGGGGAAGAATTTGTGTGCCCATCTGGATAATGGGAAAGGGATTTTATTTTCTAGATCATTGATTTATCATCATTAAGGCCTCAAGCACGGCGTTCTGTAAGTCAGCTTCAGGAATCTGCTTTTTCCATTACGTTTACACTGCCTCGAATTACCTCTGGTGCTTTGAATGTTAAAATTGGCTGGGTTCAATTTAGTGAGATCTCCTTCCTTTCTGTGCCAGGGTTATTCATCTCATTTAGCTTTTGCAGTCAAAGGTTTTTTGGGGTTGGTTGTGGGGGTTTTTGGTTTTGAGGGTTTTTTTGGAGGGGGCTGTTTTGATTTTGTTTTGTTTTTTTGGGGAGTGTTTGTTTTGTTTTGTTGGGGCATTTGGGGTTGTTTCTTTGGAGGGGGGGTTGTTTGGTTTTTATTTTATATATATATATATATATATATATATTTAAAATTATTATTTTTTTTTAACTATTCCTAAAAACCAAGCTCCAAACCACACTGATATTGAATAGCAGCAAAACCTTGATTGCCCCACTTGTACAAATGCCCCCCACCTTGCCAAACAAAACCTCAGCAATCAGAAATGAGCCTGGTGCTTTATTCCACCCAAACAGCAACGAATCCCATTTAGCAACCTGGAATTCCTTCCTCACCCAGTGCAAGCTCCATGGGCTAATTCTGCAATGTGAATTAAGAACCAGATTTTTCACATTTATATCATCTTTACCTGCCCTGGAGGCCTGGGACAGTTTGGAGAAGAGCGACTGCTATAAAAGAGGAGGGAGAGTGCCCTGGAGGATCAAATCTTTAGAAAAGAAAACCAGGAATAACATTAATTCCTGATTTTGGAAGCTGCTGGGTTTTTTTGTGCAGATGGAGGAAGCAGTCAGGAGAAAGATTCAAACTCTCGTAGCAGCTTATTCCTGGATCTTATTTCCTCATTCACCCTTCCAAGGAATGCCTTGATGAAAGAAACTCTGCAGTTGCCTCAGCAGATTCCAAACCTGCTGCAGCTGTGCCAGCACCACCTTAAGTGGCCAAAGAATTCCAGTTCCATTTTTGAGTTAATCAAAATGTGGATATCGTTGGAATGCCCAGAATATTTCAGAAAATGATGAGGTTTCTTTTCAGCCTTTCAGTTCCACGAGTGCCAGCTGAGGATGCTGCTTTTGGTGTTGATTGATACGTGAGAAAACAGGGACCAGCAGAGGAGGGAAAACAACTGGGGTAAGTTACAGCCTGACACAAAAAATAGATGAATAATTCAACAACAACACACACTATTGCCATGAAACTACATAAAGAGAATGGTCTTCTAGTGAAGCATCTGCCCCAGTCCCAGGACAGATGGGTGAAATGTTGTATTTTCATGCAGGAGTGCAAAAAGAGGCATCATGTTTAATTTTCCAGGGCCTTGAACCCACATCTGCCACGCTTTCTGTGTGGTGCTTATCGCAACACATCGGTCAGCAAGGAATATTTTATGTAAATATATATGTGTGTATATAATAGCGGCATTAGGAATAGTCAGGACCAATATATATTAAAAATTATATAAATATATAAATATATAATATATATATTTATAAAAATAGAAATAAATGACTGTTTATCAAATGAGAGGTGCTGATTGCAACACATTGGTCAGGAAGGAATATTTTATATAAATATATATGTGTGTATAATAGTGGCATTAGGAATAGTCAGGACCAATATATAAATATATATATATATAGAAATATAGAAATAAGTGACTGCCTATCAAATGAGAAGTGCTTATTGCAACACATTGATCAGCAAGAAAGATTTTATATAAATATATATGTGTATATATAATAATGGTGTTAGCAATCATCAGGAGCAATATAATATATATATATATGTTTATAAACATAGAAATAAATTACTGCCTATCAAATGAGAGGTGCTGATTGCAACATATCGGTCAGCAAAACTATTTTATATAAATACATATGTGTATATATAATAATAGCATTAGCAATCATCAGGAGCAACATATAAAAATATATATTTATAAATATAGAAATAAATTACTGCCTATCAAATGAGAGGTGCTTATTGCAACACATTGGTCAGCAAGAAATATTTTATAAAAAAATATATGTGTATATATAATAATGGTGTTAGCAATCATCAGGAGCAATATATACAAATAATATATTTATAAATATAGAAATAAGTGACAGCTTATCAAATGAGAGGTGCTGATTGCAACACATCGGTCAGCAAAAATATTTTATATAAATACATATGTGTGTATATAATAATGGTGTTAGCAATAGCCAGAGAAGTATATAAATATCTATCTATATTTATAAATAAATTACTGCCTATCAAGTGAGAGGTGCTTATTGCAGCACATCAGTCAGCAAGACATATTTTATATAAATATATGTATGTGTGTATATATATAATAATGGTATTAGCAACAGAGAAATATAGAAATAAATACATACCAATATATATGTCTAAGTATGGAAATAAATGGCTGCCTATCGAGTCAGAGGTGCTTATTGCAACACATCAGTCAGGAAGAGCTATTTTATATAAATATATGTGTGTATAGATAACAATAGTGTTACCGATAGATAAATATAAATATAAATATAAATATAAATATAAATATAAATATAAATATAAATATAAATATAAATATAAATATAAATATAAATATAAATATAAATATAAATATAAATATAAATATAAATATAAATGGCTGCCCATCACGTGAGAGCAGAGGGAAAATGCCCTTTGCTCAGCCACCCTGGAGCCAGAGCTCTGCACAAGTTTGCCCTCTGGGAGCAGCAGCACGGGGCTGAAATTCCCTGGGAGAGGCTGGGGAAGCACTCGGAGTGCTGCTAATGATTTATTTATTCAGCAGCTCCTCCAGGAACAGCAATCCGTTCACCCCTCTGCCCTCCCCAGCGTTCAACGACTTCATTTTTTCTCCCTTTGTTTTCTTTTCCTTCTCTTTTTTTTTTTCCTTCGCTGAACTCCTTTTACCCAATAAGCAGCTTTTGACTGAAATTTTTTCAGGGTTGCAATTTCGGGATAAAGAGCATAAAGATCTGCAGTCAAAACCTTCATTTTCACTAAAATGCCACTCTCACCTGCTCTGAGCAGGCATCTTGCTCCTGCTCCAAGACACTGAGCTTTCCCTTCCTTTTCTACAAAAAGATTTGGAGAAAATAATTATTCTGCTGGGCCACTGGGCACCTTTCACCTGAAAAATTAATCTCGGGTAAAAAGAGCTGAGGCTAAAAAGACTAACTAAAAAGACCACCTTTTAGACTAAAGCACCAAATCTCTGACACTAAGGATGCTTCCCTCAGCTGCGGCTGGGAAACTTCCACTTCAGCAGCGCTCCAAAAATCAGCTGGCAGCCCTCGCACAGATTCATCATTAAATACACTCCTGGGGGCACGGGCAGGGCTGCGGGGAGAGAATTTCCTGCAGCTCAAGGGCATCAAAGGATTCCACTCTCAACAAGGAGGATTTGCCTTCCTGGGAGCCAGCACGGGGTGGGAATTCTCTGTCTGCAGCAATGGGTGTATCCCGCTCTTCCCAAACCCTCCCGAAGCAAGCCGGCTGCCTCTCCTCCTCCCGCCTGTCCTGCTTCCCTTCGGCAGCAGGTCCCAGGGAGTGAGCAGGAGGAGAAGGAGTGAGGAATTTGGCAGAGGATGCCAGTTCTGCACTCCGAGAGCGCCCATGGGGACGCTGCCAGCCTCGCCACCAGAGCGTGAGGCTGAAACGCTTCTCGACTCTTCCTCCTTCTCAAGTCAATAATTGTAGAAATTGCTTCCTCCTGCTGCTGAGGACTCCAGGACGGTGTAGATGAATGTAGACGAGAGATCTCTGAAGTTAGGTTTTAGAAGATGAGGTTTATTGTAAGGGATGTGGGGGCCTTGCTCTGAGCTGCCAGGCTGCAGCTCGTGGCAAGGCCTAGGAAGGTGGGGGAAGGGAGAAGCAGGGAGAGGAAATTCCAAGAGAGGAAAGTCCTCGGGGAAGGGTGCAAGCAAAGAAAGCAAAGAGCAAAGAGGCCGAGCCACCTTCGCAGCCCCCTGATCAGGGGTCTCAAGGTGGGCTGGAACAGACTAGGGCCAATGGGGTTACAGATACCTGATACTTCAGGGGAGGGGTACAGGTGTGGGATGAACCATACATTGAGGGGTGAGACAGAACATTCCATTTGACCTCTGGGTCTGGCTGCAGGTAACCTTCAGATGGTCACATAACTGTTTTCCCAGACATCCAGTATCTAATACATCCCAAATATCAAAACTTACTTACAATTCTATCTCACCTACAGGTTTCTCATTCTCAGAATAGAGGCAATCATATTTATAGGGTTTTTTGGCTTCCTCCTCCCCAACAAATAATAATAATAAAAAAAAATAACATTTTGGTGAATTTTTTCCTCTTTGGGTAGGACTAGCTCGTCTCTGTCCTGGGGAATGCTGACACGGTCACTGTGCAAATTCTGCCCTGTTGTTTCTTTCCCCCTTCATCTCCCCCAGGCAGCAGCCAGAAATTCCCCTGTCCATCACAGACCCCCTGGCTTGCATGGGGGAACCCAGAGCAGACAGCAGCATTTCCCAGGCGTTTTTAGAAGTGCGGTGAAGATGACAACAGCTTGTTCCCCCTGCCCTGCCGAGCCCTTCTCCCACTTCTCCCACCTCCCTCCTCCAGGAGCACATGCAGCCTCATCCTCGCCTGCCCTTCAGCCACCACAAGCCTTGCAGGAACTGGCTGCTTGACTCCTTCCAGCGGGAGCCCCGTGAAAGCTCAGATTGGCTTCCTGGAGAGGAGAGAACTCCAGTCTATAAACACCAGGCTGGAAATCAAATTTTCTCTTATGGTCCTTAAAACAGAGATTTTTTTAAAAAAAATATTTATTTATTTTCCTGTAGCATTAGCTCCTGCTCAGGTTTATGTCCCCGGCTGGGCGTACAGCACTGAGATGTGATTGCTGAACACCTCCCGGTGAGCACAGATCAGAATCCAGACATTTCCAGGCCTCCAAACCAATCTGTGCAAAGGCAGGGACAAGATGCTCTCACATTTACAACGGAGCTATTAAATCCTGCTCCTTGCTGTCTGCAGCTCCCCAGCCCCAGGCACACATTACTGCAGTGCCAGGGCTACAAGGGAGAACACAAGCTCAAAAATTACTCTGAAATGTCCTTATTTATTTTTACTCCCCAGCTGTACTCGAGATTTCACAGGGGCCTCCTGGTCATTCTGATATTCATTTGTAACTTCCGAAAATAATGGTATAATAATTGCAAACCACCCTGGAAAACGCTATAATGGGGAAAAAAAAAAAAAAAAAATCACCAAAAAACGAACAGGTATCATAAAAGGTGTAAAAAACATAATCGGGTGGAACCCAGCTCATGATCCACCACCTGGAACGATCTGTCAAGGATCTCAGAACCCACACCCGCCCCCCGCAAAAACCAACTTTGGTTCAAGTGTTCACCTTTAGATCTCAGCTTGAAGTTAAACCACTGAGTTCAGACTTGCAAGAAATTCTGTTCCTAGTTCTGCTCATGACCTCGGGCGAGCCATTTAATTTTCCTCTGCCTTAAATGAAGGAGTAACAGCTGCTTTTAACAGGAGGGATTGTGAGGGGGAACAAAACTAAACTAAATCAGTTGCTACTTAGGCTGGGCTCAAACAGTGCTGTCGGAAATGACAGTGGCACAACGGGATCCATCCCCAAATGCCTGAGGGGAACAAATGCCGCACATTTAAATCAGGAAATGCTCACCAGAGCACTTGTTGAGCAGCACAGAAGTTCCTGCTTGCAGGAAATCACTTCAGTTCTAAATATTTTGCATGTATAGATAGTGAATGAAGGGGTACTAGTGGGGAAAAAAAAAAAAACAAAAAAAAAAAAAAAAAAAAAAAAAGAGAGAGAGAGAAAGAAATTTTCCAACTTTAACAATAAAAATAGGAAATCCTCGTAAGCATCACCCTGAAAATTCCAGGTTTTGCAGTCTTTGAGGCTGCTGCCCTGAGCCCTGCCGTGATGTGGGATAATAAAGCAATCAGCCTCCACACCAGGGGAGAGGCAGAGTTTTGTGATGATTGCACCTCTCTCCATCAAATTCCCTCTGATACCTCCTTTTCTTCCACTACAAAATCAGCACGGGCTTGGAGAGCTCGTTAACACGGGCTCCAAACTTCATCTGTAACGTGCCCACGTGCCAACCTTGTAAGCCTGGGAAAGGCTGCAGCGGGAGGATCTTTATGCAGAGAAGCTCCAGGCATTAATGAGAGGCTTGATTAAAAAAAAACCAAAACAGTCAGTCCCCACCCAGCCATCCCCTGGGAAGTGGTTGTGTGTTGGATACGGATGATTTTGGGTACAGGTGGTTTTGTGATTCCTTTAACACCACAAACGTGGTTTTAACTCAAAGCCTGGTATTAAAATGCCAGAGATGCAAAATCCACCGGCTCAAATAGGGTTTGAGTAGTTTGGGACAATAAATTCCCAACCCACAGGGAGAAATATCTGATTTCATGCCCCATATTGTCCCTAGGAGTGGGCAGCACATTCCCTATTCCTTCCCAGTACAATTTGCGTCCAGATTCGGGGAAAAAAAATCTGCTGTATTACCAGAGATGTTTTTAAAAGGTGCCTGGGAAAACCTGGTTTTTGTAAAGGAGCCAGGTAACGGGTGGATAGTACACAAACCCATTTGTTAAACACCACTTGAAAAATCACAGGCAGCATAATTGACTTTTACAGCTCGGATAATGTAGGTCACTGCATTAGTGCAACAAGAAAATGAATGTATGTTGGAGTGAAAGACAGAAGGGAAGTAATTACAAAATATAGATTAAATAACCATCAGATAACAGGCATAATAATAAGAACAACCAGGGTGAAGATAGAGGAGAAACAATTTGTTAAATGGATTGTAGCAGGGTTTTAAGGAGCTGCTGGGCTCACATGCCACGCTTTTCTTTTTTCTCCTTCCCTGCAAACTCAATAGAATAAAGTATTTGTCCCCCTTTTGGAGCTGATATCCTGCTCCTCGTGGTATCAGCTCACAGCTCGCTCAGCCCAGAGGGCTCTTAAATCAGAACCTGATTATTTTAGCACACAATTCTTAACTCTTGCAGGAGCAGGAAGCTGTAAAGTCCCCAAGTAAGAAGGATCACAGTTCAATCCTGCACAGCTCTGAATTCTGGCAAAAGAAGTCAATGCCTGACATTCTCAGTGCTTCGGCAGTTTAGCCCAAAGAAGTTTAGAAGAAACAAAACTGAAAGTCCTGCTCTACTCCTAAACAAATGAACAACCTCAAGACACTCAAAATGAAGTAAAATAATTTGGAATGTGGGACTATACAAAGATGAATATGTGATTTTTTTTTTTTTTTTCTTTTCCCATCTACAATATTAGCTGTAGTCCAGCTTTGCTTGATGGAGCTCTGAACTTCCCAGGGAGAGTTCAGTGGGCCCTAAAGGAGCATTTGGAGCCCTGTGTCTGCCAGCAGTTCGGGGCCATCACATCCCATCAGCGTCACACCCAGCACTGCTTTGGGCAGCAAACCAAGCCAGGGGCTGAACCCCCCTGTGCTGGGAAGGGGCAGAGCAGTGAGTGACACCTGAGATGATCCCGGGTGAAGGGGACCAGGCAGGAGGGATCCAGCATCTCTCCTGCTTGTTCTCCATCACTGCTTTTTGTTTGGAGCGACACTGCCCTGCTCTCCTGGAAAAAAACGGCTTTTGTTTGTCCCAGCTCCTGCAAATCTGTCTTGGGTGGCAATGTAAGATGTCACCAGCAGTTTGTCTTCTGTCACCAGCTGTTCATCCAGGTGTGTCACCGTTCTTTATCCCTTCCAGGACCCATCCTCCCTGCAGGGATCTCTGCTGTTCCTGGCCCATCCAGGCTCACTGCAGGGCTGAGACAATTCCATCCTCCCTCGGGAGATGCTGCAGCCAGGGGAGGAGCCCGGCATTCCCGGCTGGATCACACCTGGCCTGGGAACAGCAGCACAGCCCGTGTGCACGGGATTGCCAGAGGAGCCCCGGAGCCATCCCAGCACCACGGGAGCTGCAGAGGGAAACTGCACCCTGCTGCAGGATCCTGGATCACAGAACCACATCTGTCACTGCAGGAGGCTGGGCTGGGCTGGGACCAGCACCCTGAGCAGCACCAACACGGGGTCAGGCTGGGCTCTGACTCTGACAGGGTCTTCTCTTTTTGTTGCCTTTTTTTTTTTTTTTTTTTTTTGGTACTAATACATTTTTATTTTTAATATTACTAGTAAAGAACTGTTATTCCTATTCCGATATCTTCACCTGAAAGCACCCTAATTTCAAAATTATAATAGTTCAGAGGGAGGGGGTTTGCATTCTCCATTCCAAGGGAAGCTCCTGTTTTCCCTGTCTTCCTAAACCAAGACAAAATCCACCTCTGATCTGCAGGTGACATCCATTGTCTTTGTTGTTGTAATAAGGGCAAAATGAAAAGGTTGAGAGTGACCAAAAACTTAGGGGAAAATGCAAAATTTTCCTACTGAAGAGGAACAAAATCCATCAGCGCAGCAACCCTCGCCTGGCTGCGAATCTAACTTTGGAAAATCAAAGAGAGCTTCACCACAGCCACGTGTAAACCTCGAAAAGTGGGAATGCAGAATGAGCTCAGCACAGAGACCTGCAGAGGCACAGCTCATCGTGGCACAGGAGAACACAGAAGGCAGCCAGCAGCTCCTCTTTGTCCCAGACATGTGGAAAAAGGCAAAAGGGATGCTAAAAAGGGCTCAGAGAAGAAACGGTGGACATTTTTGAAATAGCTTCACCTTTCCCATTCATTGCTGCACTGTACGAGGCATGGAATGTCCTTGGCTCACCAGAAGTGTGGATTTTTATTGTTTTTCTCCACTAAGCAAGGAAGATTTGCACCCCAGGGCCTGCTGTCCCTCTCCCAAGGCATTGCTGCCTCATGCAGCTCATGGCCTGTGGCTGCCCTGGCTCTTCCCTGTCCTCTGCTGCTCTGCTCATTAATCTGTGGCTCCTCTGAATGCCAATGAGTCCTGAAAGGAGCCAGGTGAAAGCAATGGCAATTTGCTCACAGCTTGATAATTACACATTCTTCAAAATAAATTAGAGCCAGAGCTAACAGCAGCACACTGTTTTCAGGAGTCCTGCTTATACAGAGGAATTAATTGGGAAGGGCATTGATTGGAGGGACTGATGGATTCCAGCAGGGGATTTATTCCCCTTTTGTTCCACAGCAGCTCCCAGACCTCTCACCAGACAGAACCTCTCACCTCTGCTCAAACTGGGAGAGAAAAGGAAGCAGAAATAACCTCTATTCATCCCAAGCCATCTTTGGAGAGAGCTGGTTCACAGAATTTGGGAGGGAAAGGGATCATGGGCTTTGATGGGTCTTTATTTTCTGGGCTACCCAAGGCAGCAAAGCTCCAGGAACAATTAAAGGAGCACTTTTACAATAGAGACATTTCAAAAGAGCTCTTTCATGCCCCGACACACAAACCAGGGGTGAACGAGCACCATGTGCACAAATTCTCTGTGTTCTTTACATCTTCATGGAGAAATTCCACAAACAAGCGGAGGAGAAGCTCCAGAATTACAAGCTCTTGGATGTTTGCTGTACAAAAGGATCGAAACTCCATCCAAACACTTTGGCAACTTCCCACTCAACCTCAGGTGTGGGAACGGGGGAATTTCAGCGATCCCTGGGTTAGGAGACGCCACAAGGACCCCAATTTACAGGAGAATCCTTTTTCCTGCACGTGCCAAGCGTCAGCAAGGTCAGGGAAGCCTTCCAAGCTCCCACAGCAGTAGATTACAGGAGGTGGTTGTTTTCCCCTGCAATAAATTTGCGTTGTTGATTTGTTCTGTCGATTCTCCCCTTTGCACAGCCCTGCTCTGCCTCAGCGGCTCGCACGTGCCGCAAAGGGCAGCCCTGCATAATAAATTGAGTTTGTGTAATGAAATATTTCAGGAGATGAGATTAGCTTTAATTTGTTGTTCTCGCAATGCCTCCCCCACTCCTCACAAAATTGCACCCAGCACAGCAGGAGTTTATCCAAGCCAGGGCCTTCCAGATGAATTCTGGCTTGCTCAGGCAATTATTGCAAATAAGTTAAAGATGAAATCCACAAGAGAATTACACCTAGTTGGATGCACTCCATAACAGTTGTTTCAATACACAAAAAAGAAGGTGGCAAGGACGTAATTGCTGCTTTCTTCCTAAAAGCTAGGCACTGGAGAGCTCAGGAAAAAAAAAATCCAAGGAAATGCTCCCATTCCAGTTTGTTTAAATAGGTCCATCTTCAGCAATCCCCACTCTGCCAAAAGCAGGAGCAGAGGTTTATAGAGAACTTGTACTTTGACACCTGAACCCAAAGATTAAACCCTGATCTCGTTCCTAGATTCACCCAAATTTGCTTGTATGAAACCTGGTTTGCCCCATTAGGAAGTGATGGCTGTGAGCAGTTTCCATGGAGCCTGTGTGTGACTACACCTGAGGTTTTTGATTTATCCCCTTTATATCTATCTTTAGATCCCATCTTTCCACACATCATCGCGGTGCCTGAGCATTTGCAAAAAAAAAAAAGAGAAAAAAATAAAAATCAGAGTAATAGCAGGCACCCTTCCCTTTCTTCTCTGCCAGGGAAAAATGGATTGTACACTGTTCCAGCCGAAATTGCTTCTCTGGGCTAAGCTGGGAGACATTTGTATGAATTATTCCTGAGCTCAGGAATCAGCGCTCGTTGCTGACACTTTGTGATCCGTGTTCAGGGCCGAGGGGCCGGGATTGGCAGGAGAGGAGCAGCTGCAGCCCACTCTCATTGCTGGGGCAAGACATCTTCATATAAAACTTCGACTAAAGCAAGGCCAGCCATCAGCCAGAAGGAAAAGCCACATTCTAAAGCGTCACCTGCATTAACTCTTCCTAGAATATGTTCATATAAAGCTTAAAAGAAAACAAGCCCAGCCCTCAGGCAAAAGCAGAAGCCACATCCTGAAGCACCACTTGGATTAACCCTTCCTCAAAAACACCTTTATATAAAATTCAAAACAAAACGAGCCCAGGCATCAAGGCAAAACTAAAATCCACACCCTGAAGCACCACCTGGATTAACCCTTCCTCAAAAGTTTTCTACATGAACAAGAATGTGCTGTTTTTACACAGAAGTGTTTTACCCAGCGCTGTCAGGCCAGGCTGAATTTTTGGCCAGTTTTACGCCTTTCCCTCAGCTCTGTGATCCTGCTGTGCGCTCCAGGGAAAAGAGCTGCAGGGATATGGCAGGAATAACCAAAGAGGGGTTTCAGGGAGCTTTTGTAGCCCCTCAGTGACCCCTGCACTCCAGGCAAAGCACATTTATCACCACACACCTCACCCACATCAGTTATTCATGGCCAGACTGAGCTCAGCTCAGGAGTCAGACCCGGCTGAGCCCCCTGTCAGTGGTGATGGATGCTGTGGGAACTGCACCTCTGAACTCAACCCCTGCTGCACACACAGCCCCTGAATTCCTGGATCCCTGAATTCCTGCAGCCCCTGAATCCCTGACAGCACAATCTCTGAATTCTTGAATTCCTGACAGCACAGCCCCTGAATTCCTGGATCCCTGAATTCCTGCAGCCCCTGAATCCCTGACAGCACAATCTCTGAATTCTTGAATTCCTGACAGCACAGCCCCTGAATTCCTGAATTCCTGCCAGCACAGCCCCTGAATTCCTGGATCCCTGAATTCCTGCAGTCCCTGAATCCCTGACAGCACAATCTCTGAATTCCTGAATTCCTGACAGCACAACCCCTGAATTCCTGAATTCCTGCCAGCTCAGTCCCTGAATTCCTGAATTACTAGCAGCCCAATCCCTGAATTCCTGCCAGCACAGCCCCTGAATTCCTGGATCCCTGAATTCCTGCAGTCCCTGAATTCCTGACAGCCCAGTCCCTGAATTCCTGGCAGCACAGTGCCTCCTGGAGAGCAGGATGTAAATCCCCTCCAGACCCTCAGCAGCAGCCCCCCGACACAGAGTCATTAATTCCTAATCAATTCACCAGTCCATCAATTCTGTGCCAGCAATAAAGCCTCTCCTCATGGTGATCTGCAAAGTGACAGCTCCAGGGAACCACAGCGATCCCACAGCTGGAATTTAAGGGGGATGAAAGCCCAACAACAAGCCCTTGAGGGGGAAAAAAACCCCAGCAGAGTGTAGGATGCATTCTAGCAGTGAATAAATCAGCCTGCAGGACTTTCTGTTCATTCCTTACTTAACTCATTTCCATCGTGACATCTTGGGTTCTGCTGCTGAAGCCATGAAAACTCTGGGAAAGGCCAGGATGGGAAGGGAAAGCCAGAAACCTTCCAAAAACACCAACACCTAAGCAGCACTTGCCTGTAACTTCAGGATGTACTACCTTTTTATTTATGGGTCTGAGGCACAAGTCATATATCCAAAATATAGCTCCAATTTTGAAGCGGCTGAACCCTTTTTGAGGCAATTTGTGAGATTTACACTTGCTATATTTAATAGGGCCATTAAATACCTGGACAGAGTGGGACTGGTGATTGGCAGGAACAGCCTTTTCTCCATCCCTCACCCCTCTGGGTTCCCTGGAGTGGGCTGAAGTTATTCCCAGCAGCCTTTGAGCTGGGCTGGACTGGATCACCCCTGTGGTGATTCTGGAAATACAAAAAATGCAGAAATGCAGGCAGAGCATGGAGCAGCATCCATGGACAGTGTATCCATCTCTGCCCCAGTGGAAGAGGCTAAAAAAAAAACCCAAAACACCCCACCACCACCAAACCCCCCAAAGAACGGCCCTCCTGTGCCACTGCTCCCTTTGGAAATCACGGTGGGTTTATTTTTTAGCACTTCCAGTGGGAATTGCTAGCAACAGACTTACAGCTCATTAGTATTATTGTGGAAAGCTCCAGAACCCAGGGGTTTAATCCCTCCCCAGGAAAGGCCAGGCCTTACTCCCAGAAGTGATGCCCGAGGTGATAATTATCTGCAATTACTGCTCCTAACGAAGCAATTGTTATTTATGTTATTCATATCTGCCCCTGTTCAAGGATTCACACCCACTCACACACTTAGATCTGTTTGTGAGGAACAGAACCACCTCAGAGGGAAGGGACCTGGAATCTGCTAAAAGAGAGAGGTGAAATACATTTCTAGATACATAAACTATATATAAGAAATATAGAGAACTGGGGAACTTCTGGAGGGGAGGAAGGAGGGAGGATGCTGTGCAAAGCCAACAAATCCTCAGTGCAGGTGTCAGCCGAGCGCTCCAGCCACCAAAGGGATGGGAAGAGCTTTCCTTTGGGAAGAGCTGCTCTGGAATTCCCTTCCGAAAGCGGGAGCCCAGGAATGGAGGCAGCTGCAGAGCACAGCCACAGCACCGGGGCCACGTCCCTGCCATCCCCATGGAAGTGCCAGCAGGGGTGACCCCCAGGTGACACCGGCATCTCCCTGGCACATCCCACAGCTCCATCCTGCTCCCTGCAGGGATGGGCAGAGCATCAGCCACTCCTCCGCGGGAAATTCATTTACCCGGCAAAGCTGGGTGGGACCGGGGAGGCAGCAGCCAATTAAGGAGCCATCAAACTTCTCTTAAAAACCTCCCTCCACAAGGCTCCCCCCTTCCTGCCTCCAGCCAACGCGGTAATTGTGTCTAATTTCTAGATTTCCATGCCGTTGCTGCATGTGCCTCCCCTTAATGAGATGTAAATGTGTTGCCGGTTTGTGGATTTGTTTAATTGCAGGGTGGCTAAACTGTGATTGGCCAGGAGGTTCATTTTTAAATTTATTTATTTAGCACACACGCAAGGCATTTTAAAGATCCTTTTCTCCAGCTCAGAGAGGGACGGGAGCACATTCTATTTTCCTGTTATGTTCAGGGTTCTGTCACAAAGAAACCATCTGGTTTTCCATGTGTTTGCCACTGAACTTAAAAGACTTCTGCCATACTCCAAGTGTTTGAAATAACTCTGAGTGCCTCCTGTTTGATTCAGGTTCCTGAGCTGGACTCTGACACTCAGGAATCTTTGGTTCTTAGTGGACAGGCACAAGAAACACCCTCCAAGCATTTTTAAATGGCTTTTCACCACAATAATACTCATTCACTGAGCTTTTTCTTACTCACCTCCCACAAAGGCTTTTAAAAGAGGGATGAAAGATTTGAGTACTAAACTGGGTAAGAACAGAGCCATCATTACCTAGTCTAACTCCAAATAAAATCCACTAAAGCTTGAAGGAAATACTGACTGATTTTAGTGCCTTTAACTCACTGCCACTTCAGAGTTTGCTCAAAAATAGGAGAGCAGTAAGGAGTCTCCTAAATCTCAGCAAAACCTTGGAAGCGCAGATAAAAGCCCATTTTGCCCTGCAGTACCAAGGATGATGACACAGAAAAGGCCTGGCTTGATTTGCAGAGCTCGAGACATCTGGAAGGGAGAAAATCAAACAGAACCGCGGGGCCATTTCCACAGGGGCGCATTTCAAACCAGCGCCAGGCAGTAAAAGCAGAAAGTTCTGGTTTTGCAGAACCCAGAGGTAAATTCTCCCCCTCTGCTGCTCCTTAACAACAATTAGTCTGCGGAGAAAGCGCCGCTCTTTCAGTGCTGGGACCACTGTATAAATAATACATTCATTTTCAGAATTTCCTTAACATTCCGGTTTCCATCAGTTTTATGGCACCTATCGCTGCTTTTACCGCCTGCCTTCATGTAGTGGCTCACCCAGATAATTCATGGAGGCTGGCACACATAAATCTCCCCTCCACATCTCGGTGAAGATCTAAAGCAGCAGCGTTTACCTTGGCACCAGACAGATCCATCCAGCTGCTGGAGCCACGGATTCCAGTCCCCAGCACCCAGCCTCGGGAAATCAAGGATGCCTTTTCCATCCTGATGTCCTGGAGGAATAATTGAGGGTGTTTCTTGCCCCCAGAGGACTCCTGTAGGAACAGCAGAATTGTATTTATACGTCAATGCCTATTTTTGTGTTAGAAGGCCCAAATTATGAGTCTGGATCACAAAGAGCTCAGGAAAGGTTCATTTCCTGCCAAATCTGTCTGGGAGACACCCCCAGCATCTGACTGCTGGTGAAAGTCACCTCCATGGGAGGAATGAATATCTGGCTGCACAAGTCACTTGTTTGCATCCCCAAAATAAAAAGACTGGAAGTCAATCTCAGCTCCAGCTGCCTGCGATTGGCCAGGAGGTTCATTTTTATATTTATTTAATTCACACACATGCAAGGCATTTTAAAGATCCTTTGTCACTTGTTTGCATCCCAAAAAAGAGATGAGAATGGGAGTTGATTTCAGCTCCACCTGCCTGTTGCTGCTCCACAAAGAGAACCAGCGTGTCCCAGGGCCAAGGGCATCCTTCCTCTCAGCCCCTGTCAGTAACAGCCAATAACACCAGCAGCAGAGTAAAGGGAAGTGACAGCAGGGAAATAATTCAGCCTTTAACTGACACGTTATCCTGTTAAAAGCCATTTACCTTCTGCTGCTCGGTGTGTCATTGCTCATTTGGGTTTGGAAGTGACATCTCCCCGAGTGCCATAAATGTGCCAGTGGTGAGAGGGGATTCATGCAGGGTGCACCCGGGGGAGCTGTGGGCAGGAAAAGCCCTTGGAGGGCTCTGTTTGTCCTCTCAGCTCCCACCCCACCCTGCTCACAGCATCCACAAGGGATCAGGCAACTCCACAATTGTCTCCTTTTCCCTTCAGCACAGCCTGGCCTGATGATGCTGATGCCTCAGGATTTCAGCTTTTCTATTTTCCATCTGTTTGTAACCCTGCAGTTCTTTAGTGCAGAACTCCAAACTCCACACACAGTGGGAGCTGCTGCTTCCCCATTTTGCTCACACACAACAATTCCTCTCCAGGCCTGGCCATCAAGGACACCTCACTGCCTCAGGCCTGAGAGATGGAAACAAAAGTGAGCTGGGGGCAGCAAACTTGGGGTCAATGACTTCATTAGCTGCAGCTGTAATTGGGAGATGAACCCCAATGTGCAAATGGCCCAAAGTGATCAAAGTGTGCAAACCGTGACCATTGTCCATTTTGGGTGCAGCCCCTGGGGGACTTTGTCTGCCCTAAATGTACCTGAGGGCCCTTCAATAAATAGAATTATAAATAGAATTTATTCTCTTCATTCTGTCTGGCCTCTGTTTTTAGGCAGCCCCAAAAAGTATCAATGCATTTCAGCAGCAAATATTGCAGAGGAGGATCCCAGCATTGCACCAAGTACAAGGTTTGAATTCCTCTTTTGAGAGCAAAAGAGGGTTTATTCTACAACACTGGGAGAACCAGGACAACAACTTCCCAGCAAATGGGACAGCCCTGGATAAAGCAATGACAGTTGTGATGTAAACTGAGGGGGATTGGTGCAATAATTGTGTTTTTCCAGAGCTAGATTCCTGCATGGAAATGGATGTCCACACATCCAGTCACAGTTTGTGACAGGAGGGGCTCAGCTCTCTGCCACTGCTTTTCTTGTCTTAGGTGTTGACCTGGAACCACTCTCTTCCCTTCTAATAATCCCAAGTGGCCTTAAGCAGCCCTGGATTTCAAATAGCAGACAAACCGTGGTCTTAAAATGATGGAGTCGTGGTTAAGGATAAAAAACACTATTTACCATAAATCAAGGAGTCTTGGTAAAAGCCCAAGTTATCTTGGAATTACTCATCCTCTCCTCTCGACTCCTACGAGTTCAGAACTGAGGTAGAAACAGAGGGAATTCTGCTTCCACTGCAGAGGATTGGGCAGGATTCAGACCACACCGACAGGCAGCTTCCATGGGAAACTGCTCCTTGATTTGCTGATCCCATGGAAGGTGTTCCTGCCCACCGATGGTCTTCAAGGTCCCTTCCAACCCAAACCAGCGCGAGGGGCAAAGAGCCCCTAATTGAATTCAGAGCCGCCCTTTGCCGAGATCCATCCCGATGACAGATGAATTTCCATCAGTTTAATGTGAATCACCGCGGATAATGGAAAACAATACTTATGCTAATGAGGGAGCTGAGCGAAAGCTCTGCAAATGAGGCGCCGTTTGCTCGCCAGCCGGGGTGCAGCTGATTAGGAACTCCTCCGTGAGTGATGCCTCCATCCTCCCGCAGCCCTGGGGTGCCACCTCCGTGGGACGTCCCCATGCCACCCCTACCTGCCCCCGAGATTTCTGGGCACCCCGGAGATGCAGTCTGGCAGAGGAAAGGTGTCCTGAGCCAGGAGAAGGAATTCTGGAGGAAAACATGGCACATGGGGCGAAAACAGGGAAGGAGGGGAGATTGATTGGGGTCTGCTGCTCATCCAGAGGGGCAGCTCCAATCTCTGCTCCTTGGGATGGGGTCCCGGAATGGCTGGAGGTGTGCCAGGGGTGGTTTAGGCTGCATTTTAGGGAAAGGTTCTTCCCCAGAGAATGCTGGCACTGCCCAGGCTCCCCAGGGAATGGGCACGGCCCAAGGCTGCCAGAGCTCCAGGAGCATTTGGACAGCGCTCCAGGGATGCTCAGGGTGGGATTTGGGGCTGTCTGTGCAGGACCAGGAGCTGGGCTGGATGATCCTGGAGGGTCCCTTCCACCTCAGGATAATCTGGGGTAAAACGTGGAGGAGGATTGTACTCAGGAGTGAGCAGAGAAGATCTTGTGGGCAAGGTGAGCTCGTGTGTCCTGCTGGGCAGGGGTCAGGCTGTGGGGTTTGGGGAGTGTGTGATGGAAGGAGAGCCTCAAAAACCTACCTGAGCACATGGGGTTAAAGGACACCCTAAGAAGGAAAGCCTCACAAACTCACCTGGATGCACCCCAAGAAAACATTGTGGCAAAGTAGACAACACTGCCTGGCATTCACTGGATTTCTTGTTTTTTTAATGTTTTGTGCTAGAATAGACCCAACACCCCAAGCCCACGAGGCACTTTGGCACTTTTGGGAGAAATTCCGCCAGCAAGGTGACAGGGAACGGGGCACAAAGCCACGCCAGGTGTGACACTGTGGGCAGGCAGAGCTCTGCGAGTGCCTCAGGGCCAGGGGAGAAATCAGAGGAGTGGGCAAAGCTTTGTGGAATAACCACGCCGTGGCAGGAGGTGATTCAGAGGCACTGCCAGCGCTGCACGGGGATTTACAACATTTCATTCTGCCGCTCCAGAATCGTGCTGAATCGTCTGAGGGGAGCTCTGCCTGAGCACGAGCTCGGGCAATGCCTTGGCTCCCTGATTTTCCCACTAAGGAAGATTTAAAATGCTTTTGTTTTTAGGAAGGAAGTTAAGGAAGCAGGTTGATAATGGCGTTCCTGGCTTGGCTGGCTGTATCCAGCGCTGTGCTTTCATCGTTTCTTGCAGTTATTACCTTTGGCTTTTAATATCTTATTATATAAATATTTGTCAAATGTTGAAGCACAGCAATTCAGAACAATATAAAGCGGCATTGCCTGCAGGCCCAGAGGTAGGGTGCCACATTACCTCAGGATTTCCTTGAATATTTGCATTAAATTCCTGGAATTTCCAACTAGCTCCAGACACAGGGTGGTGCAGGAGCAGAATCTGTCCCTTTGCTAGTTGTTTTTCCAGCAGGGCAAAGTCGTGGATAAATGAGCACTTGAGAAATGTCTGAATTAAGGAGAATTTCCCCACTGAGAGGTGCTGACCCACGCTTTTCTGTGATGTAGCTGCACGTTTCTGAGGGCAGAGGGGATGGAGGCGGGCTCAGCAGGAGGGAGAATGCCGCTGGGAAGGTTTGGCCTGTTTTGCCCCTATTTTTTTCCTCCTTTCCCTTTTGACATTGTCTCCTCCTGTGATCCATCACACGGGGTTTGGCAAATGATGAACCTTAACGCAAGGGACCGGAGCAGCGTTCCTGGCTCCTGCTTGGTGCGACATCTCCTGTGACAGCAGCACCGGGACCCTGCAGGGGACATTTGGCACAGTTCCTGCTGCTGGTGCTTTGTGCTTAAATCGCCCTCCCAGCACAGTTTTGGCAGGGGCAGCAGCTTTGGGGGAGTGCAGAGGAGCTTGTGAGAGTGGCTCAGAACAAAGGATGAGGACTCACAGAGCCCCCTTCTGATGCCTAGAACAGAGGCTAGACAAGATGAAGAGAATAAAAATGGGTATTTATTAATGGGTATTTGTTCAAACAGGTACCTTGGGCAGTCAGAGCCTCCCAGGGGCTGCACCCAGGATGGGCGATGAGTTTTTCACACAATTATCAGTTTCGTCCATTTGTGTATCAGGGGTTAATGCTCCAATTACAGCTTCAGGTAATGAAGTCATTCACCCCCAGTTTGCTTCTCCCCAGTTCACTTTTTGTTGATGCTTTTTGGGGTCTGAAGCTGTTGGGTGTCCTTGGATTCCAGCCCTAGAGGATTCTTTTGTCTGAATAAAACAGGAGAGCAGCAGCTGGCACTCTATGAGGAGTTATACAATAAAGCAGTACAGGATTTGAAAAATATAAAAGCTGAAGTCCTGAGGCATCCCAGACCCGGCACTCGTGGTCTTTGAGCAGGTCTGAGGAGATCCCATGCCCAGGAGCCATCGCCACAAACCCTGCAGCAGAATCCAGGTTAGAAATGCTCCATCCCAGCACAGGGACCTCTCACTGCCCCACAGCCTCGGCCATCCCAGGATCTTGTGCTATTTCACTGGCTGAACCCAAACTCTGAGCAGTATCTGCTCCAGAGCCTCACTCCCTTGCTCCTTCCTGGCACATCCTCTCAGCAGCTGGAGCCTTTTACCCTTTCATCCTCCAAGGAAAGGTTAGACCAGTATGGAATTTGCATTAATCTGAACAGGCAGTGCCTGGGACCCTCCTGGGACCTTGCTCTCTGTTGAACCCATTTTTATTCATCCATCAAAAAGTATTAATTCACCTTTTTGCACTGCTCTCTGCCTGCTTTTTTTTTTTTAATTATTTTTTTTTTCATTATCTTTTAAAGCACTGAGGAACCCCATCCCCTTCTGCTCAAGCCACGAGATGATAAAGTTGTTTTTCCCTGCAGCTCTTTTCAATGCATCATTTAGCAGCCCTCCTCTAACACGTTCTGAAAAGCCTCTCTTATCCCAGGTGGAGGGCAGGGAAGGAGGATCTGGTGGGACTCCGGAACTGAAATCCATCTAGGTTTAAATAGCTCAAGGTCAGTTCGGGATGGGAACACAACAGCAGATTTCTGGAGACTTCATTCAATGAATTGTTGATTGGAAAAGCTCTTTCAGATCCCCGTGGAGCAGAATCTGGAAGGAATGCGTTTTCCAAAAGGAGAACAGCAGATTAGTTGTTAATGATTTCAAAAAAGCAAGAGAAGGCACATTAGGAGGTTGGTCATGAGGGCGAAAAAAGGAGGCTGGTGTATTGCTCATTAGCGGTTCGCCAGAATTAACTCCATTACCGTGTTTGCTTTCACTGCAAACCTTCCAGCTCATTGCAGTTGCACTGAACAGGGCAGAGGGGCCCTGCTCCAGGCAGGGTGTCAGCACAGAGCCCAGGCCTGGCTCAGGGGCTGCAGCAGGGGCTGAGCTGAGCCTGCCCAGCCCTGCTTTGCTGTGCTCATAACTCGGGAGGACCGCCAGGAGTTACTCTCCCAAGGCATCCCATGGATTATTTCACTAGGATGGGCAGGAAGTCACAGCAGAGCAGAGAACCTCATCCAGAAGCTGAGAGCTGTGCTGTGGCTTCCTTTCAGCCTTGGGTTGAGCCCAAACCCCTACAAATTTAGTTTCTCAGAGGGTTGTTTTTACCTTTTTTTTTTTCCCCCTCTCTGTATTCTCCCATTTCCTTTGCTGCTCCTTCCCTCTTTCACGAGCTATTGATCCTCATCTTGTCTTTTATTTACTGCCAGCTCGCTCATTATGTCAGGGATCCTATCCTGAAATGCCATTCTGTCTCCTGCACTCGCAAACTTTAAATAAATGAGAGGTTTGGCAGCTCCCTGCCGAGGTGCCTGCTGCTGCAGCTCACCCCCACACTCCAGCAGGTGTTCCCATATTAGGAAAAGAGCTTAAACCTCACCCCTGAACTTTTAAGGAAGAAAAACCAGAAACTTCCATGCTTCTCTCGCCATAAATGGCCCAGTGCCAGGACCAAGGCACCTGTTGGACCCCTGAGCTGTTCCTCAAGGAATGTTGTCGGGGGCTCCTTTTCAGGAGTTTCAATTCCCCGGCATTCAGGTGGTTTTAGAGTCCCGGCCCTCTGCAAAGCTCTGTGCCAAACGCAGGAAAAGACGGAGTCTTCAAGGTTACATGCTTCGTTTATTAGTTCTTATCTTACAATTTTCTCAGTGTCCAAAAGATGTTTGCCGCGGCTCGGACATCTGGTGACTCCTCCTGTCTCTGGGCTGTCCTTATCTTTTATACTAATTGCTACGTATTCTTTATTTACTATTTCTTACCAATGTCTATCACTATTACTAAAAAGGTCATCTTTACTCTGACCCAATCCTCACCAACTACTTTGTGCCAACGTCACTGCAGAAATGGAGTGAGGGAAGGAGAAGGAAGAAGAAGGAGACAACGCCCCAAATTCTCCATCTTGCCCCATTCACTTCAATGCCAAAAATCCCAAACTCACTGGTTTTTCACCCTGTGATATACTAAACTACTATTTTTACACTCTTGTGGCCTGCAATGCTTCCTGCAGTGCAAGAAGCCTCTCCCATGGACTGAAATCAAATCCAGTGTCTCTCTGAGCCCCGGGCTCTGGGCTGGGGTCCCAGACGCCCCTGCCCAGGTCTCTGACCCTCCAGGGCAGCCAAAGGAATGCCCTGGACTCCAACAGAATGTGGCTGTTTTCTATTGGGCAGCAAGGCAAAAACCCCTCCTAAATCATTAAAAACTTAAGAGAGGGCACCGAGATGCTCAGGGTGTCTTAGCAGGTGCAGGGGACCTCCCTGCACCGTGCACGGCTTTTGCTCTTTCCTTCTGTACAGTTTGCTATTTTCACTTTAATTAATTAAAACCTTTGCATTGCAACCCAAGACGGCAGGACAGAGGGTTCCAGTTTGGGCTGGAAATCCCAGGGTGGATCGGGCAGGTCGGAGGATTTCGGGAGTCTGCCCGCGGTGTGAGGGCAGGGGGAGGGAGCTACATCCCTGTGCTTAAGGACTTAAACCCCCAAGGGATTCTGCTGCTCCTCTTGGCCCTGAGCGGGTAAACGGGGTCCTGGAAGGGTAAATGGGAAATTGTGAAATGGTAAAATGGGTCCTGGAGGGGTAAATGGGGTTCTGGAAGGGTAAATTGTGCCCTGGAAAGGTAAACTGAGTTCTGGAAGAGTAAATGGGGTCCTGAGCAGGTAAATGGGGTCTTGGAAGGGTAAATGGGGTCCTGGAAAGGTGAATGGGGAATTGTGAAATGGTAAAACGGGTCCTGGAAGCGTAAAGGGGCAGTCCTGAGGGGTAAATGGGGTTCTGGAAGGGTAAATTGTACCCTGGAAAGGTAAATTGAGTTCTGGAAGAGTAAATGGGGTCCTGAGCAGATAAATGGGGTCTTGGAAGGGTAAATGGGGTCCTGGAAGGGTAAATGGGAAATTGTGAAATGGTAAAACGGGTCCTGGAAGCGTAAAGGGGCAGTCCTGAGGGGTAAATGGGGTTCTGGAAGGGTAAATTGTGCCCTGGAAAGGTAAATTGAGTTCTGGAAGAGTAAATGGGGTCCTGAGCAGGTAAATGGGGTATTGGAAGGGTAAATGGGGTCCTGGAAGGGTAAATGGGAAATTGTGAAATGGTAATATGGGTCCTGGAAGAACAAAGGGGCAGTCCTGAGGGGTAAATGGGGTTCTGGAAGGGTAAATTGTACCCTGGAAAGGTAAATTGAGTTCTGGAAGAGTAAATGGGGTCCTGAGCAGGTAAATGGGGTCTTGGAAGGGTAAATGGGGTCCTGGAAGGGTAAATGGGAAATTGTGAAGTGGTAAAACGGGTCCTGGAAGCATAAAGGTGGAGTCCTGAGGGGTAAATGGGGTTCTGGAAGGGTAAATTGTGCCCTGGAAAGGTAAATTGAGTTCTGGAAGAGTAAATGGGGTCCTGAGCAGGTAAACGGGGTCTTGGAAGGGTAAATGGGGTCCTGGAAGGGTAAATGGGGAATTGTGAAGTGGTAAAACGGGTCCTGGAAGCGTAAAGGGGCAGTCCTGAGGGGTAAATGGGGTTCTGGAAGGGTAAATGGGAAATTGTGAAGTGGTAAAACGGGTCCTGGAAGTGTAAAGGGGCAGTCCTGAGGGGTAAATGGGGTTCTGGAAGGGTAAATGGGGTCCTGGAAGGGTAAATGGGAAATTGTGAAGTGGTAAAACGGGTCCTGGAAGCGTAAAGGGGCAGTCCTGAGGGGTAAATGGGGTTCTGGAAGGGTAAATTGTGCCCTGGAAAGGTAAATTGAGTTCTGGAAGAGTAAATGGGGTCCTGAGCAGGTAAATGGGGTCTTGGAAGGGTAAATGGGTTCCTGGAAGGGTAAATGGGGAATTGTGAAATGGTAAAAGGAGTGTCATGAAATAGTAAAAGGAAGTCCTGGAAGATAAATGGGGTCCTGAGGGGTAAATGGAGTTCTGGAAGGGTAAATTGTGCCCTGGGAGAGTAAATTGAGTCCTGGAAGGATAAATGGGGTCCTGAAGGGTAAAGAGGGCCCTGGAAGGGTAAATGTGGCTCTGAGGAGGTAAATAGGGTCCTGGAAGGGTAAATGGTGCAATGGAATGGTAAATGGGAAGAGTATACAGGGTTCAAGGAATAAATCAGGTCCTGGAAGGGTAGTGAGGGTTCTTAGGGAATATATGTGGTCCTGGGAAGGGTAGATGTGGCCCTGAGGGGGTAAATGGGCTCCTGGAAGAGAAGGAGGATCCTCAGGGAAGAGCTGAATTCCACGTGTGTCGGTGTGAAGCTGCGGGGTCACGGTGTGAAATCCTGCAGAGCCAGAACTCCTTCCAGCTCATCCTCCCTCACCAGCCAGAGGTAAGCGCAGCTCCCGGGGGGAAAAACACATTTTGGGAAGGGGAGGCTGGAAGGGACAAGGGGAATGGAAGGAGAAAAAAGGCGCAGCAGGTGATAACGCTTTGATGGAGGCAGGTCAGTCAGTCTTTAACACCAGGGCCCGTCTCTTTGGGCTCCCCAGGCTCAGTCAGAGCTCCAGCCCGTGCTGGGGATGGCACTCAGAGCTGGAGCAGATGTTCTCTGAAGGCAGTTAGCTGCTGGCAATAAAACCCTGAGTGCCTGGGAGCTGCAGTGACTCAGTCATGTGGTTTTTATTTCTGTGCTTTGGTCGCTGACCCCCACAACGGCACTGAAAAATTGGAGTAGATTGTGTTTAGGCAGAAAATGGAGGGTGGCTGTCAAAAAATAAATAAAACAAAGTGGCTGAGCCCATTTTAATTAAAGCTCAGGATGAAGCTGTTGGCTCGTTCTCGTAGATGGTTCCTAAGCTCTGCTCCTCACTTTCATGCCGTTGTTTTGTGCCTGTGGATCTGATGCAGACGGAGTAAATTCCTGGAAAGATCCCCTGTGATCAGCAGGACTGGCTGCCAGGCTGCTCCTCGCTGCAGCCAGTGCCCAGCCCTGGGGTGCTCCCAAACACAACGAGAGCTGTGGGGTGTGGGTTACCTGGCTGCACAGGGGTGAGCTCAGGGAGAGAGGGGAGCCTTGGAAGAGCTCTTCCAGAGCTCAGGAGAGGCACTGATCCGTAGGAGAAGAAAAACCGAGGAATGGAGCAGGAGGGAATGACCATAAGTGAGTCTCCACTCAGCCAGTGCTGCAAAAATCAGAGTCAAATGCCGGTTTTAGCCCAAACCTGGTCAAACCCAACACCAATTTTTGATGGCAAAAGCTCAGCTTAGGATGTACCCAAAAAATGCCGAGCATTTTCTCCTTTTCCCCTGTAAATGAGCTCCAAAATAATTTTTTTTTTTTTTTTTTTTTTTTGCACAGCCAGGAATCTGGCAGCTGGATGGGGACACAGAGCTGCCACTACAGAGGAGCTCTGCAGCTCCTTCCCGACCACACAACAGGTCTTGCATTGATTTCCCTCAGAAAAATAATAATAATAATAATAATAAAATAACATAATAAATGGAGCTGTGTGAATAACCAGCGTTTACAGGCAGCAGCGTGCTGAAAAGCAGAAAGCACACTTTGGGGGAAAGAAGCATTTTTTACCTTCCCAGAGGTGGAGGGAAAACAAAGGAGGAAATATGTGTTTCAGGTTGAATGAAACATTGATTTGTTTTGGAGGAGGCGAGGGAGAGGGTGATCCATTCTCTTACAATTTGGCATATTTAGAAAAGAAAAGATCTCCGTGATGGAAAAGAGAAGGGATTAGTGTGAAAAAAATAAAAATGTCAGGACCGTGGTCCATTCTTTTCTAATATGTTTTCTTTGGCTGAAAGGATTCAGGAATTTGTCGCATCTCCGAGTCCCTCTGCACATGTCTGTCAATAAAATCTTTTCTTGCACCGCCTCCCCTTGGCTATTAAGACCATTTTCTCCCAGAAGCAGCAGTAATTTAGCGCCAGAAGAGGTTATTTACTTAATTTCTGTGAGCGTGCAGAGGAGAGAGGCTCGGATATTTCAGAGCTCGCGCTCAGACTCAGCCGGAATCTGAAGACATCAACAATTTGTGCCCCCACCTCGAGGATCCCCGGTGGCTGCTGGAGGTGGCAGTGGATCATTATTCATGCTGAGGGGAGCTCTGTGCTCTTGTCATGCAGCTCCAGACACCACTTATTTTTTGTGCTTTCTGGATGCTGCTCTTGAAGGACGAGTGGCTTTTGAAGCAGACCAAGCTTAGATCTGCTGACCTTTACTGGTATTTTTTTCCTTGTTTTTTTTCTTCCTTGTTTTCTGCCCATCCCCCCCCTCCTTTTTTATTATTTTTTTTATTATTATTATTTTCCACAGAGAATGGAGGAAATTCTTTCTCAGCTGGAGAGGGATAAGCAAAAGGTTCCCACGTGTCAGGAGCATGAGATTGGCTGTGAGATACCATTGATTAGCTGAGACATTCGGAATTGTTTCCAGCAGCACCCAGAGAGCAGGGGGGGGAAAAAAAAAAAACAAAACACTCCTGCTTTAAGTGAGGATCCCTTGCAGGTAACAAACCTCCAGGGAGCTGTGTCTGAGGCGGGTAAATGAGCTGTTAAGTCCTGTGGTCAGGGAGTTTTTGAAATCAGCTGCTTCCAGCTGCACGGCTGCGCTTGGTTATTCCTAGAAATGAGGTGGTGAGGGCAGCAGGATGGATGCAAACAGAGCAAAGCAAGAACAAGGTGTGCTCGTGTCTAGGGCTGGCAGACAGGGCAGACAAAATCCAATTTATGGAGAAACTGGCGGAGGAATCCCAGAATCCCACCCGGGTTTGGGTTGGAAGGGACCTTCAAGCTCATCTCGTTCCATGATCCAATGCTGGTGTTTTACAGCCTCTTAAACTTTGGGTAGGGGAGGAAAAACGAGCCCAGAGGGGGAAAGGAAGGACTCAGGGCCAAATCTGTGATTTGGAGAGTGTATGGAGAGTGAATACACAACTGTGATGTAGAAGGAATGTTCGGAGCGACTTTAACAGGGCCTGAATATCTGGGGCTGAGCCCGAGGCCTTTCAGATCAACAAAATAAAAGCTGCCCCAGATTGAAGGGAGTCAGGAGGTGGGGCTCACACCCCCAGAAGACGAGTTCTGCCAGCTGTGGTGCTTTGCAGGGGTTAATTCATCCTGTCCCAGTCTGTGCCACCCTGTGCAAGGGCAGCACCGGGTCGGGAAGATGCTGAAAAGCCGGGAGCTGCTCTGACAGGTCCCGGCATTAAGAGAAAAAAAAAAAAAAAAAAAAGGCTCTGAGAATCAATCCTGGCATTTCCCATCTCGAAATAAACTCATCTTGTGTGGGTGAGCCTTCAGCCAGCAGGAGAAGGGTGAGAAGGGAGGAGAGGACACCTGAGCAGCAGCACAGGGATGAATCCAACCCCTCTGGTCCCCAGCAGCTCTGAGGTGGTGCTGGAATCAGCCGGGCTTCCAGAGCCAGGCATTGCTTCAGCCCTGCAAACTGCTGCTCCCTGCAGAAAATCCACGAGGAGGCCTCGGATTCCGCCCTGCAGCTGACCTGAGCAGCTAAATAGGTTACACTGAGTTCCGAGGATCGCCCCAGTTTTCCCTCTAATAGGCAATTTTTCTGCTTAATTTGCAGAACAAGCAAAAAGCTATTATGTAAAATTTATCAGCGGCAACTGACTCTCATTAGAGATTGGGAGCCGGAGACTTTGTTGGAAGCGGGGAAGGAGCCTCCAAAATTTTCATTTACCAGCCTGAGCTTGCCGGTGTTTGTGCTGACCCCTGCCCTGAGCAAATTGAGCCGCGGAGCCATCAACATTTCTCTGCTGTTCTCACAAGAGCTGCTCACAGCCGGGCTGGGGAGTCCTCGAGCAGCCAGAGCTCTTCTGGAAGTGATCCGAGCTGCAGGAAGCGCTGCAGAGTGCAGTGCTGTCGTTGCAGTGCTCGAACACGGAATTTGGCCACGTTTGAGAGAGCCCAGTTCCGGTGGAAACGTTGTGTTCAAAGGCGCTGGAGAGCAGCTCCGTGCTGGGAAAACAAGAGGCAATGTGCCCATGGGATAGAGGCGAGTTTGGACTTTAAACCCCATGGGAGAAAGGGAAATCTGGATTTTAAAGTCCATGAGAGAGGCAAATTTGGACTTTAAAGACCACAGGAGAGAGGCAAATTTGGATTTTAAAGCCCATGGGATAAAGACAAATTTGGACTTTAAAGTCCATGAGAGAGAGGCAAATTTGGATTTGAAAACCCATTGGATAGAGGCAAATATTGACTTTAAAGGCCATGGGATAGAGGCAGATATTGACCTTAAAGCCCCATGGATGCCCCAGCATGGTTCTGGACACTCCTACCGGAGTTTAGCACCTTTAATCAGTGCTGTATTTACTGATACCCTCAAATCTGCCTCTTCTCACCGCTCTTCTCTCCCAAATCTGGCAAAGAGCTGCTGTCCATAATTCCTGAGCCCGGAGCACGGAGTGCTGGGGAGTTGCTCATGTTTCCTTCGTGCTGCAGCAGTATCTTTTGCCTCCAGCTGGAAGCAGCTGTGCCTTGCCCTGCACAGGGGGACAGGTAAACCACAATATTCCTTCCTGTGAGAGACTCTAGGGACGAGGAAATTATTACTGAAACACTCAGATGGGGATTTCTCCTTCCCTTTCCCTCCCCACAATAAATGTTAATTATGCATGAAGGTTCGCTACAGCAGAAGGGATTATAATTAATTTATATTTGAGCTATTATAGGTTTCACTACAAAATGCATTTCATTGCAACGAAGTGTATTATGAGGGTTGTTTGCTGCCGGCAATTTACAGAAGCCGGCCACAAAGCTTTGCATCCATTAATCCAGCACTAAGGACAGCAGCAGGCAGATAAACTTAGGGGGAAAAATAGGCAAAATAAGTCCCTTTAACTTGTGAGCAGAGATTGGAGACTTGTTGCAGAACTCAACCTAAACTGAGAAATGCAGACAAGCCCACATGAGCTGGGAAGGGAAAATTTGGATCCAAGTCTGTCTGGACATGCCTGGAAAACAGGATTTATCTGTCTCTTCTGTCTCTGCTTTAAACTTCCAAAAAGTTAAAATCCACCTGGAAGCAGAATAATTTTTTTGTTCTTCTTGGTGCCCAGAGCAGAATGAAGGCAGTGGTGACCGTAGGGACAGGCAGAAAGGTTTTATCCCTGACACGAGGGAAAATCCTTCCTTTCCCGAGCCTCTCTCCTTTTCCAGCATCCCCTTTGCACTTTTCTGGGATGAGGGGTTCTCCAAGACAGGCATTATGTTTATCCAGGTAGGCTGGGCACTCCCAACCTCCCTGTCATAGGAGAGGTGTCAAACCAGACATACCAGGCAGGATATTAACAGCATAAATGGCAAGTTGATACCTTTTAATTGGCATTTCCCAATTTCTGCATGAACGTCTCAGATCTCCCTCCTTGCCATCTTTTTGAGGCATCAAGATTTGGTTCCTTTGCCATTCCTGACACCTGCCAGGCTCTGCTGGTGCTCTCCCCTCTGCCTGGGAACAGAACAGAAAACCTTTCAGTGCAGACAGGAGCTACTGCCCCAGCCTCAGGCTGCAGGAAAGGGCAGCTTTGTCTTGTCAGGGGCTCTGAAAACATCTCGACAGCTGCAGTGAGCAGCTGAGAGGAAAAGTCACCGCCAGCCCTCCTCTGCTCCCTCTCCTGCTCTGCCAAGGTGTGCCCAGGCAACCTGGACTGCAGCAAAGTCAGGGAGAGGCAGCACAAATAATGTCAGTTTGCCCAGGGGAGGAGAGAATTTGCATTCTGGATTTGGTTTGAGGCTGTCTGTCCAAGCAATGAAAAGCTCCCAGAGAAAGGATCCCGTTAACGACCAGGTCACTGATTATCCTTTTGTTGTTTGTTTTCACAGGTGCCTTGGGGTTCTTTGGGTTGTTAAAACCAGGATTCCCACTTTTTCCTGCTTCTTTTGGAGGCATCACAGAAGAACTTTGGGGAGCACAGGGATTCTGCCATCTCCCTGGGCCGGGCCCTCCATCCTTTTGGAAGGGCTGTTAATCAGGATTCCCACTGCCTGCCATTGCCGTGCCAGTGTCCGAGCAGGGTGGGGGTGACAAAACCAGTCCCTGTCCCATACTGGGAGCCTGACAGGAACCAGCACCAGGCTCAGGAGATGCCAGCTCCCCTCACCTCGAGGGGCTCAGCTGCCTGAGGGAGTTTCACGTCAGCACTTCCTCCCAGGGCTATTAAAAGCCATGCTGATGCCGCAGCTGGGGCCGTCTGCAGCACATCTGGATGTACTCGAGCTATCTTTGTGCTGTGGAGCTGGGGCACCGAAAACCACCAAAGCTGCAGCAGCACAGCCCTCAGAGCTGTCAGCAGGACCTGCCTGAGCCCCTGGAAAATGAGCTGCCAGCTCAGGTGCTGTGCTCCTCAGCTCCTGTCCACTTCAGCCTACCCAGATGAAGCCACCTGTGCCCGTCGCCCCATGGCAGTGCAGAAGTGTTCTCACTGCTGCAGCTTTCCCTGCTCAATCTGCATGTTCCTGGCTTCCTGGCTATTTCAAGACTGTGCTGAAGGCACTCACGGCCACTTCAGTGAACCCTGGTTCGCTTCCAAGAGCTTTCTTTTACAATTCATGTTCACACTCGAGCTGTAAAATTAACAGACTCTTTTATTGCACAGGCTGCATCACCCAGGAGGACCCATGCAAAGGCTGGGAGCAGCTTTAATCCCAACAGAGTGGCACCTTGGCACTAAAACCCTTCTGCTAGGATTGTGCTGGAGGTGTTTGCTGCGAAGGAGGAGCCCTCAGCAGGCTGCCCCAGCTCTGCTTGACACGAGATGTGGGATGGGGCGTCCTGATTTGGGAGCAGCAACAACGAGGTCCCTTCCCAGGGGCTGCTGTGGGGAACGGGGCTCTGGGGGCAGCACTGCAGCGCTGCTAAATTGAGGAGATGTCATTTAGGGAGTGTCGTGACACCGCATTTATTAAAGCCTGGCACCGCTTCCTCCCCGCACACCCCACAGTGTGACTCAGCCCAGTGACAAATACCCGCAGAAGCCGCTTTTCCTGCGCTGTCTGAAGCCCCGCATCGTCACAGAATGGAAGCTGGGAGGTGGGGGGTCAGAAATGGCTCCCAGAAATCCCTCCTGTGAGCCAGAAGCGAGAGCCCCCACAGGAGCAGGCTGAGTGGGGGCGAGGCACCTGCCCCCTTCCTCGCCTCTGACTCAGCCTCCGAGATAAAAGACCTTTTCCAGAAAGCACTGGGGTGAAAACATTTCAGTTTGCTGCAGCTTTGCCGTTGCCAGCCTCACTAATTTCTGCTCTGATGTCACCAGCAGTGGCCCCATTACCGTTATTTATAGTGTTTGTGCCGTGGGCTTTGGTTGTGCTCAAGGCTCTGTCGCCGGTCTGAAGGAAGGGAGGAGCAGCTCCAACGCTCCCAGGGATGCATCTCCCGGGTTCTTCACATCACACCTGGGCCCTCTGCCTCTCCCCCGTGCTCCTGTCTGTGCTCCAGCAAGCTGAGCCTTCCTGAGGCTTGTTGTGGTTATTTAGAACTTGGTCTAGCAGACGCAGTAAGTCATGAGAGCAAGCAAATCCGATAAGGGCGCTGCGGGCGAGGCAGCCTGCACAGCCAGATGCAAATGCAGCCAACCAGAAACCAAAAATATATTAGTGCTGAGAGAGGCAGGCAATTATTCTCCCATCAGAGCCGCAGGATTTTCAGCCTGTGCGACTTCAGCGCTGCTTCAGGACAGCCGGGCTCCGTGTCTGGGTGGAGATGAGGAGAGCCAAGGTTATTCCAAAGCCCAAATCTTGCTCTCCGTGGCACCCATGGGCTGCAGTTAATGGATGCATTTAAGGAGCACGTGGCAAAATGTGAGGAGGATTTTGCATCTCTGAACCTGAAGCGTCGAAAAATCGTGAGTCGGGCTTTTCATCTGATCGCGTTCATGCTAAAATTAACAAACAGCAACGACAAAAAAAAAGGTGATGAAGAGGCAGCCGTGGTTTCAGTGTTTTTCCTGCAGAGCTTTAAATCTCTGGAGGTTGTGTCTGCAAGCTCTGCTGCCTGAAAGCTGAACTTCCCAGGTGATCTAATGACTCTGGGAACGAACGCTTTTTAGAAAAAGCACCAAATATTGCCAGAGACAGTACATCTGTAAGCACTGGAAACTCTGCAGCCCAAAATCTGTCCCAGAAGAGCTATTTCAGTGCTTTAGCTGATCTCCAGGCTGAAGTGTGCACTGTCAGTGAATAGAGAGAGGTTTGGGCAGATAACGTGCCTGCAGCACAGGCCCTCGTGTCTTTAAGGTAAAACCACAGGGCCTGGAATCAGCCCCTGGGTGAAACTTTCTTTGCTGTGAATTTATGCCCCGTTCCTTGCACATTTCCCATTTTTCTGCAGCGTTTCAGAAGAGAAGAAGGCAGAAAAGAAGAAGCCTCTCAATGTGTTAATGATCAGGAATAACCCTCCCTCTCCTTGCCATCGATGCCCTCTGAGGGTTTAAAGGCAGCGTTTCCTCCTGACCCAAGAAAATCCCATTTTGAGGGACACTTCAGAGTGATTGGTCACAACCATTAGAAGCGACACGGAGCTTGTTGTGACAGCTGATTCATCTTCAGCTCTTCAAAAGGCCAGCACTGCGGAAGCACAACCCTGGGCTGGATCTGGGAATCTCAGACCGGAGTTTTGTTAAGTGCTGTGGACAGGGCGATGCCCCGAGGCATTAATTAATCCCTGGGACACTGAACACGGGTCCCTGGGCTGTTTTTGTTGCTCTGTATCTGAGAGCTGAGTCTTCAGGCCACTGTTGTCTTCTCCCAAAGAGTCCCCCAGCTGAATAAAACATTTAATAATGCTGAAGTGCCTCTAAAGATGAGGTGGTTGATGAATGAATTCTTACTGCTGGGGTTTTTTTTTTTCCCTTTTGAGATGTGTTTGGATGCCAACTGCAATTTTAGTGCCGAGTGGTATCGATCACCACCCTGCATGTGTAATACAGTCAGTTGTTATTCATTTCCTTATTGTTTCTCTCCTCTGAGATGATCCTTGTTGGGTACCTCGGGGGGCAGGTTAATAAAACTCTGCCTATTTATATTAAACACTGAGGGAAGCATTATCCTTGAACAGCCCCACTCCCTTTGGCACAAAGCTCTGAGGCACCGTTCCAGCACTTCTCCCGATGTCAGCCTGGGATTCTGCCGTGAAATATGCTCCTTTTCTTTTTATTTCTGCTGAGTTTCGTGACCTGGCATTGCTACCTGTCACCGAGGCTGCTTTTTCCCTGAGTAATGTCACAGCACTTATTTTTATGGGTATACTGGAGATAATGAGCCCTCCTCGGAATGGGAGATAAGGCTGAGACAAAGACAGAGCTGCTGGCTTTTAAGTGACATGAGAGGCTCCAGCTCCTCCTGTGACGAGGCCCCTCTGTGAGGACAGGGAGTGATAAGAGAGGGAGCAACGAGGCAGCTCTGGTAGGATCAGTGACCTCCTCAGCACGGAGAGCATTGCAGGGAAAAGGCTGCAGACCCACAGAGCAGTGCTGAACTCGGCGTTTGAGCCTCGGAACACCTTTGTAGCTGTGGGCAAAAATGCCTTCCTTAACTGGATTAACACGTGTGAAAAAATGGAGTGTTAGAACAGCTTTGGCTGTGGTTGTGCCCCTTCCTTCCCATGGATGATGCCTTAGGATTTCGGCTTTTCTATTTTCCATCTGTTTGTAACCCTGCAGTTCTTTAGTGCAGAACTCCAAACCCCACACACAGTGGGAGCTGCTGCTTCCCCATTTTGCTCACACACAACAATTCCTCTCCAGGCCTGGCCATCAAGGACACCTCACTGCCTCAGGCCTGAGAGATGGAAACAAAAGTGAGCTGGGGGCAGCAAACTGGGGGTCAATGACTTCATTAGCTGAAGCTGTAACTGGGAGATGAACCCCAATGTGCAAATGGCCCAAAGTGATCAAAGTGTGCAAACCCGTGACCATTGTCCATTTTGGGTGCAGCCCCTGGGGGGCTTTGTCTGCCCTGAATGTACCTGAGGGCCCTTCAATAAAGAGAATTATAAATAGAATTTATTCTCTTCATTCTGTCTGGCCTCTCTTTTTAGGCAGATCCAAAAAGCCATCATGAAATGCCATTTTCCATCAGGGGCTGCACTCTCTGCCCCAGGCAAGGTTCATGCCCTGGGACCTCCCTGGTCCTGGGGAGGGATCAGCTGGGATCAAACCATCCCTGGCTGTGGCTGGAGGAGCCACCAGCAGCAGGTCTGCAGCACAGGATGCCAGAGTGGAGTGTTTCAGTCACTGCTCAGCTCCACACACAGAAAAAGGCAGGGAAGGAAAATTTTGTCCTCTAGAAGCGGAGCAGTGCAGGAGAGCAGGCACAGGGGACACTGCCGAGTGCCCACAAAGCCCAGGTTGCACAGGGAGACCATTAATAGAGACTTTCAAAGAGTTTTTACCTTCTTTCCTTTCACTTCCAGAATTTCCTGGTTCCTTTCTCCCGTAAGGACAAAGCTGGCAGAGTCAGGAAGCTCCTTCCCTGCTCACTGCACCTCTGGTCAGGTTGTGCCTGAATTCTGGGGTGGAGAACCACCAGAACAATTCTAGCACCCCTTCACACACCTTAGGCACTTGTTTTGGACTTGTTTTGTGACTCTGCCATCCTTTCCCTTCACAGAGAGGGAGAAGCATTCTCATTTAATATTAATCTCCCCTCTGTGGAATCAGGCTGCTTCTGACAGTGTATCAATTATTTAAACTTATCTAAAAAAAAAAAAAAAAAAAAAAAAAATTAAAATTCCAGGATTAAAGAGATTATTTTCTTGTTGATTTTGGTAATTCCTCCTGCTCTGGCAGCTCTGAGGCTGAGTGAAATGGAGCTTCTGTTTGCTCAGAGTTCACCCTGGCCAGGGGCAGGATGGAAACTCCGTCTCCATTTCTAATTGCCAGGTTCATGTCTGAGTTCAAGCTGGGCGACAGCTGAGCAATCAAAGCCCTTTTAGGTGGCACTGTCGAGTGGGCAATCCCTTGTACCACTGCCTGGGGAACCTTGACTTCATGGTCGGCATCTGTCTGCAGAGTTTCAGCTTAAAAAAGTCGATTTGAAACAAATATTTCGGGTTTCCCTCTGTGACGCTTTGCGTTCCTCATCTCCATGAATTGCCCGGTCCCTCCCACACCTGGAGTGGCTCCATGGCACATCAAAGAGCCTCAGGTGCTGCTGTCACGGGTTTAAACCACGGCCAAAGCTGCCCTGGTGTCCCCTGCACGGCGAGGGCTGTGCAAGGACAGCTCACCTGCGCCACAGCCCCAAACCAGGGCTGCGCCCCACGCTGAGGAACGTCTAGGAGAAGGATTGAAAAGAATAATCAAAGAGCTGCAGAGATCAAAAGCAAACAGCTCTATGAAATATACATGAAGGCAGCTGAAGCGTCAATCCCAGCGTTACCTGTCTCCCATCCAGTCGCTAACTCTGTTGTGCAGCCGGGGATTGTGAACTCCTTAAACCGTGTCTTGGGCTGGGTGTTCCCTCTGCTGAGGCTGCCTGGGCACTCCAGCTCATCCCTCCAGCAGCAGGGAATGCTTTTGTGACATCCCATAAAGGAACCTTTGCCTCAATTAACTGCTCCGACAGCCGTCCTTAGCGGAGACTTCACGGCGTTCACACCTAAAATCAAGCTTCTATAATTACAAATTAATCAGGGAAAAAATCCTCTGCAAGCTTTTCTTACTAAAGATTCGCTGCTGGTAGGAATCAGAGGGCTCATTATTCTCCTGCCCAGCTGTTTCACGCTGCATGAGAGACTTTATCCATCAGCCCCAGAAACCAATCTTCCCCCGGTGCCCAGCGCAGCCCCAATCAATCACCAACACCAGCGATGGTGCCAGAGCCTCATCACAGCCTCCCCTGCCATGGAGGGAGCTGGGAATGCACATTCCAGGTATTGATCCTCCCCTCCTGCAGGGGAAGGCTGGTGGGAGCGGAGAGCAGGGGGTGGCACGGCGTGCGCTGAAACGTTTGATTTTTGTCGGAGTCTCCGGATGGGAAGAGAGGAGCTGCGGGAGCTGAGAGAGGCTGGCATCAAAGGAGGGTGGGGGAAGGTCAGGGAGAGCTGAGTGCCTCGGTTTGGGTGCCATTATTTGTGTCACAGCACCCAGGTAAGCTTTGGGCTGCACGTCCTGTCCGCCTGCTGTGAGCACCTCCGGGGAGCTCAGGATCCTTATCCTCCTTTTCCAGGTGGGAAACTAAACCCAGCTAAACCCCAGGAAGGTTTAGGTGACATGAGTCCAGCAGAGCCAGGCAGAAGTGAGGAAAGAGCTCAGCTTTCTCCAAGATATAAAACTGCTCTGTGCCCCCCGGGCTGCCTTCCCTTTATAGGAGAGGGTGGATGTGGGAGCAGAGGCACCCTGGGCAGGGAGCAGCACAAGGAATACTGGGATAAAATAAGATTTCCCACAGGCCCCAGCGCATTTTCCATTTGTTGTGGTAGGTCATGGGTTTGCCTTGTGGTTTTCCATCTCCAAGCTTTAATTTGTGCTTTGTGCACACAGACTCAACAAATGTGGTCCAGCTGCGCTTCACTGCAGTGGGAAGCGCTGGGAACCCCAGGGAAGAGAGGTGCTTCTCCAAAGGTATTCCACTTCATAAGACAAAGGAAGGAAGAAAGAAAAAAAAAAAAAAAACAAAAAAAAAAAAACAAAAAAAAAAAAAAAAACACCACAGAAATAGAAATGCTGATTTATTTTGTGTGTTTCACACTTCATTGATTTCACTTGAATTGTTCCTCGTTCCCCTTCCAGAACGGAGGGAATTTATTCACTTGATGTTTCTTTGAGCCCTTTTGTGGGTGGTGAGAGTTTAATCTCGAGCTGTGTGCGTTAAGTACGTGCAGAAACCAGGCTGAGGCTGCACAGGCAGCTGCTCCTTGTCAGGTTTAAGGAGGCTGAGACCTGTGAAACACCTTTTACCATGTGCAGCACCACCCAGCTGTGCTCCGAGCCTGTCCCTGCCCAGGCTGATGCCACCTGCTTCTCGTGCCACTGGATCTTGTGCTGGGATTTGAGTTCTGCCTTGGGAACTTTCTGGAGAATGGAAGAAGCCTGCAGCTGAGCAGCTGCTGATATTTGCAGAGCATAAATGAGAGGCAGCTCAGGGCTTTGGATGGAGCTGGGGGCTTCTCTCTTTACCCCTCTAAACCACCCTAGGTCAAAAGAAATTGTTTACATGTTTTAAACTGCACCCATCTTGCATGGCTTGAGTGGGAAACACACCCAAATCTGATTTATCAGGCTTTTCCAGGCTTTTGCTTTGAGCAGTCCTATGCCCATGGTGAAAGAAGGATGCTTCATTAGGAAATCCATATTTCATAAGGATTAGATTTGCTCTGGTCAAATATTTGGCACTTCTTGTCCAGCTGTTTGTTTCCTACCTGTGTTACTGCTGATCTCAACTCCACAAAACCACAGCAGAACCCATCCCTGCTGTCACCAGGATCCTTAAGCACAGAGAATGTGTATTGTGTCCAAAATCGGCTGGAATTGGTAGCTGAAGTGCACAGGTTCCCAGTTCCTCCTTCTACAGGTTGTTTCTGCCCACCCAGGGACGGCAGTTGTTGGGGGCTCCTTTTCAGGAGTTTCAATTCCCCGGCATTCAGGTGGTTTTAGAGTTCTAGCCCTCTGCAAAGCTCTGTGCCAAACGCAGGAAAAGACGGAGTCTTCAAGGTTACGTGCTTCGTTTATTAGTTCTTATCTTACAATTTTCTCAGTGTCCAAAAGATGTTTGCCGCGGCTCGGACATCTGGTGACTCCTCCTGTCTCTGGGCTGTCCTTATCTTTTATACTAATTGCTACATATTCTTTATTTACTATTTCTTACCAATGTCTATCACTATTACTAAAAAGGTCATCTCTACTCTGACCCAATCCTCACCAACTACTTTGTCCCAATGTCACTGCAGAAATGGAGTGAGGGAAGGAGAAGGAAGAAGAAGGAGACAATGCCCCAAATTCTCCATCTTGCCCCATTCACTTCAATGCCAAGAGTCCCAAACCCACTGGTTTTTCACCCTGTGATATACTAAACTACTATTTTCCACACTCTTGTGGCCTGCAATGCTTCCTGCAGTGCAAGAAGCCTCTCCCATGGACTGAGATCAAATCCAGTGTCTCTCTGAGCTCTGGGCTCTGGGCTGGGGTCCCAGACCCCCCCTGCCCAGGTCCCTGACCCTCCAGGGCAACCAAAGGAATGCCCTGGACTCCAACACAGGTCCCTATGAATCTCCATCCTCCGTCATCTAAGCAGGATAAACTTTTTGTGGGACCTCTGAAAACCAACATTAAGGCACCCAGGAAGGGGCTGGATGGGGCTGCAACAGTAATTAAACAGGCAAGGAAAGTTCTGTGGAACCAAATCACCTCACTCTTCCACAGATTTCTTTCCCTTACAAAAAATAATCACCCCGGCTGCTGTTTTACCCTAATTGGCTCCTGGCTCGCCCCGGCGAGGCGAGGAGCGATCAGCTGCTCCCTCGCTGCCTTTGTGTCCCTGCTCCCCGTCCTCACCCGGGGTAGTCTTGTGTGAAATTGTTTTCTCTGCAGAGCCTCGGCTCTCGTTATTCCACTGCAATAATCCTTGGCTCGGTGCTGGGGAAGCTCAGCCAGCGAGGGGAGCAAAGGCGTGCGCACACACACACACACACACACATGCGCTGCCCTCAGCGCTGGGGGAACTCAGGCAGCTCCAAAAACACGCAGATTTGCAAATCTGCCTTTCTTCCCTTCAATGCTCGCTCTGTAAAGGCTCAGGGAGCAGCCAGGCAGGGATGAGCAGGGACAGAGGGTAGGGGAGCACCTCGGAGCAGCTTGGTGGGCAGGAAGGGCGCTCAGGGAGGGGGCACTGGGTCAGCACCGAGCCCCCACCCAGGGAAATCAGCACCAGAGGTTCTGGGCCACTGATGCCTCGGGAAGGCTGAGCTGGAGCAGAGACTGGACAGAGCTGGAGAATAAAGCAAATATTTATTGAAATGCCTTTAAGGACACACCTTGGGCAGGACAAGAGCCTGGCCAGGGCTGCACCCAAGGTGGAACCAAAATGGGCATGAAATGGACCCGAAATGGACCCAAAATTGACAGAAAATGGACACAAAATGGACAGAAAAGGGACAGTCACGAGGTCTGACACTTCGATAAGTTTTGGTCCATTTGCACATTGGGGTTTAATTGTCCAATTGCAGCTCCAGGCTGTGAGCTCCCATCCTTCTTGTTCCTCCCTCCAGCCACCGCTGTTTGTGCTGAAAGTTGTCCTTGGTCTTCGTCAGGCAGAGGATTTGTCTCCCTGCTCTGTGAAGAGAGCTCACTAACACTTAATATGAGGCTCAGAACTGCACCCCTGGGCAGCATAGAGCCTAAAAAAGATGAAAGTTAGAACTTAAGGCATCACCACAGTGCTGAAATACTAACCTGAGTCTGTGTAACTCTGTGCCGAGAGAGAAAGGTTTAGCCCTAATTATTTCACTAAACGAAGGATCCTCATCCACATGGCCAGGACTAGCATTGTCCTCATTTTTGCAGAGGTGGGACGCAGTTCCTGGAGCACATGTCATCTGAAGCTCTACCCAAAGGAGCCCAGCTAAGATCTGTGTGTGATCCCAAACCAGAAATGAACGCTGTGGTGGGCCTCCCTCACACAAGCAATTCCTTTCCCTTGCTGGATAAATGGTGACAACAACACAGGGATTAACAATTCCTGGTTCCACCCTGTGACCTGGGACGTGCTGAACTTCAGTGAAACCTGATGGGGAGCTGGGGATGTTCTGTGCCCGCACCAGGCAGAGCGGGTGTGAACCTGAAATCAATTTATAGGCGCTCCTTTGACGCGGTTGGAGGCTGGAGGAACCCGGGAGCAGGGAGAGAGCAATTGCCATGTCATTACGGGATCTGTCACTTAACATTTGTGTGTGATGGGTGTCCTAAAGCCGGGGGTTTGCATCATGGATATGCTAATTTGTCACAGAATCCCGCCTCCTACAGCCATGGTAGCTAATTGAACAGACAAACCAATCAACAGATGTGGCAGATGAGGAATTTTAATGGGAAGAATTAAATATTATAGAGTGACCTTGCAGTGGTGCTTAGGATAATTTTATTTAATACTAGAGTCTGAGCAGGAAATTACTTAAAAAGCACATAAAGCGTGACAAGTAATGACAATTTTGCCAGCGTTCCATGGCAGCTTTTTTTTTTTTCCAGAGCATTTCACTGGCTCTCTAGGTTCACTTCAAGAAAATGGGAATGTGGGAAAATTTAACCAGTGCTTGCTCTCTGCTGAGGTCAGTTCAGGCACTGAAGATTAACTCTTTCTTTGTCCATCTCTCTGCTTGTCCTTGGCCTTGTTCATCAGAGTTGTGCTGGGATTAAAGCAAGACAAGGAAATCTTTCGTACCGCCCTCAAATGTGATTTTCGTTTCATTGCTTTGCTTCCAAAAGGTGCATCTCCTGCTCAGGAACTGGGGGCCAACAGCACCAGGATTTACTTCTCAGCTTTGTTTCTTTAAATGTGGCGGACTGGGCAATCCATCCCCTGTCCTTCTCCTTCCCAGAGCCATCTGGGCACATCAGCTGTGATGGATCATTTCAATATTACGCCTTCTGTCCTGCAAATGGAGCTTTCCCTCCCCTCTTTTAGATAAAAGCTGCTAATATTTGAGTTCCCATCCCAGTCAAGCAGGCCACCAGACAGAAGGCTTCCAGGGACATGTGACACTGCTCCTTGCTTCACTGGCCCAGGCAATAAATATTGTGGAGCCAGAGGCAGGGGGATTTACAGCCCGTGGCATCATCTGGCTCCTGGGCCGGGTTCATCCCTGGGTTACTGCTCTGCAATCCCCAGGAATTATCCCAAGCAGTGAATCTGCTCCAGTGGCAGGCAAGACTGGAATTTCAGCTCTGTTTTAACTCGCTCTTGTCCGAAATATATCTAAAGTGGATTAGCGCAGTGCTGGAAGTTTGGGTGATCCAGAGGACGGGGGGGAGTGGTGAGGAAGGGATTGAGTTTCAGCTGAGCTCCTGTTGAGCTGCTAAATCTACTTTAGGTAACAGCGCATGGGAACATTGCCAGGGCTGGCAGAAAAATCCTTTACAATGAGGGAAACTCGGGAAATGTCCCCAGCAAATCTTAGTGAGTGGCAGGGTTTTTGGGGGTTTTTTGGTTTGTTGTTGTTGTTGTGGTGGTGGTGTTTGTTTTTTTTTTTTTTGAGAAATTCAAGGCAAGCTACTTCAAAAATTACTCTGCTTGCAAAACTCTTTGAAATTTAACTTTTTGAACTCAGTCTGTTATTAGATAGCTCAACAGAATGTTCTTGGAGCAGCCAATATTCCCAATCCTTATGGCACGGAATAAGAGATGGTTTTGGGCAATCCTCCAGTTCATCGCATCCCTCAGCACTGAATCTCTTCTGGATGAGGAGTAATGAACCTGGAAGGGGTTAAATGCTCAAATTCCTGATCAGCCAAGGCTTCAGGACAAACAGTTTGATGTGTGATCCACTCTCCTTCGGTTTCAGTTTTCTTTGCAGTCCTGTGTGCACATAAAAAAGCAGTGAAAGCACTGAAGGCCAGTGAGTGTTTCTGTCCAGGATGGAAGTTGAGCTCCCAGTGGAGTCCCTGCATGGAATTCACCCATCAGGTTCCATTTGGAATAGCCCTCATTCCTATGGAAATCACTGGAATTCATCAGGCTGCCAGCTTTGCTTATTTAGAGGAAAATTCAGCCTTACGATGTTTGCGGTGCCTGGAAATTTGGGCATTTACTGCCTTCTGGCAGCTAACACAGCTCTGTGTGCACCTAAAAATGAAAAAGGGCCTGAAATCAGAATTCCAATTGCCAGTGGAGGTGTGTGGAACAGGGAGTGAGCAGGAAATGACAGCTCTCAGATCTGTCTGAACACCTCTGTGGCCTCTGAGCATCTGAGCTCTTCCAAATCACCAATTTTTGGCTGCACAACCTGTCCAGGGTGGGAACAGCTCCATTACTTCAAATTTCCTCCTCCTATGGAGAGTTAAACAGGGAGGAGGGAAGGGGGAGAGGGGTGGGGAGGCCGAATAAATCAGGAGCATTTACAAAAAGGGCTGAAAATTAAAAGGGAGGGAGGGAAAAGAGGCGAGTGCCAACAGTAAAACGAAAAATGAAGAAGTGCCATGATAAAAATGATGCAGTGTCCAGGCAGCTCAGTCCTCAGCCTTGAGAACCTCACGAGGAAAACATTACTCAGGGAAGATGAATCCCTTCAGTTAACCTTGTTCACAGCAACATCTTTGCAGGTCAGGAAATTATTACTCTCCCTTTCCAGCTCTCCAGCGGGCTCCCGAATATCTTTGCATATGGATTGCTAGATTGGATTGGCTTAGGCTGAGCCGAATTGGCAGAGAGATTCCCTAAATCTGGGAATATTGCACGGCGTAATTCTTGTTTGATAAGAGTATAACGAGGAAAAAATCCTCCCTGAAGCAAAGGAAGGGCCCTCAGCGCGCTGCCACCAGGCTGTTTTCCAGCTGGTGACCAGGCTGGGATCGCTGCACTGCAGCACGAGTGCCTGTGGAGAAATTACGAGGATTTCAGCAAAACTGTGAAAGCCACAGGAGCAAATTTTCTTGTGAGTTCCTGCTCCGTTCCGTCTGTGAGGATTCAGGAACTTCAGGAGATTCTTTGAAGGCCTTCCAGCTCCACACTGCTGCAGCCGTGGGAATGTTCCTTCCCTTGCCCACTTTTCCTTGGCTGTTGAGATATTTTAACTCTGAGGTTGATGCTTTGGTCTTCAGCTGGGAAGGGTCCTCCATGGCAGCTTTTGCACGCCAAAAATCCAGAGATTCATTCATTTTCCTGTCACCAGAGTGACTCAGAGGATCTGTCCTACACCCACCCAGGAGTTAGGGCTGGTGCTCCACCAGCAACCAAACACAGCTGATGGGCTGGAGGAAAGTGCTCCACGAGGCAAGAACATTCCAGCTGCTTCCAGAGGGCCAAAGGGCAAAATCCTGCCCCTCCTCACATCTCCAGGCAGAGAAGAGATGGGAGACAAAGCGTCGTGTTTGTCTCGTTGCTTTGTTCCTGCTCACCAAGGCAATTTCATCAGCAAAATTGATAGAGAGCAAACCAAGCCCTGCAGCTTGGTGTTTATTGATAAGCCTTGCCCGCGGGATACTTTGGATCCTGAGGCAAACATGAGAGCCAGAATATCCTCAGGCAATGGCTTTTAGGCAGATCCATAGCGGCAGGCTGGGAATAAAAGGGATTCTTAGCTGCTCTGACTGCTGAGCCTTCATTTGGGATCATAAAATCAAATTGCAGACCTTGCAGGGGGAAGAGCCTTACATTTCACTGAACTGGCTCTAAAAGAGGGTCAGGTGTTCTGGTCTGAGAATTTGGTGGTTCCTTGCCACAGGAAAACAAACAAACAAACAACAACAACTACAAGTAAAAATCTGCTCTGCCACCAGTGTCCAGGGCAAAAATTGACAAGCAAAACGTGTGTGAAGGTGACAAGAGGCACAGGAAATTCTCTCTGATCTTGCCAGGATCAGATTTCGTGGCTGACGAGCACGGTAATAGATTGCAGAACTGCATCAGAGCTCTGCAAAAAAAAAAAAAAAAAAAAAAAAAAAAAAAAAAAAAACAAACAAAAAAACACCAAAACAGCAACAACAAAAAAACAACAAAACAAAACAAAAAATACAAGAAAGAAAGAAATGAAAGCTAGACAGAGAAGCAGAAACATATGGTAATGGAAAAGGCAGCCTTGAGAACTGGAAAATAGAACTATTCTGGCTTTAATAATGTGTCAGCCTTTGTATGAACTGGCCCAGAGCCCAAAGAAATGGACTGTTGCTTCCATTTACAAGAAGACCAGGTCTTCTGATGGCTCTATAAATAAATGCTCCATTATCTCTTACAAGTATATTTGTAATATGTTATCTGACCCTAGGTTTCTTCATTCACAAATTTGGTCATCTTTTATAGCAGAAGCAAGTCTCTCCCTTTCATCCAGGAATTTCAAAGTCCTGCTTGCATAGCAGCGATTTCAGCTCGTTAAATGTTACTGAAAGGAAGCTGAGGCATGGAGAAAATGGAACAAATTTATCCAAATTTATGCCAGGAGGCAGGAACAGAGCCAGGAATAGGCTGGCAATGAATATAGCAGGAATGATGAAAGGTCAGGATCAAAACCAGCGCTCGCCGGTTGGTTGGAGATGTTTCTCTGCAAGGTAACCCCTCACCAGGGCGAGGATTCTCCGTGTGCGTGAAGAAAAGCTGATCCAATGTGCGTTCTAATGTTACTTACACCTTTCTTGCGTTACATTTTCCTTATTCTTACCTCGATTTCCCCGGATTTCCTACTCCATGTTGTCTCTCCCCCCAGGGGAAGGCGTGCAGCACTCGCTGACAGGAATTTCCCTGGTAGATCCTGAGGCACTGTGTGAATTTCACCTGTCATGCAGTGAAGGGTGGGGATGCCTCAGACGGTCCTTTTGGCTTTGTTTTTCTGGCTCAGCTTTGTCTCCTAGGGAAGCATCTCACATAAAAGACCCACTGCTTGATGCAATTTGTGTTAGTTCATTAAGCACAAGATATGATTAACGTGAACTCTCCTTTGATCAGCCAAAGAAGCTGCTGCAGACGCTCGAAAGCTCCGTGCACTTTGAGCTCTTCTGTCTGCTCCTGCTCTGCCCAGCTTTGTGGGAGGGCAGACAGTCCACAACCTCTACACAGAATAATTCTGAGCTGGAACAGAGAAACCGGGAAAGAATTTGCTTTTTTTTTTTTTTTTTCTGGAAGTAATTCCCTAACTTTTGCACTTGCAGCACATCTGGGCTGTTGTGCACCAGGAAGGAATTATTCCATGAGCCGAGGTGTGAAGAGCTGTGGATGTGGGAGGTCAGATTGACAAAACCCTGTTTCACCCAGCAAACCTCTACAATAATCAGATGAACCCAGTAAGACAACAGTTTTTATCACAGAAGCACAGG